>NC_133006.1:43083750-43412500 GCF_048564905.1 Vicugna pacos | reverse complement strand
CCTGGTGGGCGCACGGAGGAAGGTGAAGGCTGCTGTGCCTCGGCGGCCCCGCTGTCCACCTCGGACCTCAGCTCCCCTGTCTCCCAGTCACTCCCTCCCACGGGACAGTGAACGGCCCAGCTGGGGGCTGTGCGCTGGCTCTGTCCGCCGACCACAGCCGTTGGCCCCAGTGGCTCTTCCAGAACTGTCCACGGTCCCAGAAGCTGCTCCCTTCTCCCTTTGCCTTTGGTTATACAGGACAGCAGAGGCAAAATTTACAAAGAAAACCCCAAGTACATCACAATCCTAGAAGACGGATGAGATCAGCGATCCACTTAATTCACCACCAGGACCAAAGCCACCCCTCCCCAGCTGAGACCTGCTGGTCAACCCCAGCCCCCCTCCCAGCACCCCCCTCCCCCGGCCTCGGGCTGAGCCAATTCCAGTCACGGTCTTCCTTCCGAAGCACTTCAGACTCAAAGGACACGTTCCTACCACGCCTGCAGCCCTGCTCTTTGCAGAGGAGGAGACGTACAAGCAGATGACCAAAGTGCAATTCAAACCCAGGGGCGCCTACCCGTGCCTGCCCACCGAGCCCAGCGTGCTCTCACCCTGGCACTTGGCAGAGGCCTTCCACACCCGCCACGTGCCCCGTCTTCCTGCAGACCCTCGGGCAGCACAGCTCCCCGCCTCCACCTCCCGATGGGAGACCGGAAGAGGCTGCAGGTGTTTGCACCCACCGTCACAGAGGGGGAGCCAGGCTTCAGCCCACAGCACCCAGGCAGCCTGCACCACCCGGCGCCCCCACCGAGCAGCGCACGGCCCCCCGAGCAGCCCTCTGTGGAAGGAAGACACAAGGGTCACATTTCAGCAGATCCAGGTCAGGGTTGAGCAGCTCGCTGGGAGCCTGGGTGCCCGGGCTCCGGGCGCCCACCCTCCTCCCCGGGGTGGTCACGCTGGCTTCAGCGAGCGGGTGCTGCCCCCAGTCCTCCAGCCTGACCCCAGGGCCACTCCCACAGCTCAGCCCACCTGTGAAAGCTGTGACATAGCCAGCCCTCAGGGCCACTCAGCGGGAGGTAAAACCCATCACAGCTCTTCAGGGAGCTGAAATGCGGCCGAAACCAGCGTTGCCCAGATGAGGGATTAGAACAAGCCAACAAGGGAGGCTGGCACGACGGGGCAGCACACCCGAGTTCAAGGGCACAGACACCAAGGACGGCTTGTCCGTGAGAGGAGCCGCTATTCTGGCTGCTTCAGACAGGAGTCCTTCCCGCCGTGGAGTGTTCGAGCTGAAAGGGCTCTGGGATAATCCCGTCTGATCCTTGGGTTTCACAGTTGACGGAACCGGGGGCCAAATAGGTCAAGTGACCTGATGGGTGACGACGGCAGGAAAACGGCCAGAAATCAGGAGGCGGGGCTCCAGGGCCATCGTCACACGTGCCCAGCACCTGGGCTTGCCTGCAGTGCTCCCTCCTCCGTGTCAGCAGCACATGCACACATGCTCATACACACGCGTGCACGCATGCACACACGCTCACACACGCACACACGACACACATATGCTCATACACACATACGCTCATACACACACACGCACGCTCATATGCACACATGCATGCACACACGTTCATACACACACAAGACACACATATGCTCATACACACATACGCTCATACACACGCACACACGCATGCTCATGCACACAAGACACACACACGCTCATTCACACACACGCACGCTCATATGCACGCATGCATGCACACACGCTCATACACACACAAGACACACATATGGTCATACACACGCACGCTCATACACACAAGAC
This sequence comes from Vicugna pacos, assembly GCF_048564905.1. Classification (NCBI taxonomy): domain Eukaryota; kingdom Metazoa; phylum Chordata; class Mammalia; order Artiodactyla; family Camelidae; genus Vicugna; species Vicugna pacos. The sequence goes on along the minus strand of NC_133006.1, from coordinate 43,410,696 downwards.
ACACATATGATCATACACATGCACACACACTCATACACATGCACACACACGCTCATACACACGCGTGCACGCATGCACACACGCTCACACATGACACACATATGCTCATACACACATATGCTCATACACACATATGCTCATACACACGCACACACGCATGCTCATACACACAAGACACACATATGCTCATACACACACGCACACAGTCCCACAGACACACATATGCTCACACACATGCACATACGCTCATACACACGCACGCACGCTCATATGCACACGCACGCACAGGCACACGTAGGCACTCGCATGTGAATAGACACATGTACACACGCACCTACATGCACACATGTGCTCATACACACAGGCGCACACACTTCTCCACCTGATGCCTCTGACCCCACCTGTCTCCTCTCACCAGGCAGGAACACGTCCCGGGGCGAGTGCCCCACTCCTCGTGGGTAAAAGCAGACACTTCCAAGACACGTGTCTTCAGGCACCGCTCCTCTGGGGCCGTCTGCCCCCATCAGCACCTGGCAGGAGCTTTCCTTCCCTCCGCCCCCTCCCCACTCCACAATCCTGTCCCCCCCGCATCAAGCCTCTGTCCCCACCTCCGTCTCAGGGTAGCCTGGACTAAGACACATAATCCCCACAGTAAAAATCCAACCACAGCTCTGCAACCCACAGCAGCGGAGGTCTTACAAAGGACATTTCTGTCGGTTTCTGCTCCAAGGAGGCGGTCGGGGGACACAGCCGAACACTGGAGGGTACAGAACTCCAGGGCAGCGTCTCAGCGGTCTGTGTGGACAGTCAGCCAGAAGAGTCGAAAGAGGGCCTCTCCCCAAACCCGGGCTGTATGGTGGCTGTGGCTGTACCAGAAAGTTACACGTCACTGCCCTGAGGAGCGTGAGACGAGGAGGCCAGGAAGACAGGGTCTACGTGGCGAGAAGCCAAGGACGGGCCACGTCAGCGCTAAGACGCCATCGCCACACCTGAGCTGAAATGGCCAAAGCAGCTTTCGAAACATGCCTTCCAGGAAGTTGAGACCAAACACCCCATGCTAAAATACTTTACCTTAGAGGGATGAGCCTCTAAGGAGTGGGAGTGCAGAGGAGGAAGGAACCCTGCCGCCGCAGTGCCCCAGAAGTGAACAGCATGGAGCCTGGGAAGCCAGTGTCGTGCTTCACCAAATATACGAAACCTCGGGGATTATCCCAGGAGGACGGGGTAGCTGCAGACGGACTGGCTGCGGGGCTCGGCCATGCTGGGAGCACACCTGCATGCGCTGCTGGCTGAACTGCCCAGGGAAGAGCCTCCGAGAACTGGAGAGATGCTTGGGGGATTCCCGGACACTCGGAGAAACGAGGTTCGAAGGCAGACCCCAAGAGCACACCTGCGCCGCCATCACCACCCCAGCCACAGAGAACCACCAGCGTCGGCACTTCCGTGCAGCTGTCCTGACGGGGGGACCGGAGAGCCTTCCGACGGTGGCCCAGGGCGCGGGGCACAGGTGGGTGTCAGCAGGGACTGTAGGCCAGGAGCTAAACGAGGCTGTCCAAGTCCCAGATCATCTGTGCCCCAGTTTCCACATCTTACAAAATTAGGTTGATCATATCCCAGAAAAATCTCGAGGAAGAAGACATGAAAGAGCCTAGAGGAAAGGCTTTGTGAAAATAAACAGCAGCCCGTGTACTGTGACACTGTGAGCACTCGAGCTGGGGCAGACGGGCAACTTCACTTAGGAAACTCTGTGTTCATGAGCAAATGTGTCAGCCCCATAAACTAACATGAAAGGAACTATTTAAACAAATTTACACTACAAACAGCTTTTACAGACCCTTAAGCACCACAGAAGCATCCTTGTCTCTCGTGCCTCCCGGGGGGGGGGAAGAGACTGCAGGGTGCCTCCCCGGCTCCCTCACCCCCGGCAGCCCTGCCAGAGCCCAGAGTTAATCAGAGCACACCCGGAAAGTAACGCGTATGGGCTGATATCACCCAGGCTGGCCTCCCTCCAGTTTGCAAAAATGGGGCAACTTTTCCTTGAGCAAGTTTAAAAACATTCCAGTTTTTCTTGGAGCTCCAATTTGTCACTGTACTTGATGTTTTGAAAACAAGTACATGGAAATAATAGCCCAACTTGCATAGCCTAGAAATTCATCCTCGCTGAGGCCCAGCGTCCACGACAAACCAGCAAGTTAGAAGTGCTTCGGTCCCGTCACTGAGCACCAGTGGCTGCTAACACGACAAAAAGACGTGCGCCTCTTGATGGAAAAGCAAACCAACACCTTCAGAGTCACCTCAGGGGAGAAAACTAACCTGAATCCGGTCACGTCTCTAAAAGGCGTCACCGGTTACCAGGGAACAGGTATGGGGAACAGGCTAAAAGACACCACAGGAACGCAGGCAGTGGCGACCAGAACGCGGGAAACTCGACGTACGAACGTGGCCGGGTTGCCCACAAGAGTAAATGGGAGGAAAAGGGAGTGAGGAAGGTGAAGGATGGACTTGATTATTTAAAAAGGCAAAAAGACACACCAGCCAATCAAATTGTGTGAACTTTTTTGAATCCCAATTCAAGTATATACACTTTTTTAAAATTATGACAAATTCCTGGCCATGAAAGACAAACAATAGAAAACTGTACAAAATCTAAATAGAAAGCTTTTTTAGACATAAGTTATCAAACAGTAGGACCACGATCCCTGAGAAAAAGAAGCTGAGTTTTACAGTTGTCCTGGATTTTGCCCTGAAAGCAAATTTAAAACGTCAGCAAAGGGGCAGGAGAAGCCAAGAGGAACCCGCATCTGGGGGAGGGAAACAGACCGGCGCTCAGGGAGGCTGAGCCTATGGGCAAAGCTGCAGACAGAACTGGATGAGGCAAAGGTTCAGAAACCTTCCCGGGGCCCCGGGAGCCGCTGGTGGAACCCGGATCCGGGCCTCTATGGGGTGAAAATCCACGAGGCTGGACAGAGAGATGAGAAGGCCTGCAGGGACAGCGCCCAGAGCCTTGGCAGGGCTGGGAGGGACGCAGGCCCTAGCCGCCGCCCCGAGCCCCCGGGGCCGTGCGCAGCAATGCTGGAGGCCGCACCTCCGCTGCAGGGCTGACTCAGCCCTGAAGGACAGGCTCTTCTAGAACAGCCCTCCAAGGGGCTCAGAGACAAATCTGGTAAGGAGGAATCAGAAACTAACTTAATGGTCCACCAAACAAATTCCAAAACTCTTTAAGGAGGAAAACAAAACAGCACAAACCTCATAATGTCCTGCACCCCATCAAGTATTACTAGACATGCGAGAAATAAGCAAATCGTGACCCACAACAAGGAGGAAAATCAGCCAAAAGAAACAGACCCATAAATGAGTGGGATATTGGAAACTGCGGGCAAGGATTTGTAAAACGCTGTTATACACGTATTTAAGGCCTCAAAGGAAAACACGCCTGTAATGAAGAGACAAGTAAAAAATACTTTTAAAAGAATCAAATGGAAATTCTAGAGAAGAAAAATATAGTATCTGTTGGGAACGAAGCATTTAACCTTTTCCACACAAACTGAATTTCCGAGCGACAGCCCGCTGGTGAGGAAAGGCTTTCTTTACGCAAGTTTGGAGCTCGTAAAGAAAGCAGAGAGGGCGGGAGCATGCTGTCCCCTTGCCACCCCTGACCGCGACGGCGCTGGGCAGGGACGCCGCAAGGACCAGGAGGTGAGACGCCCACGGGGAGCTTTGCAATAGATGAGTCAAGTTCACGCTCAAATTCGCCGAGTAGCCATAATTCACCAAAGGAGCAGCAAGCCGTCACAATGGGCCTCCCGGCAGAAATCCACAACTTCAGGCTGTTCCTGGAAACCCTCAGCAGTGAGCACAGTCAAGCCTCTGGATCCACCTGCCAGTTCACCGGAAACACAGTGGACAGAGGGGTCCGTTAACCCACAGGCTGCGTCAGCGAAGCCCAAGCGCAGGAAAACGCTACAGGCAGACAACCTGAGTTTTTAACCATTAAATTTAAAACAGGGAGAAAGATCGCTCGGCTCGAGAAACTCAGGAGACCTACTGATCAAACGCAAGAAGGCTTGTTTGCATCCTCACCTAACTGAACCGATGCTTATTAAAAATGAGGCCACTGGGGAACTTTAAACCCTGGCTAGATATTTAGAAATATTACGGAAATACTGGCAACTTTTTGCGGTTTGATAATGGTACTGTGGTTATATTTCTATTTTTCAAAGAAAAGAAGTCCACATCTTTTATTTTTAATTCACTTTATTTTGTGGGGGAAGGAAGGTAATTTGGGCTGTTTGTTTGTTTACTTAATGGCAGTGCTGGGGACTGAACTCAGGACCTCGTGCACGCTAAGCAGGTGCTCTACCCCAAGCTATACCCTCCCCCAACCATATCTTTTAAAGATATTTAAGTAATTACAGAAGAAAAAATATTATGTCTTGGATTTGCTTCATAAAAACCTACTAGGGGTGGGGGTAGGAGTTGGGGAGATGCAGATGAGACAGGAGAGGCCATAAGTGGACAAGCATTGATCAGGGTGATGGTTCCATGGGACTTCCTTACACTGGCCTCTTTACTTGGGTATATGCTCGAAATTTTCCATGATGAAGCTGCCTGGTGGACAGACAGACAGACAGACAGGAGCTATGTTCTTCCCAGCTCCACCACAGACTTTCTTATGCGATTTGCTAATGGGTTTTATTCTTTCTGCTCAATTTTCCAGAAAAAGAGCTGTGGACTTTCCTTTGGGGGCCCAGGTGCTCGCCACACATCAGGTCTAAGTGGCCCCGTTCCCTTGGGGACTTGTCACTGTTCCAATTTTCACCCGAAAACTTCACTTGGTGTTTTAGTGCAGGGAACCGCCCACCTGTCCTTGCAGGACAACCTCCCCAAGAATGAAAGGGAACGAGAAAGACTAAGAGCATTTGCTAAGGGCTGGAATCTAGAGTTCAGCTGTTAGAGCTCCAACAATGCTTCTTGTTCTAGATTTAAAAAAACAGAAGTGAGGTCCAGGGACTTGCCTGATGGAGCAGAGACCCAAACCCGAGGTTACCGTCTCCAACATCCATGCCAGGTCAGAGTGACAACACCTTCTCTAGGGTTCGTGGGGGCGTTCACTCCACCTGCACCCCATGCACAAGCCCTGCCCGTGGTCCAGGCACTGGGTCAACCGGCCAAGGCAGGGACGACGCAGACCCTTCCCCGGCCGCGGGGACGGCTCAGCAGGGGTCCTGCCAGCACCAGCCAGTTCCAAGGACACACCAGACCTGTGCGCTACCCGCCCCTCCCTCGCCAGCCTGTGTGACAGTGGGAAATTGGAGCAGGACCCCCCAGGTTCTCCTCAGTCTCCTTCCCTCGACAGACATTGAGCAGGGTCTGATCTTCAGTGTATTACAGGGAGTGACCGTCTCAAAGTCTAAGAGAAAACTGAATAATTCACGGCAAAGAGAAGCTCGATGTCTCCTGCTCTGCTTTTAAAACTTACGAGTTAAGGAACTTCAGGTAAAAGGGGAACTGGACAAACACTGACCGGGGGGTGCTTGGACACGGGTCAGCTCTGAGGACGGGCTCAGAGTCTGGCACGAATGCTTTCATCTCACTGTGAGAAACCATCCAGGGCTTTCTTTCACTCTTTGATATCTTTCACGCCTGGGCACGGTTTTGTCTGTGAACTTCAGATCCGGCCGCTTTGGCCTGACCTCTAACCCCCGATGCTGCGCTGGTCTCGGATACCTCCCCGCCCTCTCCCCTGTGCCCTCCCCAGTCCATCCCCACTTCCTCCCTTCTCTGGCGTCACCAGGCCAGCCTCCCTGCCCTCCCCACTCCCAGGACCCCCCGCCTAGAGGGGGCACTTAGAAGCTCAACAACCCCCAGCTCAGCGGAAGCCGGTGGGGTTTCCTGTGGTTGTGACCCCTAGATTCTCCAAAGAGACTTCAAGCACAGCCCTGTGTGTGCACATGGTAGGGCTGCCAGACAAGAGGCTGGATCCTCAATTAAACCAAAAGGAACTGTGGGAACAGAAGTGGCAAAGTGCAAACCAGCAAGGCAGTTCTGTCCCACGGATGTGCACAGACACCTGGGCTGGACCTGCCCATGTGCCCACCCCGCACCTCTGCGGGCTCCTCCCTCCCACGGGCTCCATGTCTGCAGGAGAAGGGCTGGCTCAGAACAAAGTACAAAGTGCCCCCTTTCCTCCTGTCTTTCCACTCAGAGAACGGGATGTGCAGAGAGCTGGGCTTGAGCTCTGAAGAGGACCCTCAGGCCCCGACTTGCAGCCCCCTCTGTCCCCAAGCAATTGTGCTTAGACATAAGCCTTTTGTGACGCCCAGGGCCCACCACATGCGCATGTTCCCGGTGCCCCAGGCACAGAGGGCTCTTCGGCTCTGGATAGCATATAAAGTATACCCTCCACCCAGATCCCTAGGGAAGGCAATTTTAGGTTCGCCTTCTCTTCAGACCCAGAGGCCAACCGGGCCAGAAGCTCACAGTTGCTCCCAGGCTGGCTGGGTGAGTGTCACAGAGATGGTTCCCTGTCCCATCGGTGCCAGGAGGCCGGGCGCACTTCTAACGCACGGGACAAACTGCCCATCTTTCCACTGGGACTCAACGTCCCGTCTACCAAGTTACCATCTGTGTTTCTGGAACTACACGTCAGTGTTCAGGAACTGGGGCAGAGAAGCACTGGCAGATCGCAGTGAGCACTGAATTTGCAGATAACTAAGTTAGTTCTGGGTGTCTGGAGGTGGGCACATTCTCTTCCTTTGCCTGAAACCACTTCGGGGAGCCCAGGAGGTCACTGAAATGTGAACTCATCCTTTGCCAAAGTTTCTTCACTTGTCCCCACGGAAATTAAAGGGCAAAGGAATAAACCAACTAATGGTCTTTCATACCTACACAGATTTGGCCAGGCTCCTCCTACAGGCATTTGTTACTAACCCATCAAGGGTGGGTCCCTGGAGGATTGAGAATTAAGCAGCAGAAATCCCCAAGCACCTCCAGGGAATTTCTGAACTAACAACATAGCGCATGTGAAATGCCTGCAGTATCTGAGCTGGTAACACGCGCCGACCTTGAGGGAGCGGTGGTCAGAGGTGCAGGAAACAGATGTCCTTCTCCAGCCAGCTCCGTTTTCTTCTATCTGCAGAAAATGAAGGACTTCCCGGGTGGGAGAGAACAAGCAACGGTGAAACACCAAAAGCAATCAGGAAACAAAAGATAAATGCAGCATCTCCTCAGAGAGCGGCCTGGCGTGAGAGCCTCGCAGCCAAGACTGGGCTCACAGCAGAGACGGGGAAAGGCAGCCCTCCTGGCCCAGTGGGGGCTCACATTCTAGCTCCTGGGGGTCCTTCGAAACTTCTAGGTGGCCCCCTGCCCGCCATTCTCAGTGGGGCCTTCCTTTCCAAAGCCCACCACCCTCTCCCAACGCTCTAAGTCTCTCTGAAACAGAAAAGGTTTTCCTGGTGAGAATTCTCCCACCTCCATGCCACTCTTTACCCCTAGACCTCAGCCAGCGGCCCACCAGTGGCCCCAAGGCCAGGGAAGGCCCTCCCTGTCGGAGTGCCTGGCTTTGCCCACCTGAGAAGTGGGGTGGGGGCAGGAGAGCCTGCTGCTGCCGGCGGGCGGCGGGGGGAGGCTCTACCTCCCCGGCACTGACCAGTGCTCCTTTTGTCGCAGGAGGGGAGATGCTAGGTGAGGAGCAACCCGTCCACCCAGCCCCTTCCCACTGGGCTGGGCACCTGCATCTGGCTGCAGAGTGAGGCGTGCACCCTGGGGCCCTGCGATGGCCCCAGAGGCAGAAACGCAGTTCCTTGAGAAAGAACCAGCCCCAAAAGACCACCTGCGCAGGCATCTCTTCTTTTCAGGCAGAGGAGGGTGAAAGGCAGCCCCCAGGCCCCGTGGTCCCGTGAGTGTGGCAACTGGGCCCAGGGACTGGACAAAATCCCCATCAACACGCCCAGCTCTGGCCCTTCCCAGACTACCCTGAGGGCCCCGGAGCTGGGCGATGGGGCTTGCGGGGGGGGGGGGGCAGCAGAGACAGAGGTGAGGGTGCTGCAAGACCAGTAAAGGAGGCCGGGGAAGGGAGCTGCCCACCGGGTGAGTGTTACTGCCTGGGCTGCTTCGGGGCAGGGGTGTGGCGGCAGCCGGTGGCTGGGCCAGCAGGAGGGCGCACCTGTGCCCAAGTCTAGGATAAAACTCGTGCCAAGGCCCTGAGTGTCTCAGCGGCCTCCCTTAGACCCAGTAGCCAACCTGGCCTACATCTCAGCCTGCCGGCTTACTGCTCCCATAAACAGGCCTTGGTTCTGCAGTCCTGCCCGCCTCCAGAGCTCAAACGATGGTACACTCATTATGAATGGCTTTAGCCCCAGCTCTCTGTGTCTCTGCTTTCTTGTCTCAGCCCACTCCCCTCTCCAGGTCCAGGGGCCCACCAACTCCCAGGCCCAGAGCTGAGCCCTCCAGGGCGGCTATCTCCAGAAGGAAAAAAAAAAGCCATAATCCACCCGCTCTCAACTCGCGCAGGCACGCAATAAGCAATAAACGTCAGTCTAATCTCTAAACGAGATCTTTTCCCCAAACACAAAAACAACAGAGCCTGGTCAGGTCTGTCATTTTTCGCACCCCACGCTGAATGCCTTTAAAACTGCCTGAATAAAGACAAGAGATGGTGTGTACATTTTCTGCACAAATGGTGGAAAGTAACAAAATAAACATCCAAGGTGGGCTTCCACGTACTCACAGCTCTGTCGGCGTTTGCAACAAAGGCCGGAAAAGGACAAAACCTCGGTGTGGAAGGGCATCGGGTTAGAAGTGCACCCTGGGGGCGGGTGCAGGGATGGGCACCCCTTCCTGGAGCATTCATGGCGCCTGGGCATCAGGCCCTAAGCTCCTGGCTCTGAGAGAGGACCCTCTTTCCCCACCGTCCGACCCCAGTGCCATGGAAACACAGCAAAGGTTCAGGAGGAGGAGGAGGACTGGACAGAGACTGCTGTCGACACGCCACCCCCAGAAGCCGCCCTCTCGTGGGTGGGAGACTCGCAGACAGAGCCAGCACCACGCCCAGGCAGAGGACCCGACGCTCCTGGGGGAACCACCAGCCAGGTAAGGGAAGAGGCAAGGAAGACAAAAGAAAGTGAAAGTCTGAGGCCAGCATTCAAGCAAGAGTCAAGGTCATCCCAGCAGGCTGAACCAATTTCAAGTCCAGTATTCTATTCATTAAAGAAGGAAAGAAGACAGGGGTGGTCCTCAAACTGAAGTCACAAGACGGACACACCCTGTGGCTCCGGTGGGAGTCACTGCAAAGTGTGTCCTGCGCATTCTGCGCTGTAGGGCCCCTCAGCCAAGGCGAGAGGGGTTCGCATTCGGAAGAAGCACCGTTGTCACCACCAGAGAAGTCAACACATCGCGTGTAGTTTAGAAAGACGGCGGGCCCCAACAAGTCCCTGCTGCCCGGGCCCTGCCCCGCCGGGTGTCCCTTCAGGTGTCCCCCCCCCACTACCACCGTGCCCACTTGCCCAAATCGCATCCGTGAGCTCCAGGGCGCAGAGGCCCCTCCCTCCCAGGCGGCTAGGCGCTCCCCCCACCCCACCCCGCCCCGCAAGCCGAGGCACACATACACAATCACGGACTCGGGGACATGCACACTTGCACACACACTCGCACACGCGCACACTCCAGCCGCGCGCACACTTCCCATTGGCAGGAGGCGGAGGGCGGGCCCAGGCGGACCCAAAACAAACAACCTGAGCCGGGAGACTGGTCGCGAGCCGCCGCTTGGCCTCCGCCTGGTGCGCGCCCGCTCGGGAGCCGCGGCCACCTGGGCCACCTCGCTCTCCACCCATCTCCGTCCGCGCCCAGGCCCCGCCCCCGCGGAGCGGCGCATGGTTATATTGGGCCGGGCCGAAGGTGGAGGCGAGACGGAGCTGCGGCCGGCCGGCGCGGAGATGCGGCTCCGGAGGACAGGGGTGGGAAGGAGGCGGCGGGCGCCACGGCCTCGGGGACTCGGCTCCGCGGGCGCTCAGGGCTGAAGGTTGGCACGCGCAGCAGCCTGCACCGTCTCGGACAGTGGGGACGCCTGCCCGGGGCCTGGGGCGTCCAGTAAAGGGACCCTCGTCTCAGGAACAGAGGGCGGATGCGCACGCCGCCTTCTCCAGCAGGATCTCCAAGCTCCGCGCGCTCGGGCACCAGAGGCTGGAACGGCAGCCCTGAGCGTCTTCCCCGAAGTCTCTAATCGTCGAACTGAAGACAGAACCCACCCAATTCCCTCCTTTCCGCCCCTCCCTGTTCACCCTCCCAAGAAAAATTCCAGCGGAAGAGGACGCCTGTCCGGAAAGAGACTGTCTCTCGCAAGAGGAGGGCGAGCTCCGGGAGAGAGAAAGGCGAGGACCTCGGCCTCCGAGCGCCACCCCGTCCCCGGCGCGCGCTAGCCAGGACCGCGCGGAAGAGAAGGGTACGCGCCGGGGAGGGACGGGCTCGGGCATGAAGTTGGAGGTGTTTGGCCCCCGTGTGGCCCTCGGGGACAAGCCCGGGAGTGACCTGGAGGGCGCGGGCGGCAGCGACGCGCCATCTCCGCTGTCTGCGGCCGGCGACGACTCCCTGGGCTCGGACGGGGACTGCGCGGCCAACAGCCCGGTGGCGGGTGGCGGCGGCGCCGGGGCGCTGGCGGACGGCGGCGAGCGGAGCGCGGGCGGCGGGCCGGGCGCCCAGGAGGCGGGCGCGGCGGCGGCGGCGCCGGGGACCGCGGAGGCGGGAGCGACGGGGACGGGCGCGGGGGGCGCGGGCGGCGGCGAGGGCGCGCGCGGCAAGCCGTACACGCGGCGGCCCAAGCCCCCGTACTCGTACATCGCGCTCATCGCCATGGCCATCCGCGACTCGGCAGGCGGGCGCCTGACGCTGGCCGAGATCAACGAGTACCTCATGGGCAAGTTCCCCTTCTTCCGCGGCAGCTACACGGGCTGGCGCAACTCCGTGCGCCACAACCTCTCGCTCAACGACTGCTTCGTCAAGGTGCTGCGCGACCCTTCGCGGCCCTGGGGCAAGGACAACTACTGGATGCTCAACCCCAACAGCGAGTACACCTTCGCCGACGGGGTCTTCCGCCGCCGCCGCAAGCGCCTCAGTCAGCGAGCGCCGGCCCCCGGCCCCGGGCTCCGGCCCGCCGACGCCGCCGCGCCACCGCCGCCCGCGCGCGCCGCCCCGGCCCCGGCCTCGCCGCGCGCGCGCTCGCCGGCCCGTCCGGAGGGGCGCGCCAGCCCCGCGGGCCGGTTCTCCAGCCCCTTCGCCATCGACAGCATCCTCAGCAAGCCCTTCCGCAGCCGCCGCGCCGGGGACGCGGGCCCCGGGGCGCGCCTGCAGTGGGGCGCCGCGCCCTGCCCGCCGCTGCCCGCGTACCCCGCGCTCCTTCCGGGCGCGCCCGGCGGGGCCGTGCTGCCGCTCTGCGCGTACGGCGCGGCCGAGCCGCCGGTGCTGGGCGCTCGCGGGGCCGAGGCGCCGCCCCTCCTGCTGGCGCCCCTGTCCGCCCCGGGCCCCGCCAAGCCGCTCCGGGGTCCGGCCGGCGGCGCGCACCTGTACTGCCCCGTGCGGCTGCCCGACGCCCTGCACGCGGCCCCGGCCCGCGCGTCCGGCCCGCACCTGCCCTGCCCGGGGGAGACGCTCCTGGCCTGAGCGCGCTGGAGGCAGCGGCGGGGAACTCGGGCTCGGGGGCTCTGCCCTTTCCACCCCAGGACAGAGACTCGGAAAGAGAAGTCTCCATCAGACGTGCCTTAAAGCTGATGCGTTTTGACACAAGTGTTTCACTTAGTTCAGAGTTATCTCCCCTCGTCTTGCACGTTACAGAGAACCAAAGCGAGTCTTCACAGCTGTTTTCGTTTCTAGGCCAAGCCTGTCCCTGCTTCCCTCTACAGAGACTTTCCCTCCCCGCTTACTGCCCAGGCTCTGCCTTAGTCCTACTGTTTTTGTTGCACCTTCAGTGATTTGCCCCTTTAAAAACAAACCAAGCACATCAGGGAACCTTTCGTATGTCAAGGACATCAAGGACGTGACTACTGCTGGGGGCTCCACGCCCTCCTTGCACGTGGGCTCACAGGTGAGAGAGGGGCCAAAGAATCTTCAGTCACTTCTCTGATAATGACCAATGTTTCACTGTGCCAGGAGGTAAAAAAATATATATATAGTTGGGTTTTGTAATTAAATTATTTATATATTTTTAAAACCTGAGTGGCAAATGTTGCAGGCAACGGTTAGGGCTCTACGCGCGGTCGGGTTTTCTCTTGACTGTGGTCTCCTTGGGCAAGACAGTTCCTTCCAAGGAAAAGTTAGCATTATGCACGTGGAGTGCCAGGGCCACTGCCGCGTGAGAGCAAGCGTGATTTTTATTTTTAATATTATTTTATTTGTGTCTGTGCATATTCGTGTATAAATTTCATGAAACCCAGGCATAGTGCTTATTTTTTAATAAAACTCACAGTTGACTTTAGCACTTTGGAGATGGAGAGCTTTTTACCCCCCAACATGGGTTCAGGTTTGACTCTCAAGAACTTCCTGTGGAGTTCAAAATATTTTCCCAAATGATTCAGGAAAGGTGGAGGCAGTCAGTAGGTTTCCCCACGTGACAGACTGCTGCGCGAGTCTCCAGGCTGGGGCTTCCGTCACGGGGCTTCCTTAAACTTTAAACCAATGGCCTCTCTAAGGATTCACTTAAGAGTTATCAGAACAAATGAGAAGGTGCGTGCCCTTCACACAGGCCACGGGAATCCTTCAGCGGACAAGTTCAGCTATTAACAATCTTACAGTTAAACGGGGGTTTTCACATGAATTGGTTCCGATTGTGCTCAAAAAGCTGGATGCAATCTTGGCACAAGACTGTGTTAAACCACTGAAGATTTCTTCAGGGCAGTTTTAAGAGCAACTTGGAAGTCACTTGTTTTGGGGCGTTTTTTTTTTTGTCAGAACGAAACCATCCACCTTCCTAGGAATGTAGAAGTTCGTGTGGGTGGGAACCCCTCAGTAGAACCGTGTCACGCCCCCCTTTTGTGTGAGCATAGCCTCTAGAGGTGGGGCTGCCAGGCCTGTTCAGCTGAGATCTGGAGAGGGAAGCCACCCCCCGTGGGGTGGAGACCATCGCCCACATTAAAGATGGAAGGCTCCATCAGAGGAAGTACCAGGCACGGGACGGACGTTTCTCCGTAAATCCAGAGGCAGTGTGGCTCCAGCAGTTCACGGATTGCAGTGTTCTAAAGGGTAGCACAGAACGAACACTTCCAGGACCAGCCCCCCTGTCGTTCCCGAGGTCAGGCAGGTGCCATCTTATCCAGGACAGGAGGATAGCGTGGGGCCGCTGTGCTGTGAGAGGGGAGGGAAGTGGAGTTTACTGCAGGGTGCTGCCTTCGTCAGGAATGGGAGAAAAAGTCCCATTCCTGAGTCTAGTTAACAAGAAACAAGTCTTGCCTGATTTCGGTCACATCTGCTTAGTAGCCATGGGGGGATAACGGGGGTGAATTGTGACAAAAGGCGCCCATTTCAGTGGAGGTTTGCGCCCACAAGGTCAATAATTAGACCAGAAAGGAAAACTGAAACAGAGGTGGGGGGCCTGGGCTCGCTGGGCTGGAATGATCAGGACCCCTTGCTCGGTTCTTTGCTTGTCTGGAAAAAACACTGGAAGGTTGGAGGAGAGCCCCCTTCCCCACAGGGGACCACTCCTCTTTCTGCCAGGCCTCTGGAGGCCAGGTGCCGCCTACTTTTACACGGGTTTTTGTAAAGCCACTGTTTTCATTTCAGCATGGACGCACAACAGTTCTGCAAACAGAGACCTTAAATTGCTGCTGATTTATTTACGTTGAAGAGCAAGAAGTAGCAACGAGAGGAAGAGCGCTGTGTTCAGCCACAGCTCTTCTCCCCTCCCCTCAGAAGCCCTTCCTGACGAACGCTCCGGCATCGGGTCCCCTCCCTTGCTGGAGTCCCCTTTGCACGTCCTCAGGCACCACCAGGTTTTCTAGAGAATGGCCAGGGCCACAGGACCTTTGTGCCCCTGTCTGGTGCCAGGGCCACTTGCAAGCTCCCACCCCCATGATGCTGTGGCCATCACCCTCAGTGGGCCAGGGCCAGCGCAGTGGAGGGTGGGGGTCCTGCTGCTCCACACCCCCAGCCCCAGGAACTTCAGCCTCCCCTGAAGCAGGTGGGGCAGGTTCCCTATGTGACCAGGCACGACAAGCCCATGAGAAGGGTGACCCTGCCAAGGCCCACCCCTTCCGCATCTGCCCAGAAAATCTGGTTCCTCCTCTGTACCCCAGGACCAGGATCGCTCGGTGGGCAAAGGGCAGGGCCTGTGCCTCCCTGGCCCCCAGCCCCTCAATCCCCCACTTCCTCAGCCCCTCCCCCTCCCCCTGGTCCCAGCCCATTACCCTCCCCCTCCTCCAGCCCATCCCCTCCCCTATCTCACCCCACTCCACCCCCACTCCCAGCCCATTCCTCTCCCCCAGCCCACCCCGTCCCCTAACCAGCCTCAGTCGTCTCCGCAGCCTCCAGGCCACAGGGGCCAAGGCCCACCTGTGCAAACACCAGGCTGCCCAGAGCAGCTGACCCTAGGCCAAGGCAGGGGCATGGACCTCAGGGTGGGGATGAGCGTCTGTTTGGTTTGGGAAACACCCTTTGATACCTGGGAGCCAGGGGTGTGGGCCAGGGCGCCCGGGTCAGTTTTCAAAGACTCCCACAAACACCCTGCCCCAGCTCCGCGGGGAGCGCTTTGCAGTCCCCTCTCCCGGCCCCCTGAGAAGAACCTTCCAGGCCTGGGGGCTACAGCTGTGGAGAGACGTGCCGGACCCACCCACTTCGGTCCAGCGGCCCTCAGCCTGAAGGGCCTGGACCCGCCCTGACGGCCCGGCCGGCTCTCCCCCCAACCCGGGGTCAGTCCGCTGCCTTGGGGGCTGAAGAGCTCTCCCAGATACGGGGGCACAGTGCAGCCACCGCAGCCACCACTGCAGATGGCCCCTGCAGGCCCTCGGCTCGGGGTCGCGAGCTGACGCAGGCTCCCTCTAGAACTGTGTCGGGTTCTTGGTCCCACGTGAACCCCCAAAAGAGGGAAAGAGAAACGGAGAAAGCCTCCGGCTGGCAGATGAAGATGCACCCCTGGCGGGTTGGGAGGGGACACAGGAGGGGGAGGGAGGGGGAGGGGCAAGAGGGGGGAGGGGGAGGGACGGGAGGGGCAAGGGGGAGGGGGAGGGGCTCCCCAGAGTGGGCCGCGAGCTGGAAGCATCGAAGGAGAGTCTCCACGCCCAGTCAGGGTCCGCCGCCGCGGGTTCACGGACTGGGCCTTTTTCAGCCTCAGGGAATGTGGGTTCACACACCAAGTACAAGGTCACATCCATCGGCAAAGAGGCCCTAATCTTACGATGAGAAGACAGGGGCCACGGAGCAGCTTAAACCCTCCTTCCTGACAGACCCAGGTGGGAACCAAGCCCCGACTCCGGTTCAGGATTCTTCGCGCCGCAACACAATTACCTGGGTAATTCAGACCAAACACATTTTGGCCTGAACTTCGCTGAGCTATTCAGTTCACTTTTATTCAACGGTAGGCAAGCTTCCCAGACTGGAAGGTGGGCTCTTCCACTACTGAGAACTCGTATCCGCCCACCGTCCTCTCCTCTCTCCTGGGGGACTTGGACGTGGAGCATGGGGCGTCCCAGACATAAGCGTCGTGGTGTGAGGGGTCCCCACCAGGCTGAGGGGGGCAGGCGGGATCCGGGGCTGAGAGGGCCTCAGAGCCCTGGTGTGGGTGCCGCGCCACACGCCCCACTCTCTGGGGACAAGTGTGAACGGGGCTGGGCTCCCACACACCTCACCACCTTCCCAGAACAGCAAACGGCCCCTTTCCCACCCTGGAAAGAAAGGACATCTTACAATCATTTGCCTTCGGTTTTTAGCCTAAAACTGCCAACACGAGGCAGTCACGTGACTGACAACTTTCCTGGGTGTTGGGGGCTCTGTGGGCGCCAGACATACAAGGGTCTTGCTCGTCTGTTTCCCTGCTCTCGTCCTTCAGATCGTTACAGCTGAGCTTTGCCTGGGTTCTAGAAACTAGGACCCAAAAGGCCTTCAGGAAACATCTCCTGCTTTCTGATGCCACCGTATGTCTCTTAAGCCACAGAGCTCACAGTTTTCTGATGAGACCATTAAACTTCCGTTACACTTTGACGATGTAATTTGTTAATTCTTCATGTTGTCGACAAATGGCCCTAACGTGCGTCTTTTGAGAAGATCGTGATCAAAACCATAAAAATCTAACTTCCCCCAATTCGAAGTCCTCTTTCAAACTGGCAGAGACTCAGACGTCACCCTCTCTGTGTCCGTCTGCTCGGCACCGAGGCGGGCGATTGGACGCAAACGCTGTTCCTGCCACTTGTCACCTTGCGGACAGACCGGAGGACGGCCCTAGCCCTGGTTTTGGTGAGCTTCAGCCAAACACATGTCAGAACTTCACGCACCCTTCCCAGCTACTCGTGGACTCCCCGTGCTGCTCTTTTTGGGAAAAGCTGGGCTTAGAAGACTTGCCACAACTAAGCCTTTTATCATGTGAGTTTGGAGCCGTAATAACAATCCAGTCAACACCCTTGACGTGGACGTGTCGTTTCTGATCACCAGTTTCTAACCGTGAGGGGGAAGGTAGACAGCCCTGCAGCCCTTGGCCGGCTGCGCTCACTGCGGCCAGACGTCCGGGAAGGCTCAACCTCGGAGGGGCTGCTCAGCGAGGAACTCGAATGCAAGTTCGCAGAAGTCGAGCCTAAACTCTGGCTGAGTCCCTCGCCGCCAGGCGACCTCAGGAGAGGACGAGAGGATGAAGCCAGGCCCCCCACGCGCCCTCTCCCCTCACGGCTGTCACAGATGTCGTGCTGGCCAACGCTGCTTCTTTCCTTTAGAATCGGTCAGCTCGGGAGCAGACGTGTATTTCCGGGACAAGCTTCCTTACAACGTTATTGAACATAACGGAAGCTCTCACAGACGCAGTGAAACACACACCTCGTCGTGTAACGGGTCACAACACGGGTCTCCAAAAACACCTCCCCGTGTGTCCTCAGCTGCTTAGTTTTGCACAAAACCCCAACTCAGAATGAGATGCGAACCACCAACACGCTTATTTCACAGACGGGACAAAGGCCGAGGGGCTGAGCTGTTCTCACGCGGATTCGTGATGCGCGCAGACACCCGAGGCTGCGCGCCTGGCCCGGAGGGGGCTCCCAGCCCAGCACGCGGACCCTGGGAAGAGGGACCGGCGCAGCCCTTCGTTTGGTCAAGATCGAAGTCCACAGTTGCCACAGCCCATCCTCAGGGCAGCAGAGTCCACACAACCCAAAGATGCCTCCGGCACCGGGGACGCCGGGCAGGGGAGCAGGCGAGCACACGGCCGCGCAGAAACGTGGCAGGAACGTGAATGCTGAAATAAAACCAGTGCGGGAACTCGGAAGGGGGGCAAAGCTGCAAACTAGAGAAAAGCCCTGAAAGTACCAACCCAAAGGGTCGCAGATACTATTTGACAGAGTGTGTTGCAGACACAGCCTCAAGCCTGGGGAAAGCAGGAACAGTGAGGCCACACAGTCCCTGCAGGGACGCACCTCCCTGTGGGGAGGCAGCGTTTGCACCTGCCGGGCGGCGGGCCCTGTCATGGGTCCCGGGCCTGGGGCAGCACAAGCAGGCTTCTGTCCCCAGGACGCTGGGCCAGCCCGAGCGGCTCAGTGGCCCCTGGGGCCGCAGTGAAGTGCTCCGTCAGGTTCCGCTGCAAGTCCCAGCTCCTCTCCTCGGGGAGAACCCCCCACCAGCCCTGCTTTGGTCACAGTCGTCCGCATTTCTGTCCCTGGGGCCCTCAGTGCCATCCTGCGGGGTCGGCCCAGACATGGTGCCAGGCCTTCCCAGTGCGAACAGCCCTCCTGCCACCAGCCCCCCAGGACACCCACAGTACAGCCAAGAGGATGCAGGGACGCAGAAGCCGGGGTCATGTGCGGCGGGGTCAGCGCTGCCCGGCAGCCCTCTCCCCAGGGAGAGACCTTACACAAAGACGGGCACTCCAAAAGCAGGGGCCACCGAGTCAGAGACACGAGGCACCTCCAGAACTCGGCTGAGTGAGAGGAGCCAGTCCCACAAGGTCACCTCTGTGTGATTCCACGTGTGACACTGAAAAAAGGCAAAGGGACAGAAGTCGGATCCTTGCCAGGGGCTGAGACGGGGCTGCTCTCGGGGCGCAAGGGGACTTGGGGAGACAAAAACAGGCTTCACCTCGATGGCGAGATGGTTTCACAACTGACTACTTTCATCCAAACTCAGCTCCAAACACCTGAGGAGTACGTGCTGCTGTTTGCAGACTATACGTCGTCACCTGACCTAACACACGCTCCTTCGGAGGGGGGACCAAGACACGCTGCGCGGCCCACACCAGGGGCATTTCCCAATCACAGCTTGAGTTAAAGGAAGTAGAGCCTATCCAAGGAACATCGGCTACGCGGCCGCAGTCAGGGGATTTGCGAAGGGAAGACACACGTCCCCGGGCCTCTCGGGTCACACAGGGCTCGGCGCCCCTCCCCACGCTGGGCCAGGCAGCCCGTGGCACTGGTACCACCCCACCTGCACAAGGGACGCCGCCCAGGGCCTGCCGGCCTGTGTTGCTCCCACGTGCAGCTGCACCGGTCCCTCCATCTGGCCAGCTGCCGAGAAAGGACCGGGGGGCCGAGGGGAAGAGGAGCCGCGTCCCTGCGTCCCACCCCCGCCTGGAGCCAGGCTGGGTTCACAGAGCAGCTCCTGGGCGAGGCCGCCAGCTCGAGGCCTGGAGTAGTGCCCAGCTCCCTGCAGGGAAGGGTCACCAAGAGGGGCAAGGATGGGACCACCAGGGCGAGGCGCCCCAGGCCCACCCTGCCCAGCACCTCCACACCAACCCCAGGCTCCGGAGAGCAGCCCTGGGGGAAGCGAGCGTGCACACGCAGTCGGTCCTGCCCCCTGACCCCAGCCTGCACCCCAGTCCTGCAGCCACAAGCCAGGGTGCGGGGAGGTGGGGCCTGCGGGACACTTGACCCCGAAAGCAGTTACTCAAGTCAGCAGTCTGAACCGGGGTAATTATTGGTTCTCACAGTTATTAGCTGAACCCCTTTTGAGTAACAGCCTCTGGGGACACTTACAAACGCAATAAAGACTTCATCACTGCTAAGCGCAAAATGACGCGGCCCTTTCTGGGTTTTTACTGAAGCACGCCCTCAGGCCCGTGCAGCACGTCAGCCCGGGCTTGGGAAGGTGAGGGCTGCGCCGCACCCCTCTCCCACCCTGCCCCGTGACCCCTCGCCTCTGCTTCCTGTGACGCCAGCTGGGAATCAGTCAAGATACCCCAGAGTCCAGACCGCCAGCTCGTAGCCCCGGAAGGACCTGAGGCGGACAGAGCCGTCTGGTGGCCCTGGGCAGCCACCCCTTCAAGCCGTGCCCTCAGCAGCCAGGGGGCCTGAGCTCACTCACGTGGGCCTTGGGAACAGCTTGCCCGATGGGCCTCTCTTAACGAGTCACAGGAAATTGAAACCAGCCCCTCTTTTAGTCACAGCCGATTCCACAGCATCAGGTCCTGCCATCTGGGGCCGGCCATGGGCTGTGTGCAGCGTGATTCACGGACAGGCCCCAGGGCTTGGCGGGGCGAGGCCTCCCTCCCCACGTCTCTGCCCACCAGGCCGCCCACCCCTGGCTGCGCTCTGCTCAAGTATCACCGTTGACTCATTCTGTTAAGTTACAGGATAAACATGGGGCCTAAGTTCTCCAAGAGGGAAAAGAGAACACAGGCCTGGGGAGACTGAGGCGATCGTGTTCCGTCGCAGACACGACCCCCTCCTCACAACATGGTTGCCGGGAGCGTGGGGCCTGTGTGCGCCGGCTTGCTGGCCTCGAAGTACGTGCCATCCACAGAAACACAAATGGCTGAGTCTTCCAAAACTTCTTGGTGCCAATTTTAAGCTTTTATCTTCCATGTTTCACTAGCGGAGATGCTAGGTATGAGAAACACTTCTGGTAACCAGCGGTGAGCTCAGGTAACCATCAGTGAACTCAGGTAACTAGCTCAGGTGACCAGCAGTGAATCAGGTAACCAGCTCAGGTAACCAGCGGTGAGCTCACGCCACGCAGTGAACAGGGTAAGTGCTGCTGCTCACAGACCCTATGTAATCAGCTCTCCCTCTGGGCGGTCACTGTTCCTTTGTCCGAGGATATGAAGTGATACACATTGTGCACTTGAATAAATTTGCTTTTGAATTCCTTCCACAGATCACGCTGCTCCTGCCTCAGCCTTTTATCAAAGTTAGAAAGCAAACTCAGACTTAACCAAACACACAGTGCACACTTAGCAGTCAGGCTCCAGGGAAGTGGGGGTGACGGTCACCTGGGAGGGGCCGTGGCCCTGCTCGCCCCCCCGGCCTGGCTCTGGGTCCAGCCGCTGGCCCTGAATCAGACGCTACCTGAGGACGCCGGTGACCACTGCAGGCACACAGATCAGCTCACAGCCTCTGCGCCCTCGCAGGCCTCGGGAACAAGCTGGCTCAAACAGTCTGCTTCCCAAACGTCCTGCCTGTGAGGTCTGTTACTGCTGCCCCAGCAAACTGGTGGGCTCCCCCAGCGAAGCTCGGGTTGCTCTCCTGGCGGGGGCCCAGGCCATGTCTACTCTGGGCCTGCGGGGCCCCTCTCGTTAGGGCCAGAATGAATGGTGTCACTCCTTTCACTGAGACCCTGCGGAGCCTCCCCGGGCAGCAGGCTGGCAGTCAGCAATGCTCCACCCAGAGGGGCGCGGTGTGAGGCAGGGCCACAGCGCGAAACCCAGCAGGGATGGAGCTCTGAAGCAGGGGGCAGGAGGCCGGCGCGAGCACGCAGTCGTTCAGTCCTCAATACCGTGCACAGGGAGGTAACGGGCGCCGTTCCCACCACAGTCATAATGATGCCATGTGTCGGGCGCAGCTGCTCCTCCCCGAGGGAAGGGAAGTGTCTTCAGGAAAGGGTATGTTTCTAGCATGCTCGAAGGCCCTGAGGGCAGCTGGAGCTGGACTCCAGGGACCACCAAGTTTGGGAGCCCGCACGACATCCAAGTGAAGCCATCTACTCGATGCGTGTCTGAGGTTCAGGAAAGACTGGGCTGGAGATGTAGACAGGGAAACACCAGCACACAGACCGTTTTTACCACCATAGAAATGACGCTGTGCAGGGCAGCGTGGGTAGACTTGGGGTACAGTGGACTTTGCTGGAAATCAGTTGAAAGAAATACACAAAACACCATATTAAGCTTATATCCAAAATGGGGGTGCGGGGAGAAGGCAAGAATAAGGCAGTTCCTGAGATGAAGAGCGTCTTGAGCAGAGGGAGGGTGAGAGCCAGGCTGTCAGCTGGGGGCAGGGTGGGGGCGGTCAGAGATTGTGGGGCTGACCTCCCAGCAGGACTGGCGGCCACCGCAGGGCCAGTCCTCTCAGGACTCCGACTGATGGAGAGGACGGGTTAGGGAAGAGCTGGAAGAAGAAAGAGTCTAGAGGCCACTCTTCCTTTTTAAGGAAGGAAAAGAAAAGCCTGAACACTCTTCAGTGACGTCAGGGGGGAGGAGGGGTGCAGCCGCTGGACAGCGGCAGGTGGGGCTAGACCGGGGGACCCCATTGGACACCAGGCCCCTAATGGAGCCTCACAGACACCTGGCCAGCAGGTAGGGGTCCGTCCCCAGGCCCCTGCCAGCCCTCGGTTCAGCCTGAGGCTACAGGTGGCCAGGTGGGGAGTGCTCCTGCCCCCAGGTGCCCTGTGGACCATCCTGGGAGAGCCAGGACAGGATGTCAGGATTCCCTGGTAAATGGCAGAACTGGTGAAGGGGGCAGAGTGTGGCCGACATGGATTCCTCACGCTGGCGAGGGATTAAACTTCCACCAGAGAGCGTCCTGGCTCGCACTGTGGGCTCCTGTCTTCAGGGGAGCGGACAGTAGTGTGAGGCTCCAGGAGGACCACAGGGTGTGAGGTCACGTCCCTGTGTGATCACACACCAGGCACATTGTCAGCCCGAAGCCCTGTACCTCCATCTGTAGGGAGGGCATAATGGAACTGGCCTTGGGGAGCTCGCAGGGGCGCTGGGGCTACATCCGAACTCATACACTCACGTCTGCTTGTTGGACACAGACACAGACGCTGGTCGGCGTTAATGGCAGTGAAACAGCTTGGCCCTTAATGACAACATCAGATCCTCGTCAATCAGCGTACAATTACCACACAAATCACACAGTTTTCCGTGAGACACAGACACTTCGCGGGGAAGAGCTCCTCAGCTCCCGTTAGCTGAGCTTCCTGGAATTTGACCGACAGGATTATATTATTTCTGTTGCAAACCCAAGGATGTGGGTCTTTGCCAGCATGCCTGTCACATCACTCGTGCCGAGAAACAGAAACCTTCAATGCCACTGGCTGTGCAGTCAGCCTGCTTGGTCGTCAAAGGAAAGATGCCCCCGTGTTTGGGAACCGTGGGGGGAGAGCTCAGCCACGCCGTGAGCAAGAGCTCTTGAACTTCCCACAAGAAGGATGTCAAAACAAGGATGCCCACTGCGGAAATGCTGTTCCAAGGAGAGTAACAAGGAGGCTGTGTGTTGCTTCTCTCCTTGAGCAGAGCGGGGCGGGCGAAAGCAGAACGCACCTGCTCGGCGTTCGAGCCCAGCAACCCTGTGCTCGCATTCACACGGTGGAAGGAGAAACAGGCTCATGCACGTAGTGGTTTTGTCATTCTATTTAATCTTCTGTCTTTAGCTCACCTTCAATCTTTTCTTATTACTGAAGTAGAGTCAGTTTACAATGTCGTGTCAACTTCCGGTGCACAGCGTGGCGTCTCCACCACACACACACGTACGTGCATTCATTTTCACACTCTTTCTCGTCATAGGTTACTGCAGGACGTTAACTGCAGCTCCCCGCGCTCCACAGTAGGACCTTGTTGTTTCTATTTTATACACAGATTCTGTCATCTTAAGCTGGTGTTTTTCTCATCCCACCAGAAGCCCTCAGCCTTCCGTTTTTCTCTCAGTCTCTTTCTTGCCTTTCCTCTTGGAAACCTCCTTCAAAGTACAGCCCCATAGCCTCCTGACCTGGAAACGGGCCGAACCCCTGGTCCCGGAAGAGAATGAGGCAAGTTCCTGCTTGGGTCCTGCAACAGCCTGTCTGAACCCTTTTCTTTCCGAGGGAGCAGAAAGCCCCCACCGGCGGCAGGTCACGCTAAAGCCTCCAGGCTGGCGCAAAACCACACAGAGCCGACGGGACCTCCCCAGCCAAGCCCACACCTCACACCGCACAGCAGGACGAAGGGCTGACAAGCACAGGCGCCCACGCCAAGAGCAAGCCCGCGGGGCCCAGGAGGACGGCGCGGGAGACTGAGGCCTTCTCTGCGCGGGCGGGGCTCCCAGGGGCCTGGGGGAGCCCTGGGTACTATCCAGGGAAAGCAGGCGAACTTGACTCCATAAACACCATCAATTCCTGCGTCCTTAAAAGACAGACAAACAGGGAATGCATTTGTGGCCCAGCTGACAAAGGCTAATGATAAACAAAATCTTTTATCAATCAAATTTTAAAAACTACTAAAAGCCCAGCAGAAATGAACAGTGGCCAAGACCAGCAAGTTTCCACCAAAAAGAAAAAAAAATGCAAATTCTCCATCAACATCCTTCGTAGTATAAATGCAAATTAAAAAATAACAAACTGCCATTTCTGTCTCTCGGCAAAGATTTAAAAGCTGGATAGAGGTGGATTTGGCGAGCTTTGGAAGAAATCGGCTGTGCCCGCAATGTTAATGGGGTTGTAAACTGGGGCAACCTTTTTGCAGGGCAATTGGGCAACGAATGTCTATTAAAATGTAAAATGCACATAACCTCTGGCCCAGCAATTCGATGGCTAGGAAGTTACCCCAAGGGTACGCTCTCTCCACTGCGTACTGTGCGCTGGGACCAGTGGTGCAGCTCTGTGACCTCCCAAACTGGAGGAGAGAACTGACATCCAGCCTACAAATGAGGTGACATTACCTGAGACGCGACCTCACAGGGGACCTCTCAGTGGTGAGGGAGTGACTGTTATGGAAAGACGTCTGCTACGTGCACAGGCCACGGCCTTGTTCACTGCACGGACCTTTATGTGTGTCCACACGCACAAGTGCTCATGCAGGAAATGTCCAGAGAGCTTTCCATCAGGCGCTCAAACTGCAGAGTTACCTCTGGGTGACTGATAAGGAGCTGGGCGCGGTGAGAGCAGTTTATCTTTCATCTTACACGCTTTTATTCGGGTTGGAAGAGCTATTTTTACCATTACTGTGCACTGCTTTGCAATGTAAACAAGCATAGTTTACTAAAAGGGAAAGAAAGCAAAAGGGAGAAAAAGAGAAAGAAGGCAGAGGTGGGACAGTGGTGGGTGGGGGCAGAGAGGCTCTCGTCCTTCTGAGCAGGTGGGCCCTCTGCCTGCTTGGATGGAGGCACGCACCAGCACACTTTAAACCTCAGCAATCTTAGCAAACTTCACAGACACAAATCCTTGTAACTTCTGTAAAGGATACAAGGGAGTGCCGGGCTGCTGGGCCTGTCCACGCTCTCCCTGGTCCTGCAAGCCGCCCCGGGATAAAATCCTTACAGGCTGGAGGCCAGGCATGGCTCCGGAAGGCAGCCGGCATTTCTTCCCACAGACGCAAGTCTGTATTTTGCCTGATGGGCTTGTCCCCATGCCCAGACCCCACGGTGACAGGGGCCACAGAGCACACAGACGCAGAGAGCTGCCAGGCTTTGCAGAGATGACAGGGACATCTAGCCCCCCCCCCCCGTCCAGGGAGGCAGAGGGAGCGCTCCCCGGGGCGCGCGGGGCAGCGGCGGGGCAGGTTACACGCCTCTGCCACTTGTGCGGGAGGTTCCACCAGCTAAAGGAGCTTTGTTTTTCTCCCTGAAGATTCTGGTTGCTGACCGGAAACTACATTAATTTTTTGCACTTATTTTCTAAAGTTAAAACCATATTTGAGGTCTATTTAAGAAGGTAATGGGTTGGCGCAGAGGATGTTTTTTCAAGAACTGTTTTTTAAATATTGACCGACTTTCAGAGGGCTTAAACCTTCTGTGGGAAAGGAGGAAAGTCCAGACGTGCCTCGGGGCCAACCTCTGCAGAAGGGCCAGACCCTCTAGGAACAGCAGTGGGCCCGGCGCCTCCACACCTGACCCAGCCCACACTGAACTCTGGGGCCGGGCCGGGCTCACCGATGCTCTGCTGCACCCGCAGCTTAAACAGCTTAAACATTAACGAGCATGTAAAGGGACGGGGCTGGAAGCAAGTCCCGGCTGGATTCTGTAATTACTTCTTGCGCAACGGCTGGTGGGTCGGGTCTCCGCAGACCGCAGGCTCCCGGGCCGGGCACGAGGGCCGGGCTCTGCCAGGTTGCATAAGCGTCTCCATAGCAGAGCAGTTAGTCACAAGCAGCAGAACAAAGGGCCATTCTGAGCACGGCGTCGGTGCATCTGCTTCCTGGAAGGGACACGAGGCTTGCACCCCCCCCCCAAGCCGAGCAGGGGTCCCGGGGGCTGGGAAGGAAAGCCGGAGGCACCAGGAGGCAGCGGCCGGTGGAGCATCCGCTCCCAGCCAACTCTGCAGGCGCCTTCTGCTCCTGCCACCCGGTGCTTGCTGGGGCTGCCACTGTGTGTCCCCAGATCAAGCTGTTCCGTCCTGACCCATTGGCCCTGCACCTCCCCGTGGCCTCGGAGTTTTCCAGCCTCCTGTCCTGTCCCCATCTCCTCCTTGTCAGCGCCATGCCACACGGTTCTTTTCCGTCAGAACAAGTATTCATGAAATCTGGGTTCTAAAGTGTTGCCAGCATGGCTGCTTCTAACAAAATGGACACAGAGAATCTGAATTTTAGGGGCAGAGAACCGGCTTTAGAAATCATCTCATCTAGTCCACTGAGGTTACAGACGAAGAGACTGAGGCCGGAGGAGCCAAGAGGCTGCCTTGCAAACCTGCAGGCCTGTGAAGGCCCTGCTGTGCCTTTACTCTCAGCTGCGCAGCTACGCTCACACGCTCCCGTCTCGGGGACGAATTCAGCGTCTGCCTGAAGCCTCCACTGGCCCGTCTGTTCACCAGAGAGCCCGGCCTCGCGTGTGGGCGAGGAGATAGTCTTGGCAACACTGCAGCCTGCAGGTAAGTCTGCAGATGACAGCTGTTCACCTGGACGGAGCCACCTGGCGGCACAGGGCCCTGCCTCCAGCAGTCCCACCCCCCGGCCCTGCGCCAAGCAAGCTGTGCAGAGACGGTGACAGGGCCACTCTGGGTTTGGATGGATGTGCTGGGGCCAACAGGTGCTGGTTCCTCAGAAGCACATTTGCAAAAAATTTTCAATTTCCCAGTTTTGCCAAGAGATTTTGGTCTTGTCACCTGGGGCTTACAGACGAGGCCCCTGAGGATGGAAAACGGCCGGGAGTCCCCTTCTCCTCTGCCACAGCAGCCGTCGCCACCCAATGCCGCAACAGAGGAAGCCAGGCACGTCCCTGGTGTGAGAGCCAGAGCAGCCTAGATCGGGGGTGCCCTGGATGCTGAGTGCCCAGGTTTTCATGCCCCCCACATGTCTTGAAGAGAGCACAGAGACGTGCAGGCTAGAGACCTAAGTCACAGGGAGTTTCAACAGACTAATCAGGTGTACCCCACGGTCCAGTCAGTGGATCCGCATCTACCCAGAGGCAGGTCCCTAGTGACAGACGGAAGAATTCTTTCTCACCATATTGCCAATAAACTGGACGGAAGCACCCGCAGAGCTCTGCTCAAGTGTCACCAGCTGTGAGGTGACACCCTGCTCTCTCGCCTCCCTCCCTGCTCTGCTCCCTGCTTTATCCTCCTCCTTGGCCCTTGTCACGACCACATCACCCACGTAACTTATTTATCTTTGTTTAATGTCTGTCTTCCCTACTTGAATGAAAGCTACAGGAACACAAATTCCTTTCTGTTTTGTTTACCACTGGACCCCCTGAGCTCAGCACAGGGCCTGCTTAGTGTACAGTACGCAGTTGACAGTCACCAGATGGGTGGGTGGATGGATGGGTGGATGGAGGGGTGGGTGGAGATATTAGATGTGAAGATGACATACACTCTGGGGAACAAGGGAAAATGCTGGATGACAAGGCCATCAACCAGAAGAATCTTGACAGGTGAACCTCACAGGCTGTGTAAATCAATCCCACACTTAGTCTTCAGGAAAACAATTGCACAAGAACGAGATGGGAAAGATAACAGGGCTAAATAACAGCACGTGCAAAACTGACAGCACCTCGGAAGACGGCCAACCCCGTCTGAGTCAAAAATGACGGCAGCTGTCAGAGCGCGCGCTCTGTCCCTGGGTGCAAGGTGACTACTGGGATAATCGCCGTTGTCTGTGTGCACGTGTGCCCACACGCGTTCCTTCGTGTGAACTCGCATCTTTTCATACCAACGCGCACTATTCCTGCGGACGCGGCTGTTCCCTGCAGCTTGGCCTCTAAGAGCAAAGATGAGAAACCACCTAATTGTCCACCAGTAGGAACTGATGTGCCCTGGAGACGGAACAGCCTTCAAGTGAGGAGGACTCTTAAGCACTTACTAGTATCTCAGGCAGGCAGGTGAGTGGGGGGAGGGACAGCGCTAAGAGAAAAGAAGAGAAATGCCCGCGTCTGCTGAGCCGTCAGTCAGAGCCGTGCCCCCAGGCTGATCTCTGGCCACGAGTGGGGGCGTTGTTGAGAGCCCGTCAGAAATGCAGACCCACTGGCACAGAGTCTGCGTTTTAATAGGATTCCCAAATGGTTCCTGCACACCTTAACTTCCGAGAAGTGCTCTCACCCCGCCTCATCCACACCCCCGGAGGGCCTGCCGGCCTCGCCTTCCAGCCTCCCTCCTCACCGTCCTTGTCCCGGAGGCCAGGGAGCCGTGGGCATCCCAGTGGCCTTGGGGCCGTAGCTGAAAGGCTCTCCAGGACACTGTCAGGAGCATGGGCTTTTTCAGGGCCCTCCTGATTAGCTCCGAGGTGCCCACGGCTCAGGTGACACTACTGTCAGCTGACTTTGGCCGACTCCGTTTTCCACAGGGACATCTGGAGGTGGAAGTAATTTGCTCTCGTTGGTCACACGGCTCAGGTCAGGACGCCTGCTGCAGCCAGTCCCTGCTGGCTGGGGGTCACTTTCTGTTGTCCCCATCTTGGTGTTCAGCCCAGCTGGCGCAACCCCATTCTCCTCCAGGGACATGCCACAGGCAACGTTAACCTCCAGGCCACCCGAGGATTCTTTCCAAATTCAAGATCACCTGCTGGAACGAGGAAGGCGGTGGGGCACTTAGCAGCAGCGACATCAGAGGGACCCACCCGTCCGGGAGCTGTCAGCTCACGCGGCCCAGAACTGAGGACGCCCCGTGACTTTCTCCTCCCCCAACCAGGCGGCCAGTCTCTGCGATAGCCCAAACTGGGCAATGACAGGCAGCCTGTGGTCCTCGCCCTGTCAGTATCTTGGAGCCAGAAGCAAAGCACACACATCGGCATCACGCCGCGTGGAGGGGAGTGTGTCTGGCTCATGCCTTGTGGCCATGGTGACATGCAGCACACACTGTCCAAGGGTTGCTGTGGGTCTCAGAGGTCCCACTGATCATCGGTACCCCCGTGACCAGGAAGTCCCCACTCTGGAAGTCAGATCAGTTGGAGAAAAAAATGTGAAATTCTTTCTGATTCATTTCGGAAATAATGAAGATCTGTTCGATGGAGCTGTGGAAAGACTCTGGGAGGGGTCCAACCACCGGCTCACAGGACAGGACGAGGCCCTGCGAGTGGATGTCCACCCAGGAGCTGCGCATGGCCCTGGGGGGGGGGGTGCAGCCTCGTGGACCAGCCCAACGCAGCCTTTCCCAGCTCAGCTTCGTAGCTTACTCCATCGCTTCCAGCACAAGAACCACCTTTCCTTTCCGTACAGACTTCAATGTGTCTTACAGCTGACGTACATGTTTATGGGGCAGTGTTTCCTTCGTTCTGGAAAACTGTACTTCAACTGAAGATTTATCCCCTCGACAAAGAAGGGAGGTCACCCGCCCCGCACCTGGCACCTACAGCAGCTGCACCCACCACAGGCTGCCAGCCATCAGGCCACTGAAAGACAGAGGGGACCTTAAATGCACGTTGCCAAGTGGAAGAAGTCAGTCTGAGAAGCCTGCACGCTGTGTGACTCCAGCTACGACGTCCTGGAAAAAGCAAAACTACGGAGGCAGCGAGAAGACCGGCTTCTGAGGGGCTTCCGAGGAGCAGCGCAGGGGGTTTGAAGCAGTGACGTCGCACTGTAATGGTAAACTATAGACCTTGTTCGTACTAACGTGCCGGTATTGTTTCCTCACTTGTAACAAATGCCCCAGAGAAATGCAAAATGTTCAAAACAGGAGAAACTGGGAGCGAGTTAGGGGGTAACTGGGAACACTCGGTACTTTCCACTTAATTTTTCTAGACCTAAAAACCTAACACTGCTCAAAAAATATAATCTATTAAAAGTAACGAGTCATTTAATAACTAAAAACAGAATTAACATATGGTCAAGCAATGCTACTTCTAGGCATATACCGCAAAGAACTAAACGCAGGGGCTCAAGGAGATATTTGCACACCTGTGCTCACGGGAGCACAGTTCACAACAGCCCAAAGGTGGAAACAGCCCAAGCGTCCGTCCACAGACGATGGATGAACACAAGCGGTCCATCCACACAGTGGAATATTACTCAGCCTTAAAAAGCAAGGCACACAGACCACCACGTAGGGGGACCTGGAAGACATCAGGCCCAGGGCGAGCCCACTTACAGGAGGTCCTTGGGGTCACCAAACTCAGAGACAGAAAGTAGAACAGTGGGTGCCAGGGGCTGGGGGGAGGAAAACAGGGCGTTACTGTCTAATGGGGACAGTTCCAGTTTTGCGCATTGACAAAATTCTGGACATTGTGTGCACAACAGTGACACTAACTTGGCACTACTAACCTGCACAGTTAACGACGACTGAGGTGGCGGATTTTGCCTTACGTGTGACTTACCACAATGAAAATTAAAAATAATTCAAGAATAGGTAAATATCTGGCATAAAATTTCTCGTGCACAGGTTATTCCTGGAAGAAAACACAAAAGTGGGCACCGTAGTTACTTCAGGGAGGGATGACTAGGGGCCGAACCGGGAAGGTTTCTCATACATTTTGAACTTAAGCTTTTTTTTTTTTACTATATACATTTCTCAACTTTTCAGTTTCAGAAAAGAAGTCTGGCCGACCACCCCCGCATCCCTCAAACAGAAGCAGGTCGTTCAGAGCCAGCGCTGGTTTGGGAGGAGGGTCCCACATACGTTTGTCAGCTTTTAAATGGAGAATCTAGGTTTGTGGCTTCATTCTCTTCGCACTTACATCCCCACAAGTGGACCTTCCCCAAGACCGGGGAGCATGGACTCACGGGAGCCCAGCTCTGCGGCCTCCGCACATACAGGGGCAAAGCCCGTGGACCGCGCGGCGCGGCCTCTGCGGCTGTTCTTAGCAGCGGCGGCGGGTCTCTGTGAACTCGCTTCCTCCCGGCCCGCCAACACCACAGCCTGGAGTTACTGGGTATGTTCAGTAATTACACACATATTAGGGGTCACCGGGGTGCCCTGCTCTCGTGTGCCATCCCCTCGCAGCCCAGTGACCCGTCGCAGCCCTGCGCTGCTCTCTCCGTGTGACAGGCGAGGAAGCTCCAGAGACGGCTGGACAGGTTTTCCCAGCCTGGCCTGCAGCCTCAGGAAGATTTTGCACCACCTTTGCCCAGTGATCCCAGGGCCTGCACTAACCGTGACCGCACGCCCCGTGACAGCGCCCGTGCAGGCATGTGGCTGTGAAGCCACGGGGCGCCCGGATGCACGCGCGCTTCCGCCCCCAGCTCGGAGCACAGCCCGGGACCGAGGCCAGGAGCCAGTGGGCCTCAGGGCCGAGCGCTGGTTTCCCGGGAGCGCAGGCCCGAGCTGAGCCCCCCAGGAGCTGCGGCCGTAGGTCCGAAAGAGAAAGAAAAGTACCATGTGATAGTGCTTACACGTGGAATCTTTTAAAAAGCACATAAATAGACTTGTCTGTGACACAGAAACAGACTCGCAGACATAGGGAACAAACATGGTTTCTGGGGGTGGGGGGGGTGGGGAGGGATAAACTGGGAATTCGAAATCTGCACCCCTTGGGGAGGGGTGGAAATGTCAGTGGCTGTCCTGATCGTGGTGGTGGTTTCATGGGTGTGTACATCCATCGAGATTCAGCAAATTGTACATCTGCATTTCAGTATGTGCAGTTTACTGAACAAGGATCATACCACAGTAAAAGTGTTTTTAAAAGAAAAGTTAAGTCCATTTCCTGAAGTTCGTGGGGCCGGACTTGACCTGGTCTAGGCAGAATGCTAGACCAGTGTTTCTCACGCTCTTTTTTTTTTTTTTTGGTCTCAGGACCTCTTTACACCCTTAAAAATTGACCCCAAAGAGCTGCTGTTTTAAGGTGGTTTATATCTATCAATTTTACTGTATTCAAACTTAAAACTAAGTTTTAAAACATTAATTCATTACTTTTTAGAAATAATAAAAGACCCATTACATGTTAGCATAATTAAAATATTTTATGAAAAGTAACATCTTCCAAAACAAATTAGTGAGAATGGTGGCATTGTTTTATATTTTTGCACATCTCTTTAATATCTGGCTCGACAGAAGACAATTGGGGTCTCATATCTGAATTGCCCTGCATTTTATCAATTGTATTGTGTTGCTCCGCTTTAAGTATATAAAATAGGTCCAACCTCGCACAGATAAGGAGCTGGGAAAGCGGGGAGTGTTTTGACTGCCTTTTCAGCCACTACATCAAAACTTGGCAAGTAGCAGTTTCTTAAAGCTTAGCTGCGATGCAGAACCTGAAACCAGATCGATGAACTTTCTAACCCTGCTCCGTAGCACCGGCTGGCCTGTCTTGCACGGCCTTGTAACATCTGGAAAAACTGATTCACAGAGATAAGCAGTTTTTCTAAATTTGACTCATTTCATTATACAGCATTCTTAAAAACCATTTGTTAATATCACCAACTTTAGCTGAAACTTCTTTAAGTTTTAGGGATTTCAAGCTCACAGTGGTGGACACGAGTTTGCAAAATTCTAATTTCCGCTAGAAGGCTCAAGTTCTATCATTGCCGACAGTTAATGCTGCTGGTTGCTGTTTCCCTCGAAGTGACAGGCTCCCTTCACTCCTTTTAAAGAAAAATTCTACCAAATGCCTAAGTCGAAATAATCACAGATCGTCAGCAGACGATGGTGCGTGGAAAAGCAGCTAATGGGAACAGTTTCGTCCACACCGCTGTTCCAGCCCCGCGCTCGGCGCGCCTGCCGAGGCAGGAGCCGTGCGCCCTCCGCCTCGTCCCGGGGAGCATCGGGAGGGCGCCGCGCGAGGCGAGGCCGACGACGTCTCCGGTGAAGTGGGTGGTGGTCACCCCGCGGGGCGCGCCTAAGGAAAGGCGGGGCTTCCACCCGCGGCGGCTGCGCGCCCGCCTTCGCCGCGCTGGGCCCGGCGGCCCGGCCGTCCCGGCCGTCCCGGCCGTCCCGGGGCCAAGCAGCAGGCTCGGGAAAGGCCCCGCACGCGGGCCCGCCGCCGGCCCGCGCTGGCGGGAGCGCCTCCGACGGCCAGGGGCGCGGCGCCGGCCACCGAGGCAGGCCGGCGGCGCAGCGCCCCCCCGAGCCGGGGAGCGGGTCTGCAGGCAGGCTCCCTGCTCGCCTCCCGCCGCAGCCCCGCAGCCCCGCGTCTCGGCCGAAGAGCCGTGACAAGCGCTGCTCGGCTTTCCCAAGCGCTCACCGTGTCACGCCTGCGCTCAAAACACCTGATTCCGCTTCTTTCCACTCCTACCGACAGGCCCACGTGACGTCACGGTTTAACTGGCACCTGAATATAATTTGAGTTTCTTCTGTTGCGTTCACACAGTGAGGCGACTTCTTGGTCTGCGCGGCTGCGGGGGCAGCTCCGGTCATACGTCCCTCCTCCGTACGGCTCCAGCCGGTCCCTCGGGTCGGGCGTCTCCTCCCGCGCGTGAGGACGAGCGAACCGGCTTCTCTCCACAGCGCGGGCCTGGGCCGCCGGCCGCTTCCAAGCCAACCGTCCATCCTTAAACGTAACGGAAAACATTGTAAGTAATTCCATTTTATTTCAGAATAAGACGTTACATTTTAAGCCAGTAATACTTTCAGATAGAATTATAAAAGTTAGAAATGGTTTTCCCGAAAGTTGAAATATTACTGAAACAAATCAAAAAGTTACACTTTCTTCGTGCTAGACTTCTGTGTGGTAAACTTGAGACTTTTCTTTTTTTTTTGCCCAGTGTTAAGTTACTGTTCTCTGAGTTTTAGTGACGTGGAACATCTTTTTTATGTACAATTTTTCATGTTTCCTCTTCAGTGAGTTGCTTACTTATAATTTGTTCATTTAAAAATTAGGTTGCTTCTTTCTTAATAACAAAATTTCACCCCATTATACTTAACATTATTATATTTAGACTTTGGGTTTTTCTCTTCCGAAATGAAGCTTTTTCGTATTTACGTCATCAGATCTGCCGGTTTTTCCTTTATAGCTGCACTTCCTGCACAGTCTGCACGGCATCTCCAACGTAAGATGACAAAACTGTGCTCCACCGTTTTCTCCTAGCTTTTTATTTTGCTTTCACATTTATGTATTTCAACTGCCTGATGTAGGTGATTATTCAGGGTGTTATGTATGATTTTTTTTCTTCCACTTGGACAGACAGTTTTTCCGGCACTATTTATTGAGTAATTCCTTTCTCTCCCAATGAAGTGACACGCCACCTTTATCATAAAGGAAGCTCTTTCATGCAAGTGGACTGTCCTCACGTCTGAATTTGTCCCACAGGTGTGCCTGCCCATCCTGTGCTGGCGCCGCACTGCAGCTCCTAGGCAAGGCGCATCCCCCGGTCACTAGTCCTTACGACCAAAGATGTC
Source organism: Vicugna pacos (assembly GCF_048564905.1). Lineage (NCBI taxonomy): Eukaryota > Metazoa > Chordata > Mammalia > Artiodactyla > Camelidae > Vicugna > Vicugna pacos. The sequence goes on along the minus strand of NC_133006.1, from coordinate 43,376,706 downwards.
CCGTCAGACCCCACGCCTGCCCTTCTCCATACACACGTTAGACACATTTTGTCTAGAGAGAGAAAGTCAATGAAATTCTGTTTAATGTTGCATTAAATTTATGTATTAATCTGAGGAGAATTCTTGTTTATTTATTCATTAATTAATTTATTATTGCCTTATTAATCAGATCTTACATTCTGTTTTTTGATAAAATACTATGATTTTTTAAAATATATATATAGTTATTTTGATTTTGCTTATCCTTGGGTGTGAATAAAATTTCCCCCTTAATTTTAGACTAAATTTCCTGCTCAGTCCTAACTGGTTTGGTATTGAGTCTCTTGGATTTTCTATGTACACAGTATTTGATTAGTAAAAATTAAATTCAATTAAATTTTAAAATCCTACTTTCTTTTTCATTAGCATATCTTTTAAAATGCTGAACACTAGAAATCACCTGATTCTGGGGAGACACTCTTAGTGTGTCACAACGTGAATGGTTCTAATGAGAGCAAAGGGAACTTGAGACTCTGAAGTCACAGTTCATGGACAACACAGCAGGAACGACAACAGGGCGAAAGCGGAGCTAACCTCTGTGATGCACACACGCACGCCTGGCCGCGCTCACCCGGAACACCCTCGGGGACGTAGGAGTGACGAGCACACGTTCCACAGCGAGCGACAACCCCGTCACACACCACGCAGCCTTGGGAAAGTCCAACGTCCGCTCATGGGAGAGGGAGGCAAGAATGAGTATCGGTGTCAAGTGTTCAGGATTATTAGGAAAGAGAGTTTCGACCTCACAGAGCCCTGAAAGGGTCCCAGAGACCCCAGGGGTCTGCAGACCAGGTTTTGAGAACCCCTGTTGTAACCCCTCCGAAAGCCTCAGGGATGCTGGATTGAACTGGTCCTGAAAGTGGAGTCTGGGAAAGAAGAAAGACCACAGCACTGGCGACCTGGGCTTTCCGGCCGGCTTAGGGAGCTTTGAAAAGGAAAAGCCTCATAAACGCTCGTGAGCTGTCGGCTTTCTCCTGCAGCTGCAAGCTTCCAGAACAGAAAGGACCCCGAGGGCAGCCTGCACGTCATCCCTGCTCCTCCGCAGCTTTCCCTCAGTTCCCAGGGATGTGTTTAGCTGAGCCGTCAGCTCCACACATGTGCACACCATTCCGGGGACGGCCGAGAACATTTGGACAATATTGACTCAATGATGGGGACATTCTGGCTCCAGACTGTGCTGAACTTTGCCCATTCCAGAAATATCCCATAAGGCATTCCCAAGGCTCTGAGTGATGCAGACCACATTTACCCACTTAGCAGGGACATTTATCTACTTCCCAGGGGCAAAACGAGACTGAAAACAGGGCCTCGGCTTCTTCCGGATAGAAGACGTGTGAACAGTGCCCACCATACAAAGCCTGCCTTCTCCCAAGGCTCACGACAGCTCTTGGAGTCCAGAGCGATTTTCTGTGGACCTGGTATCAAGCCCCACCCTCCCTCCCGCCCGTAAGCGTGGGGGTGAGGGCGTCACCCCCGGGACAACGGGGCCTGGGAACGACCACGTCAGCCCGCGGTGGTGAGCGCGGAGGGCTGTGTCCGCCCCTGCCGACAGCCTGGGCAGCAGTGAGCCTGCATTCAGCTCGCGCCCGGGCCCGGGGTGTGTCTGCCCGCCACGGGATGCGCCAGCCCTCAGGGCCGCCCGCCTTTCTATTCGGGACGCAGGGAGCCATCTGTCTGGCTCGGGCTGCTCGGGCTGCCACAACCAAGCGCCACGGGGGGGTAGCTGACACCACAGACGTTTATTCCCTCCCAGTTCGGTGCCTCTCATCCCAGATCAAGGCGTCAGCAGGGCTGGTGTCCTGTGAGCCTCCCTCCTGGGCTTGGAGAGGCCGCCTTCTCCCGTGTCCTCACATGGCTGTCCCTCTGTGTGTGTCTGTGTCCTCAGCTCCTCTAAGGACACAAGCCCTGTGGGATGAGGGCCCCCCGCAAGACCTCATTTCAACTTAATCACTTCTTAAAGGTCGCATCTCCAAACACAGTCACCTTCTGAAGTCTTGGGGATTAGGACTGAAACATGATTTTGGGGGGGACATGATTCGAGTCAAAATACTGTTTCTCCTGCAACCCATTTATGCTCCTTTAAGCTTTTCTCATAACGAGTCAGGAAGCAAACACATGCACCTCATTCACCTCTGAATCTGCAACACTTAGCAAAGGTTTCTGGCATGTAGCAACGGTTCAATATGCATTTTTTGAAAATACAGAAGTTCTACAAATATTCACTTGTAGATCCACTGGCATCACAAAGAGGAAAAATAGTAAAACAAACAAAAAATCCCGGGCCTCCCAGCCTCCAGAACTGCAAGAAATAAATTCTGTTGTTCAAGCACAAACCCCCTCCAAAAAAAAAATCCTATTTTGAAGAGACTCCGTTCTATCCATAACTTCGTAATAATAAATAATCATTTATTCTCAGACCATACCCCGAAGCGCTAGACGTAAGAGATTATTACGTGCTGGAATTATTAAGCCTTAAATTGCTTTCCTGGTGGTAACACAATGATTCTAGGACTTGACTTAGGGTCCTCACCCTGTTTTAAAGATAGAAGAACTGAATTCACTCTTAAAGCATCATTTTCAGAAGGAGACTTAGGACCAACTGATCAAGCTGCTCACCGAGTAGCCTGTGTTTTAAACTGTGCCTTCCACAGACCAAAGCCTGCCCCGCTGTCGAATAATGGCTTAGGGTCTTCACCCTGTTTTAAAGATAGAAGAACTGAATTCACTCTTAAAGCATCATTTTCAGAAGGAGACTTGGGACCAACTGATCAAGTTGCTCACCGAGTAGCCTGTGTTTTAAACTGTGCCTTCCACAGACCAAAGCCTGCCCCGCTGTCGAATGATGGCACTTTCAAGACCCACAGCATTTGCAGATTAAAGGAAAATGAATTGGAGTCAAAATTCCCCCACACGCCATCGCATGATTCAGTTTCATTTGTAAATGAACTTCACAGCGTCAGTGTTTAAAGCACGAAAGTAAGCAAAACTGGTGGCGCTTTTTTCCTTTCTCCCCTCTCGAAATAGAAAGCAAAACAAAACCAAACAAAACGAAGAATGGACGCCCCTCAAGGCACACGGCAAAGCCAGGACGGCTACATCGTCTTTCACACAAACTCACAGGCGTCTGCGTCTGTGACCAAAGCCATCGCACGCTGGGTCTGGAACACGACTCCTCAAAAGGAAAAGTGCTGCAAAATGCAGCCAGCTTCTCCAAGGTCACGGAAAAAAGTCTTGAAAAACAAAGTCGTTCTGAATTCCACAAGATTGGCCAGAAGCTCAAGCAGCTCAGATTTTTCCCTGCGGATTTTGGCCTCCGTGAGCACCACGGATCCCTGACGTACCTCCGCGGGGAGCAGCAGAGAGAAGCAGGAACAGCAGCCCCCGGCCTGCGTGGGCCGCCCGCCCACGGGCCAGCTCCTGGGCCACATGTGGGGCAGAGCACAACGTTAGAAGCGCAAACAACTGGGAGTGCCCCTGCCCGCAGATAGCCTGTCCCACAGCGGCACCTGAAGAAAGAGCTCGCTTGAAAAACGACAAGGGAGGAGAAACCGGTACAGAGAAGCCGCGTCCCCCTTTCAGAAGCCAAGTCCGCGAGACCTCGGGCACTTCGGACCCCACTTCGAAGGGCCTGCTCTGGCTCAGAAGCCAAGCCGAGGTGGTTCCCCCGCAGTAAATGAGCGGGTCTGGCCCAGCCGGCGGGCCAGGCTCAGGTTGCCCTCAGCACGCGGGCCCCGGAGGGCTGGGCTCCTGGGGGAGGTGACAGCAGGAAACCTGAGACGCACTCCCGGAGACAGAGACCAAGGACCCCGTGCGTGCGTGCGTGCGTGCGTGCGTGCGACCCAGGGAGGCTCAGACCCAGGGGACGGGGAAGGAAACCCAAGCACTGCGGCCTCGCCCAGAAGCCACCATCTGCCTCTGCCGCAGGGCAGGCCCACAGCCCTCCACCCGGACTTCATTCAAAACAAGAAGTATTTGAAAAACCTTATTTTCATGTTCAAACTGTGATAACCCAGAACAGCAGGAAACCTTTGATTGTTTTGTTTGTTTGTTTAGATTTTTTTCTCTTCTCTGTCTCTCAGACAAAGGAAATTCTTTTAAAAATAAGGAATTTAGCAAACTTCCACCAAGGTATTCAAAACAAAGTGTGGGGGGTAGGTCTGGGCCTTGGACCCACAGCCACAACCGCGTTCTTTTGAAATCAAAACGGGAAAACGTGAGAATGTTTAAGTTTTTTCATGTGAGAGGAATCTGAAGTAGAAATGGGGACAAGGGGACAGAGAACACACGGGACAGACCCTCACTGGATGCGTCGCCAGGTGCCAAACACGGCAGGACGCAAGCAGGAGCTGCACTGTCCCCGCGTGGGGCAGCCCCTGGCCGGGGACCCTCCCCACCTTCGCCCCCGGGGCCCGCCTCTGGAGGACCGAGGCTGGCAGAGGTGACCTGCAGCCACCCAAGAGCAGCCTCAGGGCGGGGGCCATCGCCGCCCCTCCCACCCCTGGGGAAGGGGTCTGAACTAGCGGCCGGCATCCACACCTCACAGAGGTGTGGTCCGTGCAGTCCCCAAGGATGGACCCTTGGACACATGTTTTCTATTTGAAAACGGAGACAGCCCATTGTGTCATCTAGGAATCGCCAAGCAGAGAGTTTACAGCCCACATGCTAAGTGAGGAGCTCGGGACGGGGAAGAGGGGGCTCATGCTGACTCCGCACTGAACCCGTACGTCTGCCGTCGAAGTGCTTACAGCTAGTTGCTGGGCCTTCTGTGATCGCTACGTCACAGGCATTAACAAGACTCACTTGTGTAAGTGTCAGCCCATCATTCCAGCTCTTCAGCGTGTGTCAGAGGGTCCCAGGGCCCGGACAGCCACACTGATGGCAGGAAGTCCCACCTCGCCAACTCCCTCCCTGCGCTCTCGTCACCGTGGGTTCTGAAAGGACGGTTCCACCCACAGGAAAATTAGTTTTCGGTCCCAGCATCTCTGAAAACTTCCGACCTCACAAGAAAAGACCCATGAAGACGAAGAACGAGCACTGCATCACTAACTCCCACCCTTCCTCCTCCACCTAGCGGTCAGCTTGCGTTGCCTTCACTCATTCAAATCAAACTTCCAAAATTTCACAGGTCCCAGGTCGGGGGCAGAGAGCAAGAGGGAAGAGAGAAGTCACCAGGCTTTGTCACTACCGGCTCCTATTTTGTCACCCTCTTAGATTGGGGTTTCACGGCTGTTCCTGAAAACTGCCTTGTACCCACGGCCAAGATGAAGACGTATGTGGAACCGGGGATTGTGCAATCCGACTGCACCTCATTCCAGCAGCCCGGGCAGGGGGGGCGGGGCGGGGATGACTTGGACCATGAAGAGCAGCCTCACTTAGACAGAAGGGCCAGGGACATTTTATAGTGAGGTTTGTAACAAAACGTTTGGGTGGGAGGGGCTGGTTGTGCAGCCTCAGGGTTGCTGCTAATAAAAGTACTGGTGAACCGCTGTGCTAGGCGGCCAGACCTATGATGTCAGCGTTCATTTTGCACATAGGAGCTATTTACTGCCCCATAAGCTGGAAGACAGGGAAATTATAAATGAAAAAATAATTTCCAAAGCTGAAATGCAATCACTCACTTGACAGCACCCTGAGGACCACCAGGTCCATCTCCAAGGACTTCTGCAGCCAAAAGCAAAGCCCTGTGTCCCAAGTGGTAAAAACCTTCCTGCCCTGATTCTGTTTTCAGTGTTTATGCCACATCCAAGCCACGACTGGGTCAGCAAGTGATCTCTCGGGGAAAGATGTCCCTCCGTGTCCCAGTGCCTGCAGTCAAGGTGCAAAGGGGGAGGGAGGAAAGGTGAGGGGAAGAGAAAGGGGCCTGAGAAGGAACCCCACATCTTGGGCCCTCTTGGCTGGGGGTGGGAGTGCAGAGAGCCTACACCAACGTCACCTCTCTCCACCTGGCTTAGACCAACCATGACCAGAGGCCGCACTGCTCCGGAGGTGGAGCCAGGCTGCAGGTGACCCACCGCAGTCACTAGAAAATGCTTGCCGAGCAAGCAAAGTAGGTGCCCCACCCTCCTGCTGCCTAGGGTAAAGGTTTCAAGCCCAAATGCTGCCTCTGGGAGACACTGCTCGTGCCTTTCCCAGCCCAGTGCAGGAGCTGTGTTATTCCAGGAGCACTGGGGAGTGTTCCCCAGTCCATCCAACATGCTGTCCATTTGATGAACAGTACCCGACACTCAATTTTCCTCCTTTGTCTGGGAAGCGGAGTCCTTCACATTCAACATCCATTTCTGGTTCCTTAAGTCAGAAAATAAGGTTATAAAGATTTTATCTTAAACTCTTGGCCAACAGAGTGATGAAATTCTAGAAACAATCTCATTGAATTGGGCGGATAAAACACCCACTACCACCAACATAATTTGGCATCGTCTAGATGTCCTAGCCAATGCAATAAAACATGACAGAGAAATAAGAGGTACAATGTTTGGCAGCATTTCTGAAAACATGTTCCTTGGAACGCTACTTTTCTGAAATGTTAAACAGCATTAAACGGTTTCTTCGTTGTAAGACTTTTGCTACGAGTCTCCAAGAGAGACACATTATCCAGCATTTCCCAAAGTTTTAAATATTAAATTGTTTTTTCTTCTGAGAATTTGAGAAGTCTTATGTGCTTTGTTTGGAACACTCTTTGGGAAATTCTGACTCCATTTGTTTCTAATCCCCAGATATTTTAATTTATGTATTTAATCAAATATATCCCCATGAACTAAAACAGCAGTTAAGAATAAGGGCTTTAGAGTTAAAAAAAAAAAAGGTTAAAATCCTTCATCCTGGACTGAGTGACATTTTTCCATGTTTCTTGAGCTTCAGTTTTCTCCTCTGTAAAATACAGAGCATGACATCTACCTTACAAAATACTGTGCATTTTAGGTTGGATAATACACATAAAGTTGCTTAATATGCTGACCAGGGTATCTTTTAAAATTCCAATTAAAAGAACCATGACATCCCACCTCCATCATGGAATAATCAAAACTAAGAAAGATGCAATGAGGTGACTCCTCTGTTATCACAGCCAGCGAGGCTGAACATTCTTGCAAAAGTTAGAGAAAGTAATCGGACAGTTTAATCAAAAGCCTTAAAATTATTCATATCTTTTGATCTAGCAATTTCACTTGTGGGGTAAGAATTATGGAAAAGATGCTTGTTGAAGCTTTTTTGTAGTAATGAAGTTTTAGAAACAATACTGATGTCCATCAGTAGGGCGCTAATAGCTGCTTCCAGGCACTAGAGAGTTGTCTGGGCTGCCCTGTGGGGATGTTTCCTCTCGGGCACAGGCTTGTTGGAAAGCAGCACCTGCCAACCCAGAAACTAGGGGCCAGAACCTCCCTCCTCCCCACAGGCCCAGAGCGGGCACTGAGTCCCACCTGACCAACAATCACCTCTTTCGAGCTGAAGAATTATGTTGATAAATTACAAGCCCTCTACCTTAGCCGCTTCCTGGTGTGTGTGCGTGTGCGAGTGTGTGCCTGTGTGTGCACATGTGCGTGTGGGTGACATCAGTGTTTTTCTGAGTCTCCTCAGAGGTGTGTTTATCTTACTCTTTTCAAAGAAACATCTTTTGGTCTATAAATTATCTCAATATTGCAGAGGCAGGTTGTACACTTTCTTTTCCTGTTTCTTTTCTTTGTTTTTTGTCTTCAGGTTTGGGCTGTGTTTATCTGTTAGAATAAGGGAGTTGAGAACAAGCTGGAATGCTGACAGTACGGGGTCAGTGGAAAGAAGGATGATTAAGTTCAGGAGAACAAGAGGGTAACAACTGAGCAGGAGAACGAGAAGGCGAGGGGTGCACCCCCAGCACAGGTGGGGAAGTAAACTTCCAACAGGAAGGGAAAGGCGTCTCCCGTTGCAACTAGAGGGAAGGAGGAAGGGGAGTTTGTAGGTGGGGAGGGTGGCAGGAGGAACTTGGGGACAAGGGTTAAGAGAGAGCTACTGTGCAGAACAGGAGAGAACTGAGTAGGGAGACAAGGAATGACGGTCAGGCCACCCTGAGAGCCCATCTGCATTGGCTCCCCACAGACTTTTTGTTTTTTAATGGAGGTACTGGGGCCTGAACCCAGGACCTCGTGCACACAAGACATGTGCTCTACCACTGAGCTACATCCTCCCCCAGGATGCCCATTTTCTTGAGACCTGCCATTAGCTTTATGGTGTCCTTCCTTCTTGAGTGCAGAAATGCCCTTCTGGCCAGGCGACTTCAGGGCATGGATTACTCGAGTGGACCCTGGTGTCCAGCAGTGGCAGCAACTACAGAGGGGTCCTTCTGCAGCTAAGTGGTGGGATTCAAAGTTGTTCTGGTGATGCAGCCTCCAGCGCTCACCCTTCATCCCTCCCCAGCATCTTTAAACATCCTTTAATAAATGCATTTTCCACTGAATCTAGCCAGCGTGAGCTCTGTTGTTTTTCAGTAAGAATTCGGACTAACATTTGTTCCTTTGCATTGTTTCACCACTCTTATTCCAGGGTCTTGAGTTCAACCATTTGCTTCTTTGCCCTCAGAATTTCTTTATGTCTGATCATCAGTTTCAGAGCTATAAATTTCCCTTTAAGTAATGCTTTAGCTGCACTTGGTCATAGAGTCTTTTTCTGTCATTAGCTCTCAGCATTTCATAAATTTCCTTATGATAAGCTTTGTAACTCTCTCCTTATTTTGTACTGGGGGGGTGCTCCCAAACGGTTTTTTTTTAAGCTATCCCTTTTATGTCCTTGTTAGATATGTCTAAATGTGTTGCACTGTGGTGAGTGAATGTGGTTCATATGATGTTAATTCTTTGAAATTTATTTAGACTTTTATATAGACTTCCTTTGAGGCCTAGGACATGGTCAATTTTTGTGAATGTTCCTTATGTGTTCAAAAAAAAATGTCTATTCTGTATTCATTACCAGTGGTTTCCAAATGGAGTTCAGCTGACAGACTACATCAGACTCATATGAATCAGTGTTTAAAAATAGAGGACCCCCAGAGAGGAAAAGAAATGTGACAATGAATATATGTGTGTTCATGTATAACTGAAAAATTGTGCTCTACACTGGAATTTGACACATTATAAAATGACTATAACTCAATAAAAAATGTTAAAAAAAAAAAACCAGAACCCCAGACCGCACCCTTACACACTGCATCTAAATCTCTCAAATCTCTGTGTTCATCAGCACCGCAGGTAACTCGAATGGTCATTTTAGGAAGCATTCTTTTTTGCCCCCACACTCAAGACAGGAACAGATTCGATTTCAGACAGAAAGACTTACAGTTTTGAAGAAACAGATCTCACATCCTCCCACACCTCATTTTTGTTGACATTCAAATCATCCCTAGTAGGTGCTTCTTCCTTGGAGGGACCTTAAATGCCTCCTCCACGGTTTCTGTTCTGCATGCACTTGGCCTCCTTCCTCCCTGAAGAACCCGGGTTTCATTTCTTAAGTCCACAGTACACGTGAGACCCACGATACCATGTGATCTAGGGGGACTGGCTCCAGGTCTAGCCCCAGAGAGGGGTCTCCGCGGGCCGAGCGCACCACCTGTGTTTGGCCAGGGTGTACGTGAAAGATGCCCGCGGGAGCTGATGCTGACCCAGAGGGAAGCATGGGATCGAAACTGGTCCCAAAAGTGAGGCGAGGAGAGCAGTCCTCCAGCCACTGGAGAACTCCGGAACGCAGATAGCGTGGCACACAGACGGCGCTGTCACTGCCGGAAGGGAGACAAGTTGTAGGAAGAGGACTCTGGGCGAGAAGCATGGAAGGAACGGGGGCGGGAGGGGGGGCTCGCTGACGTCACCGAGCGGCCTGCACCCAGAGGTCTGGTCCCACGAGAGAAGGCGTGGGCATCGCGAAGATTCCTGTGGCGGCCCGCAGCCCGAGTCAGCCTGCTGGGCTCTTGGTTCCCTTCCAGGTAAAAAACGCGACGCCCCACTTTTTATTTGCAAAGTATGACTCTCACCTGCCCAGCCGACAGCCGCGAGTCAAAGCCCTCGTCAGCTTCATGGAAACCCCAGGCTCGCTCCTCCACCCTGGGCTTTGCGTCCTGACTGCCTTCCCTCGGCCACTTCATCAGAGTGACCCCCCTCCGGGCCTCCCAGCTTCCTGAGCCCCAGACCTGCATGTCTCCTACCACGGTTGTAAGGGCGCCGACCTTGATAAGACTTTCCTCCCATCCGTCATGCACCCATTGCAATCCCACAGCCATAATCCAGAACCAACAGAGTTTAGGAATAATGGGCCTCTGTGACCAAAATGAGAAGAAATCAGCATATCTGCAAACACATGCAGGTGACCGTTAAAAGCTCTGTGACCTACTGCGCTCCTTGTAAAAGTCTGTAGCAGTGTTGTGTGACCACAGCAGAGCAGTGGGCATTTGCGGGGCGACAGCCTAGAAAAAGCAGCACCCAGAAGTCAGACGTGACCGCCGTCTCTCTCACCACACACGCCCGCCCCTGGAGGGGAGCGCGTCAGTCCAGGCACGCTGGTCCTCGGGGACCCTCTGAACGTCCCGAGGTCATTCCTGACGGCCTTTCACTCTCTGCCCCGTCTTCCCACAGCTGGCTCCTCTGAAGCATCAACTCCCAAGTCAATGGCAACCCCGGGGCTTCGTGTTCGACCACCTACCCACGGTCCACTTCTCGCCTGCATCACCCTGTTGTGTCATCACCACCCACACTGGAGGGAGGCAGACCGTGCCGCCCGAAACACGCCTCCGCAGCACACGGGCCCCTTCCATCCGGTTATCTTTCAGAGACAGCAGACAAGGGGAAGCTCTGAGAAGTGAGAAGCAGTTGCCCTCTGTAAGGGCATTTCCATTCACGAGGGACATCTCTGTGTGTAAGCGTCTCCCTCTCTGTCCCAGGGAGGCAAGGAGCACGGGAAATCACAGCAGACTCTAACCAGCGGACAAGGCACCCACCTCAATCTGCACACCCGCCTTCTCCTTGTCTGCCCTGCTTGTCCTGGCAGCCTTCCGTCACCGGCGTCCCCACCCTGCCACCACCTTTCTTCCGTTTCTAGCTGAAGAGGGTATTAAAGTGTTGGCCTGGCCATTTCAGGGAGTGCTCGGCCTTCCTGGTCTCCCCGTATCCAGGGTGTACACTGTTATTAAACTCCTGCTTGCTTTTCTCTTGTTGACTTGCCTTTTCCTCGGGGGAGCCCTCAGCCACAGAACTCAGAAGGTAGAGGGAAACCACTTTTCCTCTCCTGCGCTGCCGTCAGAACGCATCTCACTTATTCATTTGTTTGTGGTCGCTTTTCAGCCACTTTCCTCGGTCTGAGAGGTTTTCTTGTACATTTGTTTGTTGTCTGTCTCCTCAAATTTAAGTTTTGAGAGCAGAGACCTAGACTGTCTTCCCCGACTACCTCCCCGGCACCTAGCACACAGCAGCGCACAGTGACCGTGGAACAAAGGAACTGCTGATGAGATGAGAACTCCAGGGCTGGCCAGCGCCCGCCTCCAACAGTGCAGTCAGCTTACCCTCTGTCTCCTCTGCCGCCTTCCAGGGTCGGCCCTCTTCTGTTGTCAGTGGGCTTCTGCCAAGGAGCCCGGGAAGTGACGAGATGATCACAGAAGTTCCCAGCAGGCATCCCTGGCTCCTGGTCCAGGAGGGAAGAGAGCAAGCCTCTTTCTCATTATCTTTACTGATGATCCCGGAGAAGGACTTTAAGTGCCTTCACTGGGCCAGCCACTGCAGCCAAAGGATGAGTGACACAGACAAGCAGGGCCCTGGGGCAGTGGATCCACATGGAACAGCACAGAGGGGAGGGGCCTCCCAAGAGGGATTCTGAGACAATGTGGTCACTAGGAGAAGGGACTGCAAGATGCCAGGGAAACACAGAAACAGAAAATTCTAGAAAATTCTCTAAATATCCCAGAGGTTTTAAAAATATTTTTTTCTCCCATTCTCCAACACACTGCTTTCTTTTGAAACTCCCAGTTGTTACTGAAAGTGTCAAACTGCTTGACCTCAGGGTTCACTTTTAATCTTCCAGTGATTCCACTCCCCCAGTTTCAAGGGGTTGGGTGCTGTGTGTACCGCTTCCTCTCCAAAGGGTTAATGGGCGACTAGTAGTCACGTGCTGAGTTGTTCACCTTCTCTACAACAGAGTGACTGGCAAATTGGCAGGCAAATACAATGCAAGTCGTCATACAAAAGGGAAATTTAGAATCTTTTAAAATCATTTTAAATTTTCAAAGTGTAGTCCTTTCCTGAAAGTAACGTTTAACGCTTTAAGAAGCAGTTCACATGAAGGTAGCGTCGGCGAGGCCACTAAGCTTCTCCGAGTAAGGAGTGACAGTCCACTCCTGTCAGCTGAAATTCCACTGCTAACTCAAGGTATGAAAGCAATGCGCACTGCTCTAGCAGAAGAGTTACTGAAAGCAAGAAAAATATAAATATTATAGGCCGGAAAAACATTTCTAAGTGGTGTTACCTACGTTTTGTGGCTCTTGACCTTCAGGTTGCGGTGACACCCAAACCCAGACATCAATCCAATCTTGGCTTGCAAGCAATTTCCTAGGTGGGAAGGGACCAAGGACACATCACAGTGAATTCAGTGCCCCCGGAATCACCTACGTTCATGTTACTGTGGACTTGCACGTGCTGATGTTAGAAAACAAGAACAAACAAAAAAGTCCAAAACTTACTTTCCGGTCATACTTACCTGCTACACACATCTACACGCTCCTCCTTTTGTTAAATCCCTGCGTCCACAAAATGCACAGCAAAGCTTTTTCTGTAACTGGTTTACAAATGGAAAGGCCCTCAGACTCAGATCTAAGAGCCCTCCCTCTGCAGATGTTTTTTCCAGAGGTAGAAACCACCAAAGGAAAAGCCGTTTATTACATTCCATTCTCACTGAGCTCAGTAGGGCCCGTTCTCGCCGCCTGACGCCAGCACACCCCCTCCACCTGCACAAGCAGCTGACCAAGGCGGCGGTGCTTAAATCTGCTCCCCTGGGAAAGCGACCCCTAAAGGCCCCTGCCCCTCTGCCGTGCGCTCCCGATCCCAGCCCGGACCCCGAGCCCGTCTGTGCCCTTATGCAGGTGAGCTCTCTGTCCAAAAGACCACAGAAGCCCCCACCAGCAGCCGCCACCTCAAATCCTGTCTGCCGCGGGGGCCTGTGTAACTGTCCACACCCATTTCGTCCTGAGACCTGGGTTCTGGAGGCTTGGTTTATATGTTCATGTCCCCAGACAGCGGGGGCAGGGAGGTGCTGTGAGCTTTAAGAGCCTTTTTGCTGAGCGAGAAGCTGACCAATGGAAACAGCCCAGAGTTGTTCAGGCTCTTAGCAGATTTTAACTTCGGGGACTGGGAGATGGAAGAGGCGACTCTGTGGCTCGTCAAGTGGCTGCGTCTCTTAAACCCCAGACGCCGTCACAGCCCAGTCTCTCTTCCGGCTCTTGGCCATCTAACACCCCACGGCCTTCTCATTCACTAGCTAGTAACCAAACAATAGGGGCATTTGCTTTTTCCAGAAGCACACTATCCCTCCAAATGGGAAAATAAAGTTCTGAATCTACCCTCAGCCCGCGTTGACGAGGAAAGTCACACGAGCCTTACAGCAACACAGACGGCAGTTACAGGTAAAAGCACTTCGCAGCGCCACCAACCTGGAGGTGAAACCTCAGCTGCAAAAGCCAGCCACAAAAAGGAAGAAAAAGATGCCAGATGGAGAAAAGCTATTTCGCGCCAGATCATTCAGAGTAAGAGTTTATGCGAAAGATTTATTTCAATGGCTACTAAGCTGCGAAGGTGTTTATATACGTAAAATATGCATATTGGAGGAAGTCAGCTGGTGGTTTAACCCAAAGTTCATTACCAACCGTTGGTCTACCGCAGAGAGGCCTGCCCGCCCCAGGGGCCAGGGGTTCTAAAGAGGCCATTCAAGCCTCAGGTGGACCCCGTGTGTCTCCATTTCCCTGTCCTTCCGCTGCTTCTCTTTCCGAAAAAGAACTTACAGAATTTGCATTTGATGAGGTTCAGGAGGTCACTTCCCCTCTCGCTCTCGAGCTCCGGCCCGCGGAGCAGCCGCGTCCGGTCCCCCCTGAGCGCCTCCCGAGCCCGGGCCCGCGCGGGCGGCCCTGCCGCAGGCTTTGCGCCGCTGCGGGGCCGCTCCCGCCTCCGGCGAGGCCCGCCTGCCCGCCTCACCGGGCCCTGCGCCTCCCCCGAGCCCCGGAGAGGCCGGCGCCGGTCTCAACAAAGGCCGACAGCCAGAGGGTGGCCGTCTCAGGTCCGCCTTCTCCACGCACTTGTGTGGAGACAGCCCTAGATGGGGACGAGCCGGCCAAGGATCCTGCCCGGGCACTTGGAAGGCACTCCACGGAAACGCCTTCTGCCCTCTCCATCCCCGCCGCTGAGCTTGTCGCCCTCCCGACTTCGCTTCTGTTCCGCTCCCACCGAGGAGCCCCGCTCCGCGTCCGGGGTCGCAGCAGCGCGCCGCCGCCCACAGCCCGGGCAGCGCCCAGCGGGTGGGCAGCTCCGAGCCGACGGGCGGCGCCTCCGGGGCTTGGACGCGCGGCGGTCCCCCAGCCCCGAGCCCGACGCCGGCCGCCGGCCGCCGGCACCCCTCCTCGGAGCGCTGGGCCGGCGCACACCTGCTCCGGGCGCGGGCCCCGGGCCCCGGACCCCGGCCGTCCGCCCTCGGGTCCTGCGCTGGCCTTTTCGTCCTTCCTCCCGGCTCCGTTGCTAACTCTTAATTCTTACTCGGATTCCAAAACTAAAACAAAGCGCTGGAGTTTGGTTGGGGTTGGGACGGGCGCAGGGGCCCAGTTCTCCCGAGGCCCTGCGAGCCGCAACGGGGCCCGCGCCCACGCAGGTCCGAGGTGGCCGGGCCCGCGCCGCCAGAGCCAGGCCTGACGTTTGCTGCGGGCCCTCCGCGTGCGGCGCGCTGTCTCCTGGGCGCTTGACAGTATTAATCCGTTTAATCTTCCCAACAGCCCCATCGGGCAGCTGTTACAACGTCCCCAGTCACAGAACTAACAAAATCCAAGTCCATCGAAGTAGGTAACTTGCTCAAGGTCGCGTAACTACTAAGTGCAAGATCGACTGGGGGGACGGGGGACACACAGAAAAAATTAAATGAGCAAAATAGCATTTGCGACCTCAGTACATATTTAATATTAGTTTTTCAAATTGCAGGTTACTTTGCAGAGTCAGAGCTGCTAGAGCCTAGGGGGCGGGTAGCGTGTTGGCGACGAATGGTGCCCCTTGGGTCTCGGGTGACCAGGGCGACAGACCTGGGCGTTTGATTAGGGTGGACGGGGAGGGTTCTTTGCCTGCCTCGCCGCCTCAGGCAGGAAAGCCCAGAGCCCGCGCGTTCAGCAAACGGGAAGTGGGGCGGGATGGGGAAAATTTCCGCCTAAAACAAACAAACGTGTGCGACTGCTTTGCGGGCCATGCGGGTCCGCTGGGAACACTTGTCGCCCGCGCAACAGCGCGCTGGTAGTTTTCCTTCAGCGCTTCCATGCCTCCCCAAGGGCTCCGGAACAGGAGGGAGTGCGGGTCAGCTGTGCGAGGTTCCACCGAGCCCAGGTCCCGCGTACCCGGGCTGCCCGCGCGCCTGGCATTACCGCGCGGACGCTTCGCGCTTCTGCGAGGCACTCTTTCCTCGGGACAAATGATGCTCTACCCTACTTGAGTAAGCTCTTCTACACACATAGCTCATCCACACACACACACACACACACACACACACACACACACACACACACACTCCGCGCCCTGGTCTCGTGCCCTGCCCAGCCGCCGGCACCCACCCACCGTGCTGCGAGGGGCCCCGCCCGGGTGCAGCGAAAGAGATGGATCTCTCCAGAAGCCGTGAGATCTGGTCCAAGGGCAAGGTCCCCGCACCAGGGGAGAATTCGCCCTCGGCGGTGAAGCCAGGGGGCCCCACCCGCAACCCGGACACACCCAGAGAGCAGAGACCCCAGCCCGCCGAGGCAGGCTTAAACTTGTAGACAGAGGACCCATCTTTTCCTCATTAAGAACCCAACCCAACCCCACGTAAGACATTGCTCAGGGGAGGAGAGAGCCCAGGTACTCATGAAACTCACAGTATACCTTAAAACTGAACAGCGCTTTTGTTGGATTGGGCCAAAAATAACAGTATAAATGTGTATATTTCAAAATGTTAATTTTTATTTCGCCTTTATAGTCACCGTGGGAGGAGGCACTCTTAAAATTATTTTTATTATTCCCATTTTACCAGAAAATAAAAACTGAAGCTCATAGGCTTACCCAAGGTCACCGGAAGCAGGTGCAATTGTCCAACAAAATCCAGCGCCACCTGTGACACCACACCACTCAGGCTACAGGCTACACCGAGGGTGCGGGGCATGCTAACAACAACAGTAACACGTATTGTTTGGGTGGGGGAGTAGGGAAAGATATGACAAATCAACTAAAAAATATTTGTGAAATTTTTGTACAGAGTCCTGGTGTGGACTGGGCATTGGAAATTTGAGCCAATCAGTGCCTCCAGTCTACCTCTCTGGACCCCTTCACTTGCCAGCCTAGTCCAAAATCCTCCCACAAGCACTTTCCAACGATATGAAAAATTCTTCCCTGGCTGGCCACTGTCTGGGCAAACGATTTGGAAAGTACTGTTTGGTCCATGGGGATGAACACACACACACACACACATCACATACATACGTATACATATATTCGAAGGACACGTGTGATCTTGTGATAAAATTCATTCTGTATGTAAGATCTGGTGTACAGGTACTGAGGCAGGGTGAGGGTAACTCTGGTGACAGCACTAAAGGAGCATCTCTCTCTCTCAGTTTCCTGCTAAAGCATGCACCCCAGCCCCAGTGATGGTGGGGGAGAGATGTCTGTCAACCTCTTGGGGCTCCAGCAGCAGAAACTCGGGGCTGGAAGTCACTTGGGGGGAGGGGACAGTAGGACAGAAAGTTCCGCCTGTAAAATACACATCCAGAACAATGTTCCAGCCCTACATCAAACTTCCCTAAGGAAGTGTGCTTGTCTGCACCAAAATATAATTTTGGGCATCAGAGACCTAGACTCCTGGGCGTGGGGAGGGATAATAAAGTGCCCTTTTAAAACATGCCGTCTGTATTTACCCTAAAATATTTCAGCAAGGAATGAAAAAAGAAGAGATAAGTGAAGCAAAATCTGATGAGTGTTAAGTCTAGGTGATGGTATACCCCTCTACGTCTGTATGCTATGGAACCTTCGGTAGTAAAAAATACAAAAATTAAAATTCAATCTCTTCATTTAGATGGCTTTTTTATTGTACCTAAGTTAAACCTCAATAAAGCTAATTTTTAAGTAAGTTTTTAAATAAAAGATGTGATGGAGAATGCCTTCTTATCTCCTAAAAAAGAAAGTGCGGTTCCTTCTGATGACAAGTGGCAGAGGAAGGTCAGTGGGTGACATCCTGGTCTCAGGTTCCAAATCCAGCACCCCTGGACTTTCAACTCCTAAGCCCACTAGCTCCGTGCCTGCTACCTCGCCTTGGTATACAGCCTGACCCCGAAGGACCCAAAGTTCCTTTCTATTATACAGGCTTTCACCAGGACAAGGTCGGGGAGATTTCCTTGGTTAAAAGGAAGGAGAAATACAAGCAAAGGTGGTCTGTCTTTAGACCTAGAAGACAAAAGGTGCGCTTGCAGCCTCTTTGCTACGGTCCAGAGCACCGCGCGCTCCCCCCAGGCGCCTGGCTGCGGAACCAAGCCTGCTGGCTTCTCCAGGTGCTCGGAGACCTGTCTGTCTGTCCTCGGTTTTCTGCCAGACCTTGGCTCCCTCAGCTCCAGGGTGACTGCACATGAAGACGCCGCCCCTGCCCCTTGCTGGCTGTAGGAAACCAGAATGGCCGAACTGAGTGCTCAATTTCTTCTCCAAGATCGAAGCATGTTTGCAACGGAGAGCGCGTGTCCGTGGAGGGTTCCACGGTACATGACTGACTGTCTTCTTTCTGTTTTAACGGCTCGAGGAGTAGGAAAGGCAGGATGTGTCCTCAGGTGGCCAACTGAGTCCGGGGGAACGAGAATATTTGCAGGGCTCTGTCCGCCTGGAGCCGGGCAGCGGGGCTCGGCAGGTCAGGGGCTCGCGCGCGCTCGGGTCGGGTTAGGGACTCGCGGGGCCCGAGATTCCCGAGTGCCTGGCGCCACCCAGCGGAAGCGAGAGGAACTCCCGTTCCTTCCGCGCGGGCGCCCAGGGGAAGGGGAGGCCAGCCCTCCACCCCGCGAACACCCAGGACTCTCGCCAGGAAGGAGGGTGACACTCATTGACGGCTCCAAAAGACCATGCCTAGTCTTCCCCGCTCACCCCTCCCACCAGCAAGGACACCCAGCGTGACCTGACCGGAAGTACATCGGCCAGGGAGACTCCCCCTTTCCCCTGAGCCCCAAGATGAAAAGCGCTTTCCCCTAAAATGCAGACCACCCCACGGAGACGCGCTCGGCTGGACGCAGGAGCCGAGTGTGCGCTGGCCTCGCGTCGCAGGCCCAGGGCAGTCAACGTCGGGGCGGGGGCCGACCAGGGCCCGTAAATTATCTGGAGGGATTTTTGGCCTGAGTCCCTGTTTCTGAAAGGTTGCGGGACGGCTCGGACGTCGATTACACAGCTGCTCGCTTTTCAAGTGCGCGCCCCTCCCCACCGCAGCCTGTCTGGTGTTCGAGGATTGTTTGAAAGGAAGGAAGCATTCTTGAAGTGGTGTGTGATGGATCGTCTAAACCCTTCTGGGGTGTTTTGGGCGGGGGTTCGAGGCAGCTCATCAATAAAGATTCCCCCCGGAGAGGGGGGCGCTGAAAAACAGCCACCACCGCGCAGTCCGGAGGCCTCAGGCCTGGACCGGAACCTCGAGGGCCAGGGGGAGACGGGAGGGCGCCTGGGCAGGTGGAGACGCCTTGCCTGGCCCCGCCGCCACGGAAGCCCTTCACCGCGTGGGCGCTGCAGCGTGATTTACTGAGGGAGGGGGTGACGGCGGAAAGGCTGGTGGACTTCCGACACCACGGGGTCGGGGCACAGCAGGGAGAGGGCCGTGCCAGAGGCAACCTCGGGCCACCTTCTGGGCTGTCCTGTTTGCCCTTGGGCTCTTACTCCAGCTCCTCAGCCGCCCTGTTGCATGTGGCTTCTCTTGCTATAGACTTCTCTTCGGAGCCCCAACCAAAAACCTGTCCACCTTTCGCAAACTGGAGGGAGATGGGGCGTAAGGATAACCGGCTCAAGCCATTCCGAGGTTTGATGGGCTCGGAATCCCTGGAACCAAGCCGCAGACAGGCCGCAGCCGCCGACGCTGCAAAGCCTTCTTCCTTCCCGTGGAGCAGCAGCCCTGAGATGCTCCCGCAGGATCCCCTGAGCCCGCCTGGAAGAGGAGGCGGCCCTGGGGCTGGGAGCCCCGATGAGGCACAGGGTGGCCGCTCGCTTCTTGGGAAGATGCGAGGTGGGCCTGGAGAGGCAGCTTCAGGGCCTGTCTAGATGCGCAGCCGCCGGTGCCTTCCCGGCCCCCGGAGCACTCCCGCCTCCTCGTGCGGGCCTCGCGGGACATCGGCCTGAGGTTTCACCGAGGAGCCGTCTTCTCACTCCCGCGACAGGGGGTCAGGCTGCCTCCGAAACAGGACCGACGGCCAGGTTGGGGCGGGGGTTGGGGGATGAGGGATGGGGGATGGGTCGGAAAGAGGGCTCCCGAAAGGCAACTCCTCCAAGGCGGCGTCTGGGCGCCCCAAGGTCCCGAGTCGGGCTCTGGGCGCCGAGCACGTTTTATTTATCCCTGCAGAGGATGCTGGAGGACAAAAGAAATATTTGGACGTCAGAGCTGATTTATATTTTTGGAAGAGCTACGTTTCCTTTTCTGAAGAGCAGCGAGTGAGCCGCATATCCTGAGCGCAGCGGGGAGACAGGAGAGGAGTTTTGATGCTCCAGGAAGTTCATCCATCGCGGCGCGCACTCAGGGCCCGGCGCCTCGCGGGGTTCGCTGCCTGGGGAGATATTTATTTATTGGGGGAGGCGGGGCACGAGGGAAGGAGGCGAGCCAGACGCGAGAAGAAAGCCGGACCTGGGAAGGGTTGGAATCTCCAGAGCGCCTCTGGTCGGTGGACCGCAGCCGCCGACCTCGCCTCTCCGTCGGGGGGCGTCCGCGGCGCGGCCTTGTGGCCTCCGAGCGCATTCGCTTGGTGCCTCCGCAGCCCTGGGCGCGCACCCCACTTCGTTATGTGCCCGGCCCTCCCGTCAGCCTGCCCATCGTGCGCGAGGCCCAGCCACCTCCCTCCCACGCCTGGGGAATCTGAAGCAGGGCGCGCGGGCCTCCCAAGGCGGGGCCGCAGAGCAGGGGCACAGTGGGGTGGGCGCAGGCGAAGGGAGGCTCCCAAGACAGGGTCTGGCTCCACCGGTTCCTTCTCATCAGCGGGGACTTCCTCGCAGCCACCCAAGTGGACGCACAATGAACTCACAGTTGCCTCTGCCTTTTTTTCTCCCAAGACTGGGAATGGTGGGACAGGATTCCCTAGTTTTCCTTGGCCATTGGGGGCCTACTCATTCCTGCCCCCTTAGGAGATGGACAGACCCTGCCTGTCCCAGCACGGCCCTTTCTCTCCTTCCTGCTGGCATCAGAGCTGCCTTTGAGGAAGAATGGCCATCCCTGCCATTGAAACCCACTTCTCAAGGCCGAGGCCTCCCACCCACAAATGCAGCAGGCCGCAGGAGATGCCTATGACTGGTCCACCATGGAGCCGCACCCAGGCTGCCGGCAGACTGGCTGGCTCCTGGGACCACCCCGAAGTGGCATCTCTCAGTAGAACGGAGCTGGGCCTTGAAACCTGGGAAGTGCGGGGATTGGAAGGGGCAGTCTCCACAGGGGGCCCTTTTCCTCCTCCCCAAGCACCTCAGATCTGGCCAAGAGGGTGACAGGAAGGTGACCAAGTTGTGCGGGCCGCCAGGCCCAGGAGACGTGGGGCCCAACTTCGGATCTCGCAGGAAGGTAGCTATAAAAAGGGCCCTGCCGGGGACACAGGCTTTGGAGAGCGGAAGAATCTATCTAAATAAACATTGGGAATTGGGTGGCTGGCGTTCCAACCCGGAGGTCTGGGGGCTCCTGATCAAGGAAGGCGAGCAGACGCCCAACAAGGGTGTAAAACCCCCACAGACACCGCTCCTGCTCAGGTGCCCTCTCCATCCCCAGCACCACCTCCCTCCCCCCCACCCCCACCGCCGTCGGAGGATTTCCTATTGTCAACTACAGCTTCCAGCTGGGCCTCTGTGGCACACAGGCTCGAGGGCCTCCAGGGCTTCCTCAGCACCTCGCACCCCTAGACTTCAGCAGCCAGTGCCCACCGCCCGTCCGGAAAGGCCCCTCACGTGTAACTCGTACCAAAACACAGGGTGGTCAACTTCTGACTGAACTGGAAAGAGGCTTGCTCCGACAGGGCAGGCGGAAGGGGGGGGGCACCGCGGGGCAGAGGTGCCCGGAGAGGAGAGGCCTCAGATGGCCGAAAACCCAGTGGGTGCGGGCGTGTCTCCCCAGTGGGTAACCAGTTTAGTCTGAGCCATTTCGTGTAAAACCCGCGAGACAGAGGAAGCATGCTAAGAACATAAAATGTAAACAGCAGTAACGAAGAGATTTCCTAGAATAAAACGCCAATCACAGAACAAAATCAGAGAAACCCAGGCTTCCCCTGGGTTTACATTCCCCTGCGCTTGGGGCTTGGATTGTAAAGAAACCCGCAGCACAGATGCAGACGGGCACCCACTGCATCCGAGCACTTCTGGTTAACCCAGGAGCGCCCGGGCTGATCCACACTCATTTTAAGGAACCATACCTTTCCTTCCTACAAGGAAAAAGAAGTCAAGACTTTTGTTTATAAAGCAGTGAAAGTCAATCAGGAAGAGCTCCGAGACAGGGAAGCCCCCTGAACAAGGCTATTTCAGAGACCAACACAACTTTCCTTTTCAACCGTCTGCTACACAGAAATTCAGGTACTCCCGCCAGAGACACAGTTTGACATAATCTGTTACCACACACATTCTTACCCAGGAGATTTGTACAAATCAGTAGTTAAAGTTCTACCCTGTAGTGGGTACTGCACTGGATGCAGGCCCGTGTGGTCACTCGCCCAGGCAGGTGTGACTTGCACCGAATCACCTGATCCTTCTGAGCCTCTGTGTTCTTGTCCCTAAAGGGGAAGGTACTGAGACCACATGGCAGCGACACGATGTGAGCAGAAAGGCTTATATATACTGTGATGTCTATGGAACAGATGTGGGGGGGTTAGTATTTCTCCACCTGGGGGGGTCTCTGCCAGGGGAACAGTTTCCATAGGCAGAAGAGAGGTCTTCAAGAACGAGTCCTGAAGAAGAGTCCCTTCCTGCTCAGATAACTAAAGCCACCAAGCTCCGATCTCCCTGGACTGCAGGGCAGTGCCAGGGCCCCCGGGGAGAGGGAGGCTCCACGTCTGCAGACCCACTCTCCAAGGTGCGCTGCCATTCCAGGGCCTACCTGGCTTCCTGGAACACTCACCAAACTATGAGGGGTATTTCTTGCAAATTTAGAAGGGTTAGGTAAAGTGGATACCACTGTCACTTGGATGGGAAGGGAACCTTTTAAAATTCCTGATAATTTAACCAAATGAATTGGTGGAAACAAAAAAATGTATACAGTAGGGTTTTTAAAATACGTATCTCTGAACCCC
Organism: Vicugna pacos; assembly: GCF_048564905.1. NCBI lineage: Eukaryota > Metazoa > Chordata > Mammalia > Artiodactyla > Camelidae > Vicugna > Vicugna pacos. Next base: position 43,353,983 of record NC_133006.1, on the reverse strand, counting down.
TGAAATCCCAGGCAAAATGGGAGCATTTTTATTTTTTTGCAGGTAGACTCCACAGCCTCCAACTATTCTCAAAAAGACCCATGACCCCATGACCCCAAAACTGGCAACTAATGATGCACAAGGTTATCACCAGCCCTGCCCAGGGCTTTTCATTCTTCAGTCTCCGGGTCCCAAAACTTTTTAGGGCCTGAGACCCAATGTGCACAGAATTCCCAGGTGCAGGACCCCAGAGCAGGTCCAGGGGCAGTGATATATTGGCTTGCTAATCTTCCCCAAATCTGCTGCCCGCCACCCCCGTCTAGAAATGAGACGATGGCCTTCCTGCTTCTCAGCTGGGCCTGCTCTTTCCCATCCCATCCACGCACGCACACGCACGCACGCATGCACACACAGAAGGCTGTGTCAGGGACACGCGCACACGCATGCCCATGTATGCACACGCGCACATGCACACACACATATGCACACACATGCACACACACACACACAGAAGGCTGTCAGGGAAGCGTCTTTTAGATACTCTCCGTCCTCCTCACTCCAGCTTCTATTTATTTCCTTACTTTTCGGACAGTTGAAGCACTGACTTAGTGAACACACTGTATTCACTTCCACTTTCAGTTATTTACAGTTAAGTTATTTTGTGTGAAAGGACGAAAGCGGTAAGAGAAAAATACCATGAAATTAATGAGGACCAATCCAGGGAAAAAAAAGTGTCACCAGTCACTCAGAAAGGGAGTCTTAGATGTGGAAACAACAGCAAACCCCTTCCCGAACTCAACCAAAACATCCCACCCGGAAAAGGGCCGCTCGCTCCTTTTTTCTGTTGGAAATGAGCGGTAAACTGAGTTCATTTTGGCCGTGTTTTCTTAGCTGACTCTGGGCTACAATCAAGCCATTTTCGGACACATTCCCACGTAGGTACCAGGGGTGCTCTGGAGGAAGCTGTCGACGCCTGTTCAGCTAATTTAGGTTTTCTTTGTCTAATTACAGTGGAGCTTAGGGAAAAGGAGCCCGGCTGAGGGCCGTAAACTGACACTCGGTCTCTGTGTGTGGTATCCAGGCAGGGTTTGATGGAAAAAGCCTGCTTCCACTCAACTTCAGGTCACTGTCTGGGGCCAGCCCCAGCCCAGCCCCCAGCCTCCCCCTCCACCCCTCCCGCTCCTCGCTCTCCAGCCCCACCGGCTCGCTGGGCCGGGAGCCATCCCGGGGCACAGAGGGCTAGTGCAGCCCCAAGGGGCCGGCTCCGTTCTGTTCCACCCAGGCTCTTGCTGCCACCTTCTCCAGATCCCGCACGATCTCCCTTTCTCTCGGCCCCCACCCCAGCTCCCCAGTCTCCCCAGCACGTGGCACTGCACCTTGGGCCCTTCTGGGCAGAGGCAGACGAGCGCCCAGCCCGGCCTCCCCCGGGGTCTGCTGCCTGCAGCACCTCCCCAATGCTCCCCTTTCTGCCTGTGTGCCGGGCCAGCTCCAGGGCCTCCCGCCATCCTCCTCCCACTTTCAGCCCTGTCTCTGGTCAGACATTTCCTTGCACGTGGGCTCCAGTAACTAACTGGTCTCATTGGGAGTGATTCCTCCCAGGGGGCACATCCTCTCTCCCAAGCTGACTCTTACTTGGAGAGGAACTAGCCACACGGGGGTAGAGTGTTCTCCCAGGAAGGCAGTTTGGAGATGGCGCACATGTTTGGGTGGGCAGCACTGAGAGGGAGGATGTGAATCCGGTGACAGCTGCACACCCTTCAGGACTGTCACTACCTCACTCTGTCACTCAGCGTGGACTTCTCTTTGCATTTTTTAAACAAAATATCAAGTGGGAAACGGAAAGGAAATGGAAGCAAATGCAAACATGAGTCGTATTCGACCACGTTTCCAGAGCCTCTAAATCTAGAGTCTTTAAGGAGCCTGGCCTCTGCCCCCGGCTAACAGTGGCGCGGAGTCTGCAGCCCCGCAGAGGAGAGGATCGGCACGTTACCTTTGGGCGTCAGGCACCCCGGCGTGTGGCTGAGGCTGCAATGTCTAAATGAAGCTGACAGATGGTGTCAGTGCGGGCGCGGGATGCAGCGGCCAAGGAGGTCCGGCGGCGGCACCAGCGGCAGCACCACTCGGCGGAGGACCGGCCAGGAGGAGGAGGAGAGGGAGGGGGAGGGGGAGGAGGAGAGAGAGAGGAGGAGACCGAGGGGAGGAGGGGAGGAGGAGGGGAGGGGGGAGGAGGAGGGGAGGGAGGAGAAGGGGTGGGTCCGCTCCGCCGGGGGCGGCTGGCTTTGGGATGGGGGCAGGGGTGCTGTAAGGGGCCAAAAGAAGGAAGATTTCCTAAAGTCGGAGGGGGTCGACTTTTGCGGGGGTGGGGGTCGTCCCAGCCAAACGTGAGTCAGGCTGCGCTCCCTCCGATGGAGAGAGGGTGGGTAGGGGAGAGGGAAGGCGTCCGGGAGAGGAATTAAAAGGCCGAGGGGGACCCTGGAGAGCGAGGAGCGAGATAAGAGAGGGAGCCGGCGGCCGGCCGGGGGTGGGGGGAGGAGTGAGCGCGGGCCGAGCGCGCCCTCCCCGGGGCGGCGGCGGAGGGGGCAGGGCGGGCTGGGGGGAGGGCAGCGGGGGAGGGCGCGGGAGGGAGGAAGTCCCAGAGACAGAGCGAGGAGCGCTCCTGAGGGGAGACGTCGGGCTCGTCCCCGGGGTCCCGGCCGCGGTCCCCGCTCGCGCGCACAGCTGCCCGGCGCCCGGCCGCTCGGGCTCAGCGGCCTGGAGGCCGCCGCGCAGGCCGGGCCCGAGGCCCGGGGAGGGATGCGTCGGGCGTCGCCTCCGGTCCGCGGCCGCCGCCTGGAGCCCCGGCGGAGCTGAGGGAGGCGACGCCGAAGCGCTGGCTCGCAGCGGCCGCGGCTGCAGCCCGGGCGGCGGGCTAGGGCGCTCGCCCGGCCTCTGGGCCGACCGCGTCCCCGCGCCCCCGCGCCCGGCTCCCGGCCCACCCCCGCCGCCCGGCCCCGCTCCCGGGCCCCCGATGACCTCCGAGGGCGGGCCGCCGCCGCCGCCCCCGCCGCGCCCGCCGCCGGCCCCGCTCCGCCGCGCGTGCAGCCCGGCCCCCGGCGCGCTCCAGGCCGCCCTGATGAGCCCGCCGCCCGCCGCCGCCGCCGCCCTGGAGACAGCGTCCTCGTCCTCGTCGTCGTCGTCGTCCTCGGCCTCCTGCGCCTCGGCCTCCTCCTCTGCCTCGGCCGGCGCGCCCCCGGCCTCCTGCAAGAGCGCGGGCGGCGGCGGCGGCGGCGGCGCGGGCGGCGGGGGCGCCAAGAAGGCGAGCTCGGGGCTGCGGCGGCCCGAGAAGCCGCCCTACTCGTACATCGCGCTCATCGTCATGGCCATCCAGAGCTCGCCCGCCAAGCGCCTGACGCTCAGCGAGATCTACCAGTTCCTGCAGGCGCGCTTCCCCTTCTTCCGCGGCGCCTACCAGGGCTGGAAGAACTCCGTGCGCCACAACCTCTCGCTCAACGAGTGCTTTATCAAGCTGCCCAAGGGCCTCGGGCGGCCGGGCAAGGGCCACTACTGGACCATCGACCCTGCCAGCGAGTTCATGTTCGAGGAGGGCTCGTTCCGCCGCCGGCCACGCGGCTTCAGGCGGAAGTGCCAGGCGCTCAAGCCCATGTACCACCGCGTGGTGAGCGGCCTGGGCTTCGGGGCCTCGCTGCTGCCCCAGGGCTTCGACTTCCAGGCGCCCCCTTCGGCGCCGCTCGGCTGCCACGGGCAGGGCGGCTACGGTGGCCTCGACATGATGCCCGCGGGCTACGACGCGGGCGCCGGCGCCCCGGGCCACGCGCACCCACACCACCACCACCACCACCACGTCCCGCACATGTCGCCCAACCCGGGCTCCACCTACATGGCCAGCTGCCCCGTGCCCGCCGGGCCCGGGGGCGTCGGCGCGGCCGGGGGCGGCGGCGGCGGCGGCGGGGACTACGGCCCGGACAGCAGCAGCAGCCCAGTGCCCTCGTCCCCGGCCATGGCGAGCGCCATCGAGTGCCACTCGCCCTACACGAGCCCCGCGGCACACTGGAGCTCGCCCGGTGCCTCGCCTTACCTCAAGCAGCCGCCCGCCCTGACGCCGGGCAGCAACCCCGCGGCCCCAGCGGGCCTGCACACCAGCATGTCGTCCTACTCGCTGGAGCAGAGCTACCTGCACCAGAACGCCCGCGAGGACCTCTCAGGTAAGGCGGGGAGCCCGGCCCACTGGGGTGTCGCCAGCCTTCTGACCTCCTGTCACAGAGACTGCCACTTCCTGGGCTACCACGGCCTGGGGGGAGCTGGCACCCTATTTGTGGGGTAGAGGATCAGGGTCATGCTGCCTTACCCCACCACCTTGGCCCCAGCTGGTCCTCCAGAATTTGTACGGCTGGGAGGATGGTGCCATGTCGCCTGCCTTCTTCGGCTGCCCGGGTGTCCCCATGGACTCCAAGTCTCAAATCTCAGGCCTGACTTAGCTAGAGAGAAGGCTTGTGGCCTTAGGGGACCTTGGCTGGGGAGCTGTGGCTGGTTTCTTTTGTCTTTTGTGGGGTTGGTTTTGCTGTGCTTTCCCCACAAGTAACTGTCAGAAAGGGAGATGCTCCATACTGAGGGGTGCGTTGGGAGAAAGGGAACCAGGGAGGGGTGAGGAGGAAAGCAGAGGGGGTCCCAGTGTCGCCAGGGAGGGGCGCCAGGCTGTTGAGAAGCCCCCCACCTCCCCCCACAGTGGACCCAAGTTGATGACACATGGGCCTGGCCTAGGCCATCAGGACCTGGGGCCCACCGGTGGCTCCCCTGAGAGACGCCTGCCCCTTGGGCACCTCTTGTAGTGTTTCTGGTGTAAATTGTGTCGCTTGCAGATTATGGGAATTTATTGACTTGCCAAAAGCGGTGAAAGGTGGGAGGGGACAGTGGGGGTGGAGGAGGGAATCTGAATAGCCCGGTTTATGGGGACAGTGGAGATGAACCCACCCTCAATATTAACCCCTCTGAGATGCGCTAGTCCGCATGGCCAACGGTGCCCAGCTGACACTCGCCCCAACTAGAGAAGGGCTCGCAGGACGATGCACACATTACCCGTTGTGAATCGGTGCGGGGCTAGAGCGTCAGGGAGAAAGGAAGCCAGAAATGGGCAAAAGATGCCGGTTCCCTGGACGGTGAGATTTCCCAAATAGGCCTTTTAAATGCGGGTCTCAGAGGTTAACTAAACAAAGACCGTCTGGGCAGGACCACACCGGAGAGGATTTTAGCCTGACTTAACCCACTGAGAGCAGAGTCTTGTTCAATTTTATGGGAATTTCAACAAGTAACCCACACAGACGACCCTCCCCTCTTATTTTTTTTTTCCATTCCCTCGGACTGGCTGTCAATCACAGCCTGGCCCTGGCGAGCGCTCTGCACTCTCCCGCCCACCCGCTGCCCTCCGGGCTCCCGGCTCCGCGCTCCTGGCTCCCCGCCGCAGGATGCCGGGATCTGCTGCAGCCCGGACTCCGAGGCCGCCGTGAAACAAAACCCTGAACACTACAAACCACGCGGAGACTTCTGAGCCTTCTGCGGGGTCGTCCTCGCTCTGGCTCATACGCCCGGTGCAGGCACAGGTCCCAGAAACTCGGGACCCTGGGAACACGACTCTCCCGGATAGAAGGGACGCTACCTCACAGCGGCCTCCTCGGACAGTGCTCAGGGAAAGCCAGGGAGGCCGGGCCGGGCGGGGACTCCCTGCTTCTTCCTCCCTGGTGCTGTGGCTCCCGCCACGAATGCTCTTCCTGCCCGCCTAGTTGGTGTCCCCTAGGGCCCCTGAGCAGCGGGGAGGCCAAGGCGGTGCCCAGGGCGCGCGAGCACCCCCAGCACGACCCACGCGCGCACGCCGATGTGGCAGCGCCCTCCAGCTCTGGACCCCACGGCCCAGGGGTAGGGGGTAGGAGAAGGGCCCACGCCCTCTCTACGCCCTAAAAGCCAGGCCAGAAGGAGCCGGACTTTTATGGCCCCTAGGTCACATCAAAGCGCTGGCGTCGGTAGGTGTGAGCGCTCAGGGTCCTCCCGGGCCTACCGGTTAGAGATGCAGGAAATGGCACCACGAGGGCTTCCACGGGGTCAAACGCACCTGCGCCGCAGCGATAAGCACACGTCGGGGCCGCGTCCTGAGAGCTGTGCTTGTAGGGCAAGCCTGGCCACAGTGGTGTCATCGGGCGCCAAACGTGGGCCGAGGCGCCGGCCACGGGGCAGCGCGGTCGCCTGCGTGCGCTGGGCTGCGGCTGGGCCGAGGCGCCTTGGGCGGGCGGGTACGGTTCTCGCGCGGCGATAACTGAATCGGGCCGGCCCCAGAGTGTGACCTGAGGTCCCTCCACCGCACAGGAGACGGACAGAGTCTCAGGCAAACGGGCCTAGCTCCGCCCGGCACGGAGAGATGCCTGGAGCCCCGGGGCGGGAGGCGAGGAGAAAGCAAAAGCAAAAGCTGGCGGCCGGCGGCCCGCCTCGGGCCCGAGGAGAGGGACGCGGGGCCTTTGCGGCCCCGGCCAGCCCCGCTCTCCGAGGGGCCCCTGCGCGGCAGACCCCGAAGGGCAGCTGCAGCCGAGCTCTCGTCCGAGGGCAGCCCCTGCTCCCCGGGTCTGGCTCTTCTGGAAGCGCCAAAGACGTTCACCACCCGCTAAGAGGCGCGCGTCTCTCGGCCCTTCTCTGGCCACAAGATGGTTATCGCGCCGGGAACAGCCCCGCTGCAGCCTGCTCCTCGGAGAGGCCGGTTGGTTGGGAAACAAGGCAGGAGGCTTGAAACCTGAGGTGAGGGCGATGGCGGTGCTTCTGGGTCAGGGGCTCGGCCTCGGCAGCTCCGGCTAGGTGCCCTGTGCCCGGGGTCTGGGTCCAGCCCCCTTACAGTCTCGGCCCGTCTCCAGGAGAAACGGGGTCTCAGGCACAGCGAACCGGGCCTAGAGCGGACTGTGCTCTGCATGTGCCGGCAGGTCAGAACCAAGCCAGGATTCCAGAGTCCTCCTCTGGCCACAGCTTGAAACATGGAGAAACGTTACCAGTTTTACAGCATTAGGCAAAAACACAGGCCAACCTCTTTGGAGTCAAAATAAGACACAAGTTAAGTTACAATTTACAAAGTACTGTGTGCTATCCCCAGCTGAACGAATGTTTTTGAAAAGGTTTCCTTTTCTCCCTTCCAGTGGGGCTGCCTCGATACCAGCACCACTCCACGCCCGTGTGCGACAGGAAGGACTTCGTCCTCAACTTCAACGGCATTTCCTCCTTCCACCCCTCTGCTAGCGGGCCCTACTACCACCACCACCACCACCAGAGCGTCTGTCAGGACATCAAGCCCTGTGTCATGTGAACGGGGGCACCAGGCCCTCTGTCCCCCCAGGGGCGATGGCTGAGGTGGACTCGGGCGGCCGCCGTAGCAGGAAGTGGCACACCGGTCCCTTCGCCAGAACCCCCCCGCGAGCGCTGTGCACATCTGTCTACCGTTGGTGGAAGGACAGCGCCTGGCAGAATAATGCCCAAGACGCGCAGGCTCCCAGCGAGGGGGGGACGCCGCTTCTGAGCAGAGATGGCGAGAACTTACCACGAGGAAAACAAGCATGGACTCTGGGATCTTCACTGCCTTCAGAAATCAGGGTCTGTGTGTGTTTTCCTTTGTGTATGGAAAATGCACGTGCTTTTCCAGAAGGCAGTGCTGAGCGCAGGATTTCAAGAAAGCCTCATCTTGCTCCGTAGCTAAGCGGGAGAGCTGTGTTTTGCAACAAACACTACCTTTGGATACAGGTGCCAAAGAAGGTTCTCAAGAAAATATTTAGCAACAACGTGTCTAGTTTAAGAACATGGTTTTCGGTATCATGACAATACGACGTTTTTTAACAAGGTTGTTTTGTACCACATTTTAAAGCTATTTCTATGATTGTCGTGTATACTCACACTTTGCTTGTATTTTAAAAGGAGGATATATTTGCACTTACGTATACTTTTACAGTTTGCCGAACTATTTTGATGTACAATTTTTTCAATAAAATGTATATAACAAATAGTCGTTGGGGGACCGCTTTCCTCCCCGGGCATCCGATCCCTAGGTCTCTTCTCCACCAGCTGGTGCTGCAACTCTACACTGGGCTGATTTTTTTCCAAGTTATATAATTGACGTGGTGTGGGGTCTGTGCCTTGAATAACACAGGCCAGGTTCTGATTGTGGGTCTGCTCAGGAGAGAAAGAGAAGAAGCACCATTTTCTGTTCTTTTCTTTCTAAACCAAAACCAGAAGTAAAAGGAGCCTAAAAGAGAACCCGGCACGACACCAGCTCAAGGAAGCCCTGTTCTGTGCCCCTTTGTCGTCTTTCCTGTGCGCATGGGCTCTGCTCTTTGTCCTCTCCTCGCCCCACCAGCACGGGGAGGAGAGACTGGCCGGAGTGGTCACCCAGGGCCGGCCGGGCCGGGCTGGGCTCCGAGCTGGGGGCAGTGCCCAGTGAACAGGTCCCGCTCTCCCTGTGAAAGTCACAGCTCTTTGGGTGGCCATCACATCCCGAAAGTCTCCGAGCATCAGGGTTTTCCAGACTTCCCTGGAGGGTGACAGAGCGGGCTGGGCCCTCACTCGCCGTCCGCCCCACCCTCCAGTTCAGAGCTCTTGGCCCCACCAGCCCCCACGCTTCTCTCCCATCCCTCCCCGGCCCCTCGCCGCCCTCCTGTCTTTCACGAGGGAGTGACCATGTCCCCTGGGTTCCCTTCTTGCTCGGTTCCCGAGACTGCTCCAGGCCGGGCTGCTGCAGCTCTGGACAGAACGAGAGGAAACAGACCTGCTCGGCTGAGGACCTGGCCAGCCCTTCAGGCTTGAGGCCGCGCTGGCAACTGTCGGCCTGAGTGGGGACAGAGAAGTCCTTCTGGTTTTGCTTTTGCTTTTGAGAACTCACCTTTGTTTCTCATTCCCGGGAAGGCCTGTCTCCTAGTCAGTCACCAGGCACCTCGTGCAGAGGGACTTTGTATTCTCAGAGATTTCAGGCCAAGCACGGTCTCAGTAAAACTTCTTGTTTTTTAAAGTCCTAACCATCTTCTTAATCCTTAAGTTTCCTTTCTATATTTTCCAAAATTAAGCAGTGATTAAACACTTTTTTGTGTCTCCATTATCATATTTGCAGTTAAATAGGGTTGTTTTTTTTTTCTTTTATCCCAAGCTACTCGGGGGCCTGCTATAAATTATGAAGTCAGTTTCAGAGTTTGCTCCGACCACAGTGCTGTGTTTACATTCCTTCCAAGGCAGCCGGCATGGTCGTAATTTATATCCTAAACACTCGAACGTAACTTGTTTATACAGAGAATGACAGGACCTCGAAGAGGAAAACGCTGCGGCCGCGGGGGCCTCGGAAAGCCCAGCGCGCCCCCCAGTGGTGCGAGGGGGCCGTGCGCATGGAGACGCAGGCGTCTTCAAGCTGTGGGAGAACTTGCCAGGAAGAACCCCAGGAAGGACTCTGATGTGGGGACGTTGGTCCTCTTTACAGACCTGTGAGGCAGGCCTCACAGACACTGTGGGCTCCACTTCTGACCACCACAAGAAAGTACATAGTGCAATGAAGTGAGTCACAAGAAGCTTTTGTTCTCCCCGTGCGTGTCGACGTCATGTGCACACACTATCCTGGAGTCTGTTAAGCATACAGTCGCGTGATGTCTAAAAAAACAACGTGAACAGATTAATTTAAAAATACTCTATAGCTAAAAAGTGCTAACCATGGTCTGAGTCTTCAGTGAGCCGCAGTAGTGACATCCACGCTCACTCATCACAGAAAACCAAACATCTAATTGTCATCCTCATAATAAAGTCAGGAATTGGGCGAGAACTGCCCAGATGTGACACAGAGACACAAAGTGAGCACATGCTGCTGGGAAATGACAGCAACAGACTTGCTTCATGCTGGGTTGCCACAAAGCTTCAGTTTGTGTAACACCCCCCTCAAAATCTGGGAAGCCCAGTGAAGGGAGGTGTGGCTGCGCTAGGTCCTGGCTGTCGGGGGTTCGAGCCATGTCCCCTGGTCCAGTTCATTTCACATGTGCTCACTGCCGTCACTCACAAGACCTTTGCATCTGGTGTCGCAGACACAGGTGTGGTGGGGGTCCTCACTGACGCAAGGCTCCGGGGTAGCAGGACACCGAGGGCTGGTTGAACACAGGCCACTGGGCCCACCCCCGTTTCTGACACCGCCTGTCTGGGGCGGGGCGCCAGGGCTCGCATCCCTAACCACCTCCCCGGCAATGCTGATGAGACCACAGGTCCGGGAGCACAGTTTGAATTAGATACTGTACAGGTTCAGATGCGTAAGTGTTAAGGCTCACTCATTAATTAGTTAAGCAAAGGTCTGAAAAGGTTTTTCAAAAGTAGTTTGTCCACCAAAATACCCCTGTGATTGTCTACTGGCCCCTGGGGAACATAGGTGCAATTTTGAGCCCCGCATCAGGAGGCAGAAACTGCGTTTTTAATTCAGAGCAATGATACTTCTTGTTTCATCCTAGCAAACTTTGCAGAGAGGTCAGGTGGAATCACTGAAGTCTACCCATCTGGGTACAAGAAGTCTGGGGTCCTTACAGGGTCACAGCAGTGATGCCATGGTCCTCCAGACGGAAGGAGGTGGTGATTGGACCACTGAGAAAAATTCCTTTATAGGTTATAAAGTCTTTTGAGGGAAGGCAAAGAAGTGGGGCTGGGGCTTCAGTGATCCAGACGCAGATGCGTCAGGCAGGACCCTGGGGGCGGGGAGAGAAGAGAGATCGGCAGAGAAGGGATCTTTGAAAGCAGGAGTTCCTGTCCCAACATGAGCAAAGCAGCCTTTGACTCGGGACGGCCACCCTCGGAGGCTGCTGTGACCTCCCCAGGCCTCCAGCGCCCAGGCATTGGCTGTGAAGCCCGTGAATTTCCGTTTCCCTTGGCTTCTGCCTGGATTCTGGGGAAGTACGTGAATTCTCCAGCTGTGCATGCTCAAATTTTCTGAGCTGCTGCAGCAACTTCTAGAGCATTTAGGGAGGATAATCTCGACTTACATTTTAGAAAGTGGAAGTCTGATTTCCGGGGAAAACCTTCAGGCACACAGCCTGTGCCACTGTCTGGTCATAGATGGAATTAGCACCTCCCCCCTGAAAGAGAAGCTCCCCCGTAGACGCATAGACACCTAATTACTGGGCACTGTGGTGATTAATTCAAAACAGGCACCGACTTATTTAGAATGGAAATATATTTTAATATATTTTATCAGAGCGGAAATACATTTTAGCAAATCTGCCTCTATGAAACAGTATCTGAGCAAGCAAAAACACCACCAGTGCTGACCCTGGGCCAAGAGGCCCACGGCACACGGACGCTGAGATCATTTGGGAAAAGTGAAAGTCCTGGAAGTCCTTCTGGAGTTCAGAGCGTCCCGAGTCCACAGCAATCTGACTGGTAAATATGCAGCTCCCAGTCCCTGCAGGATGCGTGGTCCCAGGGCTGAACCCCAGTCCTCTTGGCATGAGTCTCAGGAGAGGAGAGGGGCCCGAAGGGCGGTGTTCCCTCCAGAAGGGCCCCGCCCCCCCCAGCCCGGGAGTGGAGGGCCCGGGGAGGGGCATGGCCAGGCAGGGACTCTGTCCCCCCGACAGCACCGGGCCACCCCGAGACCTGGTGGAACCCTCCAGAATCACAAGCCGCTCTGAATTTGAGGAGTCCAGGTCCCAGAGTTGAGGGGGAGGACCTTCTGCCATTTCACCTCTTCTCCCCGGCAAGGTGGCCCTCATCTACAGACAAGATAATGACCCCCATCACTGGGACTCTGTCCAGGACCCCCATTTCCTAAGCATGTCCCCACAGTCACCCCCACGACAGGTGATGCAGTCCTGCCCTCCCAGGCGGTTCATCACAGGCGAGGTGTGTGCTCGAGAGGCCACCGGCGGTCTTGCTGGTGGGGGCTGTCCATAGGCAGCACCTGCCGCTCCCCTCCCGCGTGCCCCGTGTCTCCTGGCTTGCCTGGCTCCAGTACCCCAGCACTGAACAGGCAGAAGCACCAGTAAACCGTGTGGGGTGAGCAGCGGGACACAGGCTGACCTCAGCTCACAGGCGTCCTTCAAGAAGACAAGGGAAGAACCTCTTTACCGCAGTGACATTCGAGGCCAGCGTTTGGTCTGAACGGGGATCCCAGAGATAGCAAGTCAGCCCCGTTATGCCAGGGTCTGCACACACGGTGGAGGGTCTCCGCCCCAGCGCCTGGCAGTGGGACCTGAGGAGCTTTGAGAAGCACCCTGGCAGGCTCCCAGGGACCCAGTCTCCAGGCTCTGCCAAAGGGCCCCAGCTGCCTGGGCTGCCTAGACGGGCCTGACAACCACTAATGAACTTCATCATGTTTATGACTCAGAAATTCGCCCAGGAGGCCTGGTCGTCACGAGCTTACCAACTTGCAGACAAGAAAGGGCCGCCCAGCTGTGCTTAGCTGGTGTCCACACCAGTGCCCCGTCTGCAGAGCGAGTGTCCCACGGCCTGGCACGCAGCCTGCCACCTGGACAGCTTCGGCAAATTGGCACCCACCCTCCCCACATGCTCACACAGAACCTCTGGGTGGGATGGCGGCGTCAGGACGTGGAAGGTCCCACGAAGCCTTGGCCCTGCTCCTCAGCGCCTGGCCCTCTGACCCCTCCTTTGCGTGCAGGGAGGACCCTCTGGGAAGGGGGACACGGCCCCGCCCTGTGCCACCACCAGGCGCAGCTTCAGGGTAACCGACCACTCAGGTCTGTCCCTAGAGGAGAGTCGGGTGTGGGGGTGCAGGTGGGAGGACGCAGGGTGGACGGGGCGGGGGCAGGGGCAGGACCAGCACGGGGAGCTGAGGCGCTCGGCCCCTCCCGGGGCAGCCGGCCTGCTGGGGGTGCTGTGTGGACCCCCAGCCTCAGGAAGGATGCAGACGCTCTGGCATAAGGGCCAAGTAGGGACCCCACACTGCCTTGGAGAGTCACACTAAGGAAGCCTGGTGCCCGGGCCACCTGCATCAGAGCCACTGCTTAAAGAGCACACATGGGCTGACATGCACACACACACGTGTAGACACACATGCACACTCACACTCTCTCTTCTATTCAGCTGTGGTCCCAGCTCAAGTACCCAGAGGCCGACATTTTACCACACCTGCCATCTTTCCAAATCTCCAAATTGACGGCAACAGTTTCATAATCACCTTCTGAGGTTTCCTTTTCTAAAGGCAGAAACTTCCCCCTCCTCTAATTCTAGAAAACAGCCTCTTTTAAATCAAAGCATTGCTCCTGTTTTCAAAGGCGACACCAAGCCACAGGCCAGAGGCACGGCCACCTGCTGGAACCCGGGTGCAGCACAAAGCCTTCCGGGACGGGAACAGCCCTGTGACTCGCTGCGTGTGGCCACACACTTGGAGGGGCCCTGGCCGCGCCCCGAGGCGGCGAGGTCCCTCCCCGTGGGCTCTGCTGCCGTCAGCCCTGAGATCGGGGTGCCCTGAGGCGAGGAGGGCGGGTCTGGAGGGCAAGCCCTCCTTCTTCCAGGTGAGCCCTCTTCACAGCGGGTCCCCTGACCCGAGGGAACCAGGCAGGAGCTGGGCAGGGCCTTGGTCAAGGTGGGAATTAACCAGTGAACGTGAGACTCCAACTAAAAAGGCACCCCAGCCCCAGGAGTTCGAGGGGGAGGCAGCCGGCCTGTGGACAGACGAAGCCCACAACAGTCCCCTCCAGGCCACAAGGCGGGACCCTGGGCAGGGCTCCTGGAGGGAGTTCCTGCGCTAAGGGATGTGTCCCAGAGGACTCCAGACACCCCTCCACCCTCACACCCACAGGGCCCTTCCAAGTGGGAGAGCCCAGGTCCTCGTGCAGACCCGGCAGAGCTGCCTGGCTGGCATCCTGTCCCTGCTGCGGCTGCAGGGCCACGGGGTCCTGGTACCAATCGTGGGTGTGGGTGGGGTGACCACAGGGCTACAAGGCAGCCAGCGCCTGGCTGCAGAGACGCAGGGTGTGGGACAGCTGCAGCGGCCGGCCTTCCGACGTGGGACCGTCCCGAGCAGGCGGGAGCAGGCCGGCTGTGCTCCACACCTGCAGACGGCGGGACGGGGCACAGAGGGCTCTGAGGCCGCTGTCTCAGTCTGCGGGGGGCGCCGCCACAGGGCCGCAGGCAGGGGGCCGTGGGGTCTCACAGGGCTGTTTCCCCTGGAGCCTCTCTCCTTGGCTCAGAGACGCCATCTCCTCCCCGGGTCTGCACGTTACCTTCCTCTGTGCATCCACCTCTGCGTCCGGCTCCCCCTTGGATTAAGGACACCAGTCACACCAGATCAGGGCTCACCTTAACTTGATTGCCTCTGTTAAGACCCGACCTCCAGATAAGGTCACTGGGGGTCAGGACGCCAACACGTGTTTTGGGGGACAATTCACCCCCTAACAATCATAAGCCACGTTCACGGCTGAGCGGAAACACACACGACGTCTCAGGCGACTCCGGGCAGGCAAGCTCTCGGGAGGAGCTGGCCACCGACACACGGCCTGTCTCTCCGTCTGCCCCTCGAGCGGAGGAGGCTGGGCTGCGTTTCCCTCAGGAGCGGGGCCCGCCCGGCCCAGCCTGCGCCGCGCTCTCCTGGGCAGAGCCTCCGAGGCTCAGCTGCACAACTACATCCCCAAGAGGTGCGCTCTTCCTGAAGCTGCATGGGACGCCGGCCCCGCGCTGAGGATCATAGCTCCCAGAAGGGAAAGGAGGCCACAGAGAGGGTCCCCCTCCGGACTGCGGCCCTTCATGCAGGGGGAGAGCGGGCGTCAGCACCGTGTCGTGGAGGCTGGGTGTGGGGCAGGCAGCTGCTGGGCTCGCGGCACACTCCCTCCACCCTTTCGGCAGTCGTTGAGGCTCCTGTTTCTGCACCCCATTTCCTGGACGACAAACGTGCCCCCGGCTGCACGAGTACCTGGGGTGCTGAGCCCCCCCCACCCGGATCCACCGACCCCACACATCTGAGTCGGGCAGCCACAGGGGAGGGGGCTCCACTGAGGGTGGGCAGGCCCGGCGCGTCAGGGCGTCCACGGCATCCACCCCGGCGATCCACGACATGCTCACAGATCCCCAGGGCACACCCACCCTCCTTACATACAAAGGAACTGCCCACACCCCGCCATGAGGCCGCAGAGGCAGGGGCCTCCAGGGCTCCCCTGACCCCGCTAAGCTCCCCTGAGAACCAACCGCACTGACAGCCTGGCCTCACAGCCTCTGGGATCTGCGCTGAGCAGGTTCTGACCCACCCTCAGGCCAACTTCCCACCCAGGCATCCCAGGCCTGGTGGGAGGGCAGGTGGGACACGGCCCACCCGAAAGGGGCTTCGGGGAGAGGAGAGCCGGCGGCACGTCCAGGGATCTGGCCCAGACTCCCTCGCAAGGACTCAAACTCTGCTCCCCACAATTTCTCCAAGGACTGAAATGTCCCCTCAGCCTCTAGGACAAGATCTGCCTGTGGAGGGACCCCTCGGAGAGGCACAGCCAGCACCCGCCAGGACAGAGCCCTCCTCCCGCCTGCCAGCCCCGCCCCACGCCCCGCGCCGGCCTCTGCTTTGCTGCTGGGACTCAGTTTGTCAGGCCTGAGCAGAGCCTCAGTCACTGAGGGCTTTCGTTTGGAAAATAAGATCACAAAAGCAAGAAAAGAAACCACAGTTCTATTAACAATCACACAAAGAACGGGGCCAAGGTTCCAACTTTCATTTTCCTTCCCAAAGACAGCGCTGCCCTCCGATGAGGCTTTTCAGAATTTCCAAGCAGGCGCTGTTCTCGTGGAAGGAGAGGGGCCTGCAGGGAAAGGGGGTCTGTGCTGGGGTTTCACTCCCTTCACTATCAGCGCCCAGATGAAAGCGGCCTCTGGGACGAGGGAGGGTGAGAGATGCTCTCAGAGAACTGGGCCTTGAAAGCCCGAGAGCCCGTGTGTCCTGGTGGAAAAGCCTGGGGGCAGCGACAGAGCCCTCAAGCCCCCGGCTGGCTGCTCCGGCCCCCGGAGAGAGGGTGGGCGGCCAGGACTCCCGGCACTGTGACTTGAAGACCACCCCGTGTTCTTGATCCTCAGTTTTTAAAGCAGCCCCTGCATCTCCGGGCAGAAGCCCAGCACGGGGCAGCGGCCGGCTTTGTGCTTCTCCTGCCCCCCTGCCGCCCTCTGCCGCGCAGGCCGCCTCTGTCGCCGCCTCGTTTGATATTTTCAGATCCGGCCCGAGGCAGATGATGGGGCCACCAGAGAATCCTTCAGGGTGTCTTGTTTGGTTTGGAAATATTTAAATGTCTGCTGCATTTCCTCCGAGAGGGTCAGAGTCGGCCCGTGGGAGAGGCCGGCGCTCTGGCCCCAGCCCTGCAGGGACTTGGCTCCACTGCCCACCCCAGACCACGTCCCCAGCGCCCCCACCCACACCCGCCCTGGGCACCACGAGAAACTCCAGGCGCCCGGCCCCTCCCCACCACCTGTTTCTGGGCCAGGCGCCCAGGTTGTCGCTCCTTGTAAGCCAATGTAGCGATTGTTGGTGCTTACAGAAAACTTCTTGGCTCCTGGAAAAATCACCAGCACATTATTAACCTCCGTGGGGAGACACATGTTTTCCATAGATTTAAATGCTAGTGGCCACCGCATGGGAACACAGCCTTTTAGAATGAAAAGCGTGTAATTAAGACATAATCTCCCCTGCTTTGTAATATATGAAGCAGTAAATGGCTACGAAGTCGGATTAAATTCTCCAGCTTCCCTCTGGCACAGGAGCACCCGCCCCGCGGCTGGAAGGCCACACGCTCAGAGGCAGCGGTGATGGTCACCACATCACAGCCTCTGGCCGGGCGGGTGGACAGCCCGGTGCACGCCTCCAGGGGTCTGAGATTTACACTCTGGCCACCGTGGGAGGAAGGTGGGGAGGAGGACGTGGGGCTGAGCCACCAACACACCCAGTGCCGATGGGGGCCCAGGCTCGTAGGGGGGCGCTGATGGTGTGGCCCCCGTGCCTCCATCTGCTGCGTGGGGGCAAATCCAGTTGTTTCACGGTTCTCTGCACAGAGGATCCACACAGGCGGGGCTGGTCCCCAGTCACTGGCTTCGCCCCCCGTGGGCCTTTCAGCCTCTGCACCCAGTTTCCTGCCAGAGGCTATAACCTTAATCTCTGCTGTGGGGTCTCAGCAAAAGCTCACCATGAAGAAATGAACTTCAGGAGGGATGACCCAAGACTTGCAGTCCATCTCGCCCACGCTCCACGCCTCCTACACCAGCAGAGCGCGGAGGTCTCACATGCAGGGAGCTGCCGCCCCGAGTCGTGCGCGGGTCTGGGCTGGAGCCCCCGCCGAGGGACACTGTGGGGACGGTGCCCCACACGCTCCCTGGAGGCCAGCACAGGACACGTCCCTGCACCGGGTGTCCCGCCAGCACCGGCTGGCTCCTGCCGCGCACTTGGAATCGCGCGAGTGCAGCCGAGTCTCTCTCGGGGTCTGGCCATGGGGAGGTTCCTCCTGCCCTGGCAGGGCCTGCAGCTGCCCCAGCCCCAGTGTTTCCCCTCCCCGACTTCCCCTCTCCTGTTAAACTGATCTCTGCCAGCAGCGCCGACCTTTTTTCTTTGTTTTCTCTCCTTGTCTTGGAATGCTTCTGTTTTCATGTTTGGCTTTTTGATCTGTTACTTTATGTTCTAAATGGTATTCTGTTTCTTCACCAACACAACGCACATCACAGCCCTGCAGTCGGTCCCCTGGTCTGAAGAGTGGAAGCTAACCCCTCCTGGCCCTGCTGCTCCCGGCCGCAGCTCTCAGGGCGCCCTGCCTCTGTACCCACATAAACGTGTGGCTGCACTGAACGTCCTTATTGTGATTTCGGGACGTCCTAGAACCACACGAGGGCCTCCCCAGCTCCCCAGTCGGCTTTTCCTTCTTGTTCCCGTGCACGCGCTGGTCTTCCCGAAAAGAGCTGTGGATAAAACACACGAACGCGCACAATGTTGCTTTTTCAGGCTGTGGCGTGGATGGCACTCCTGCTGCCTGCGCTGTTCCCTAGACAGTTCAGATGCAGAGCCTGGCACGAGGCAGAGGCGGGTCACCAAAGCAGCCCCGTCCCTGAAACTCCAGCAGAGACGCCTGGTGCCTGTGTGTTCCCCGGGCCGCCGGCCTCTCCTCCTTGGCCGACTGGGATGGGCGGCCGTCGGTGGGCGGCTGGTGAACACGGGGCCCCAGGGAGCGACGACTCACTGCCTCGGTTCTGGAGCTTCAAACGCGAGCCTGTGGCTTTGAGTTTTCTTACAAGAATCAGAAAAATAAATACACTTTATTTACATGTCGATGCAGAAACCGTCGGCCTCCCTCTGGAATGGCAGTCCCGGGCGGGAGGGGCTGGGGGACCTCCCTGCGCCCTGCGTCCACGGCGGCCCTGAGCTCTGCAATGTCCCTGTCCCTGCACAGGTGGGCTGGGGCCACAGTGCTCATTCTTCTTCTGGAGAAGAGGAAGCAAATGCACCCGGGTCTGGGGAAACCAAGCTCCAGGGATGGTCTGGGGCAGAGCACACAGAGCTGGGCAGGCTGGCTGCCGCAGCGGAGGCCGGACCCCCGGCACTTTCCCGGGAGCAGCCCACCTGGGCAGGAGCCACGGGCCCCGCGTCACAGCAGCCTCCACTCAGTCCCCAGCTGGGCCTCCCGGGGCCTTAGCGCGGGGACGGGGGCCGAGACAGGCAAGCGCCCGCCCCGCCCCCGCCCGGGCACCAGAGGAACAGGACAGACACCGGCTCTGTGCTTCGACTTGTAAGCCCGCTCGTCGCCTTCGGGGTCCAGAAAGGGACGTTTTCTGCCTTATCAGCCCCTTTGAGACTCGTAGACAAAATCCAAGCGCAGACGACCCCGGAAGGCCCACTGCCGCGGCTCTCAGCCGGGCCAGTCCTGCCCCCGGGCCATCTCTGAAGATGGTTTTGGGGGTGATCCTGCAGCACTGAGTTTAGTGGGTGGAGACCAGACGATGGAGGGAAACACCCACGGGCACCGGACGCCCCACGACGAGGAATTATTTGCCCCGGGATGTAACACGGATTGACAGAGGCTCAGAAACTGAACTGCTGGCACCCCACCTCATAGCTGTGTGGACACTGCTTCAGAAGTGACACAGACCCTCGAGGAGAGCGCGCGACCCTGCGCCGGCTCACATCCCTCAGGTTTAGTTTTCTGTGTCTTTGGGGGAATGGTGCCCCCCTGCTAGCTGCGGTCACTGGGGGTCTGACGGCCCACACAAGTGTGTGGTCAGTAACGCCCGCCTAAAGGAATGTTCTGAGTCCTGCTAGGATTTACACAGCAAGATGGCAAAGCTTCGCGTGAATACAGATGCCAAGGGGCCTGGATCCGCACGAACAGGACGGGAAAGGACGGGCCGCACCCCCCAGGCGGCAGGCGCTCTGTGTGCGCCAAGGTCCAACTCTGAAAACACAGAAGCCTCAGTGATGGTGGCTGCTGCTGCTGGGGACTCCTGATGAAGTGACCCCAGGTCCCCAGGTGATCATGGATGGTCACATCCTGTCTCTGCGGCAGCTACTTCATCATCAGCCCACGTCTGCCACGTTCGCAGGTGGGGCTCGGCTGAGCAAGCCCTCGGGGACAGGAGGGAGGCTCTGCTCAGGGACAGCTGGTCCTCCCCAGTGGAAAAGGAGATGTCTGCGCCGTGGCCGCTCCGCCCCCGCGCCAGGGCATTCCTGGACCTGCTGACGCTAGGACCACCCGTCCCAGGCAGGGAAGTCGGCCAGCTGGCAGCGCCTTGGGCGGGGCAGCAGGACAGCCTGTGCCGTTAAACTGCCGCCACCTCCCTTTTGGACTTTCCTGTCCTGAAATCATCACTGATTCTGGGAGCACCACGTGACCAGGAAGGCTGCACCGACTGAGTCTTCAGCCCGACACTTAAGCTCCTCCAAAGCTGTTGTTTCTACTCATCACTATAATTTTTCAACAACATTAATTAAAGCTTGAAAACGAGAAGCAAATCGCCCATGACCCACGCTTTCGGGATTTAAGTGGGAAGGGCAGGGGACCGAGCGGCTGCGCTGCCGCCGGCTGCGAACTGTCTACAAAACGAACTGGTTGCTGTGTGCAGCCTCCTGCTCTTCACACGTTGGCTCTTATTCTTCTAAACGTGGAGCCACTACATAGAACACACCTGCAGGTTAAGTTCAAGTGGCCACCAGTTTGGAACCCCTGGTGTGCAGTTTTGCATCCACACAAAGGGCTAACAGAAGAAGCCGTGTGAGTCTACAGATTACTGCAGTTTTAACAATCAGAACGTACTGAGGAATTATTCTCTGTACTGTGAATGGGTCTTAGGCCTCTGAACGTATTCAGAGGACACTGAATAACGATGTAGCTAAAGCAGAACTGTGGGTGAAACTCCTCCTCAACTCCTCATCACACATTTCCACCAGGAAAACACCACCATCGTGCATCTGATTTAGAGCACTCCCTCACCAGGAAAGCCTACCAGCAACGCAAGTGCCCATCAGCTGAGGGTGAAACTGAGCTAAGTCTGGGACAAACCGTGAAGTCACAGTGACAGCGCAGCTGGAAGAAGACCCTGACCTGCTATTAAAGTATTAAGAGCGAGAAAAAGTCCCGTTTCAATGCTGACGCTGAAGGAACTAAACTGAAGCTCAGATCATAAGTGAACGTCACCGGGGAACGTCGCAAGGAGGCATCGGTCTTTCCAGGGAGGGGAGGAGGTGGCCAGACGCGGACAGCAGGGCGTGTCCCCGTACCTGGCAGCGGTGAGTTTGTCTGCCACAAGTCAGGTTCACTCAGGTGCTAACGCTGCTCATTCCCTGTGAGGATCCTAGACCCTGGGAACAGGGGGACAAGCAGCTCGGACACGCCCCAGCCTCACGCACGCGGCCTGACGGGGAAGCGTGAAATAAACACAGCGTCCAAACGCCTGCGTGGCTGTGAGACAGGGACGAGGGGCCACACGGGCATCGAGCTGCCGGTGGAAATGCCGTGGCTCCCGTCCGACACTGACTGGGGAAAAGGCCACAGGGTTGTGATTTGCACCCAATTCACAGCCTGGACAGCTTGAGGCATGAAGGTCCTTTGGGGGAGAATCCGAAAGCTGGAGGTGGACACTCTGTGTGAAGAGTTAGATGCTGTCACTAAAAGCAATGATACCCCCGGAAAGAAGTAACCCGCTCCCCGTCCAGAGTCAGGACGCCCTGGTCAGATCACCGTAGGGAAGAGCGTTTTCCGTGGCAGTGACCTTGTGCACCGAGGGTGGGGTGCAGAGCCACCCTCGCCCTTGTGAAGCCCAGCCGGACTGGATTTCATAACAGACCCTGCAGACGCTCCCTCACCCCAGACTCACTCCAGGATGAGGAAACCTCCATCCACCCCCAGACGATTTATTAGGTACCTGCCCTTCCATCCTGAGCTTAAGGTCTATCGTCACCAGAAATGACCTGCTATTGAGACAGACAACCACGCCTGACTGCAAATCGGGGGGCGTGAATGAAGACTGACTGCAGGTCCCGCCGGGCAGGCTTTGAGTGAGGGCTCGTGGATGAAGTCCTCCCGGGCAGAGCCCGGCACCGCGTCCTGGGGCTGCCCCGGTCCCGGGAAAGACTGAGCACAAAGCCCGTGGAGGTGAGCACCAGGCCGTGTGACTGTCCCAGGCAGCACCGATCACTAACAGGAGTCTGGCTGTGTTTTCTCCCCCGGCTGCCGCACTGCCAGTCCCCATCGGGTTCCAGCAAAGCTGCCAGGGAAATGCAGGTTGGCACTTCTTGGGGTTCCTTCTCGAGACCTGCAGCCCCGACGGTGCCTGGAGGGGTGGGGACTGCAGGGCCCAGATGGTGGGCAAGTCCCTCCAGGAGGCTGACAGAGGTGGCGTCCGCAGCGGGACACGTGGCCTCAAAGACCAAAGACGCGCCGAGAGTTGGCAAAACCCTCCTGCTCAGGTGGGCTCACGAAGGATCCTGCCCCATGCGGGTGGCAGGAGAATCTACCGGCCCTACGTGTGAGCAGCCTGTAGGTCGCCACGCTGGGGTGGGTAGAAACTTCTACCTCTATGGTCGTCACCGCTGTCACTAAATGCCGGCGCAGGTGTTTTACATACAGTTTCTTTCATCTTCCCGGTAGCCCTTCAGGTAGCTTTTTAAGGATAAGGAAGCAAGGCTCAGAATGGGCAAGGAACTTGCCCAAGGACACAGAGCTGCTCCCCCGAACTCGGTGGAGAAGCTGGGATTGCACGCAAGTCTGCGAGGCTTCCAAACACACTCTCTTGCCCCATGTCTCGTGCCCCGGGCACTCGTTAGATGTTTCCACAGGGGGAGCTTTCACTACTGAGCACAGAACACCACCACGTTGACCTCGGCCATCAGCGGGTCCCAGGAAGCACGTAGGGCAGGGGCTGACGCTGCAGGAACTGCCTGGGTGGAGAGTCTGCGCAGACCAGGTCCCAGAGAGGTGGCGAGGAAGGGGCACGCGGGCTTTGGGGGTCGTCGCCCACGGTGGGAAAGCCAAGCCTGCTGGCGTCCTCCCCGCCAGAGGGAAGGGCGCCCCGAGGCCCTGGAGGACAGACCACCCAGGAGAAGTCTAATCAGGAGCAGGCTTCCGGCACCGGGGAGGACCGCGCGCCTTGGGATGAGGAAGTCTCCGCTGCGAAATGCCTTCCAAACCCCCTCTGAGCAGAAGCCAAGCCAAGCACTGGGGCAGGACAGGCTGTCCGGGAGTATCCTGCCCGCACCGCTCGGGAACCCCCACCCCTGCCCCGCTGGGGCCTCGTCCTCGCCTCTCAAGTCCAGCTCCCCTTCCCAGCCCCCGCCTCCAGCCCGCACAGCTGCCATCACCCTCCCAGCTGGGGTCCCCCAGCCCCTCTCCGACCCACACCAAGCCCATCGGGAGCACTGGTTCTGTAGCCGACCCGACTCTGCCTCCACACACAGGCCCGGGTCAGCAGCTGGTTTTCACGGATGAGCTCAGCGGGGCTCGGAGGTCGCCCGTCTGACCGCGGCCTCGGAGCAGGGCAGGGCAGAGCTGGGCTCCCAGGCCGTGACAGTTGGCACCCGCCCGCCACCTCCCTTTTATGCCAACGGAGAACAGACACAAACGTATGAAAAGCAAAGTGATGAAAAGGAAAGTCCAGAAGCAAAGATGTGCCTAAGCTTGGCCTGGGCTTGTCCGAGACCCCTGCGAGGTGGGCAGCCAGCCCCCGAGGGGCTCTGGGGGCCGGGGGCAGCAGGGCCGTTCGAAGGGTTTGCTCTCAGAAGAGGGTCCGAGCTCTGCCCCATGGCACACCAGCTGTGTGGCTCTGGGCACTTCACAGCGGCCTCAGTTTCCTCGTCTTCAAAATGGGATGACCATTGCTCCTTTAGGGGCATCTGTGTTGTTATACCCATAAATACGTCCATCTCAGAGCCAGGCAGCGGGTGTGGGGCCCACACTGACTGAAAAGGTGCTGCTTAAGACTTTACGGAGGTGGTTCCCTCCACTCGAACGGCACATCCCGATGGCTTTTGGTAGATTCACCAGGCTGTGCTACCGTCACCACCACTGACTGCAGAGTGCTGCTACCTCCCCGAGTGGAGCCCCGCGCCCATCGGCAGTCATGCCCCGTCTGTCCCCTCCCCTCCCCCCGACAAGCACTAATCCACCTCCCGTCTCTGGGTTTGTCTCTTCTGGACCATTCTTGAAAACCGAATCCCACAGCATGAGGGCTTTTCTGTCTGCCTTCCTTCACTAAGCACCATGTTTTCAAGACTCATCCACGCTGCAACGTGCGTCAGAACTCCCTTTATTTCATGGCCGAACAATACTTCACTGAATGGTTGCATCTTACTTGCCCGTTCATCAGCTGCTGGGTATTTGGGCTGTTCCCACTTACTGGCTGTTAGGAACCTGCTGCTATGAATGTGCTTGTGCAAGATTTTGTGTGGACACATGGTCCTTTCTCTCGGGTCCATGCCTAGGAGTGGAATTTCTGCATCCTGTGGTGACTCTGTTTAAGCTTTTGAGGACCTGCCAGAAGATTTTCAGGAGAGGCTGCACCATCTCACACGTGAGGATTCTGATTTTTCCGCATCCTTGCCAACACTTGTTCTTGTCTGTCTTCTGCGCTCAACCTGCTGGGTGCCGAGCGGTCCTCATCCTGCTCTCTATCTGCATCTCCCTGATGGCTGACGAGGTGGGGCACCTTCTGACTTGCTTATTGGCCATCTCTACATCTTCTTTGCAGAAGTGTCCACTTTATCCTTGGCCTAGTTTTAATTGGGTTGTCTTTTTATTATTAAGTTGTTCTTTATATACTGGCTACAAGATCCTTATCAGATACATGTTTCCAAAACGCTTTCTGCTACTGTAGGCTGCCTTTTCACTTTCTTGAAGGCACCACCTGCAGCACAAACGTGTTTTGAGTTTTAACGGAGTTCAATTCATCTATTGTATCTTTTTTCACGTGTGCTGTGGGTGTTGTATCTAAGAAAGGTTTGCCTCGCCCTCAGATCACAAGATTTACACCTGTGTTTTCTTCTAACAGTTTTACAGTTTTAGTCTTACATTTAAGTCTTTGGTTCATTCTTACTTCATTTTTTTAATATGGTGTGAAGTGTGGGGTCCAACTTCATTCTCTTGCACAATTTGATGAAAAACTACTCTCTCCCTCATGGACGTGCCCTGGCACCCTTGTGGAAACTCAGCTGACCACAAACACTGGGCTGTTTTTTGGATCTTCAACCCCATTTCATGAGTCCGCACGTCTCTCCTTACGCCAGCCCCACACTGTCTGTCTTAACTTTGTAGTAAATTTTGAAGTCAGGAAGTTTAAGTCCTCTGACTTTGTTCCTCTTTTTCAAGAATGTTTGAACATCCTGAGTCAATCTTTGCATTTCCATATGAATTTTAGGGTCGCCTGTCAATTTCCGTAACAAAGCCAGCTGCAATTCTGACAGGGATTGCATTTAATCTATAGATCAGCTTGGGTATTAACTCCATCTTAACAATGTTAAATCTTCTAATTCATGAACATGGGATGTCCTTTTATTGATTTAGGTCCTTTTTAATTTCTTTCAACTACGTTTTGTAGTTTTCAGAGTAAAGTCTTGCATTTTTTATGTTAAATTTATTCCTAAATTCTTCTGGATGCTCTTGTAACTAAATTGCTTTATCAGTCTCATTTTCAGATTGTTAATTGCTAGGGCATAGAAATACAATTGATTTTTGCATATTGCTCTTGTGTCCTGCAGTCTTGCCTGAAATTTCAACTGAAAAAAAGGCCAAAGGAAGGTAGACTGTGATACCAGTAGGCTGAGGAGCAATTTTGTTTTTATAGATGCACTTTCAAAGTGCAATATAATACCCAACCTCACTCTATTCTTATGGACAAAGCCAGCAGATTCTATGCCTGTGTGCGTATTTTAAGTAGTGCACAATCATATTATTTTAAATAATTAAAATTTTATTTTTGACGTCATTTGATGTCCTCTCTGAGTGCTTGGATGTGAAGAATGAGACGCTGAGGCAGAGTCCGCTGGGAGCAAGGGCAGTGCCTGGGGGAGGCAGCCCTGCCTGGCACACAGGTGGGAGTCTCGCTCCAGACACGCAGGTACTCAAAGGCATCCTGAATCCCAGTGTGAGTGGCTGGCCAGCTCTCCAGCTGACCATTGGACAAAGCATCCTTCCAGAAATGCTGTTTCTCCCCCATTGAATTATTATAATGGGGAAAAAAACAAAACTTAAGTAAAAATTCAGAGCATGGCCGTTTTTTGATAATACCGATGTGTTGCTATCTGTCAGTCTTCCATGATGTCTGGTCCTTACTGAAATTTAAGAAATGGGCTAAATATCTGCATATTCAACCCATGAATGAACACCGGGTGGGGCCTGGGAGCTGCCTCCTGCATTCAGGCCCCTCTCCACTGCCTCCAGCTGGGAGACCACGTGCCCTCACCTCCCTGGGCTTCTGCCTCCGCTTCTGAGAAGCTGGAGCTCTGAGCCTCAGCTGCCCCTCGGGCTACAGAATCTATAAGGTCACATTCTGACACTGTCCCCTTCATACAGCTCCTCTGCTTTCAAGGATAAATCTGAACACTTCTGCAGTGTTTTCCCAACAAGAAGAAGGTCAGTGTGGCTTCATTTTAAATGACCGTCCCAGAAAGCGGGCAGTGGAAGGAGAATGGACTGGAGGGAACAACCTGCGGAGCGTCTGGGAGGTAGACGGCGCCGTCCGGGTGAGAAACACCCACCAACAGTCCGAGCGGGAAGCTGTCAGGAAACAAGCTCTGTCCCGTTACGTCCGGTGCGCGTGCCCAGCGGGGCTTCACAACGACCTGAGCAAGTTCTGGTAAAGATGTGGAGAAACGGGAACTCTGGTGTGCTGCTAGTGGGATGCAAAATGGGGCAGCTGCTGCGGAAAACTGCACAGTGGCCACTCAAAAAATTAAAAACGGAATTCCTGTATGATCCACTCTGGCTGTATATGTGAAAGAACTGAAGGCAAGCCTTGAAGAGACATCCGCACCCTCGTGTTCAGCAGTGTTACTCACAACAGCCAAAAGGCGGAAACCACCAAATGTCCATCCACAGATGATGCACAAACAGGACGCGGTCTATACACACAATGAATACTGTTCAGCCTTAAGAAGGAAGGGAGCTCTGAAGCCTGCTGCAACACGGATGAATGCTGAGGACACTGTGCTCAGTACAGAAGGACAGACACTGCGATGCCACGTGTGTGGGGCCCCTGGGTGGTCAGACTCACAGACAGGAGGCGGGACGGAGGAGCCGGGGCTGGGGCAGGGGTGGCGAGAGTGTTTACTGGGGACAGAGCTTCAGTTTGGGAAGATGGAGAAGTCCCGGGCGGGGCGGGGAGGGGGGCCACAGCAGCACCAGTGTGAATGTGCCTCGTGGGCAGCACTGTGGACCTGACAGCGGTGAAAACGTTACATGTACGCTGTCCCTTCCACCACAGTAAAAAGCAAAGGAAATGATCTGTGTTGCAGGAGAGGGACGACCCCCTCTGCATCCCGAGGGGCCCCGCCCTCCCGAGGACCCCAGCATTGCCTTCCCGGGGCAGACGGACGAGCCCAGCCCTGGAAGCAAGGCAGGCAAGGCCCTGAGAGCGTGTTAGGGGCACCACCCCGCCCCCGCCCCCGCCCCGGGCAGAAACACGGGGTGGGGCGCCGCCGCAGGCCGGGGGGGGGGGGCGCGGCGGGCCGGCCCGGGGCGTCGGGCGGCGCTGGGCCCGGACGCGGCCCGGCCGCCGCGGCCCCCGGCAGGAGCGCCGCCCCCACCCCTGCTCCGCGCGGGGAGCGGCTGCCGTCCACTCCGGCAGCGGCTTTCGAGTGCGAGACTCGACGGCACGCGCGACCGTCTCCGTGCCGTCCGCGGGCGCCCAGGAACCGTTCACCTCGCGACTGGGACGTCCTGTTAAACCCGCTCTCGGGCTTTCCGGACCCGCAGGGAAAAGGGACGGTTCCGTTTGTGGCGCAACAGCGCCACCTCCTGGGCAGCGCTCATGTAGCACGAGGCTTCCTAAAAGCCGGACTCCCCCCGAAACGCGCGGCGTTCTCCAGACGGCCGGGAGGACGATGCCAGCTTTGCAAGTCAAATGTGCGGGGCAAAATCAGAATCTCGTGTTGTCTCCACTTCGCTCTTAACGTTAAAGAGTCTTTTTCGACACCTGAGTTTGAGATGAGGGTCTGATCACTAGCTTAGTTTCCCAACCTGGAGGAACAGTCCACAGAAACACGCGATCTTGCTCACAAGAAAAAGCGAAGGAAACCTCATCACAGCCAGCAGGACGGACCGCTGAGGAGACGACCCTCCTTCCTCATCCCCTGCCAGGCCAGAGCTCAGCTCACTTCCCAGTTCTAACTTTTATTAGGGTGCAGGCTCTGCTGATGTGGCTGTTCTGGGCTGTATTTTTAAATCAATGTGAGAAAATTTATTCTGGACATGTGGGACATCTTGGATATGTTTATCCAACTGGGGAAAGTATATTTTTAATAATAACTATGTACTTAAGATGTGCAGCATAATGGTTTGACATACATTGTGAAGAGCTTCCTGCGGTCAAGCCAGCCAACCTACCAGTCTCCTCACACAGCTGTCGTGCACACGGGTGTGCATGCGTGTGCGCACGTGTGCATGTCTGCACGTCCGTGGGGGGTGTTGGCACCTGAAAGTGCCCGTGTTTGCACAAGACTGTGAAGCACGGCCATCACCTGCACGTCGAGTCCCCACTTACCTCACCCTAAAACCGGCAACTCTGTGCCTCTGACGGGTGTCTCCCCACTGCCCCCCCGCCGGTGACCACCCCCTACTCTGCTTCTGGGAGTCTGGCTACTTTAGATGCCACACAAGAGCGAGATCACGCAGCGTTTGCCTCCCTGTGTCGGGTCCATTTCACTTCATAATGTCCCCCAGGTTCAACCGCGTTGCCGCAAATGACAGGGTTTCACTCTTTAAAAACATATATAAACCTATCTCTATCTCACATCTTCTTTATTCGTCCCCCCCTGGTGGGCTCTTCGGCTGTCTGCCTGTCTAGGCTCCTGGACACATTCCTGCCATGAACACAGGGTGCGGACATCTCTTCGAGGTACTGATTTCCGCTCCCTGGGACACACCCCCAGGGATGTGACTGCTGGGTTGTGTAGCAGCTCTCCTTTTATCTTTTTTGAGGAAACTCCATACTGTCCTCCACAGTGGCTGCACCACTTTCCAACCCACCAGCAGTGCAGGGGGCTCCCTCTTCTCCACGTCCTCGCCAACCCTTGTTATTGGTGGGCTTTTTGATGATGGCCATCCTGACAGGTAAGAAGGGATAGCCCACTGTGGTTTTGAACTGATGAGGGAAAGCAGGTTTTGGAAGGGGTTCTTGGCAAACATCCTTGAGCCCCTACTGTGTGCCCGCCGCATGTCATCCTCCAGAGATAGAGGCAGCATCCTGGGCGGGAACGTCACGTCCGGTCTGGTCCTGCAGGACTCAGACGCGGGGCTCCAGGCGGACAGTCACATGATCTGGCTACTGGAGCACAACTCCGGTCTCTGAAATACTTCATGCTTCTCGTTTCCTCACCGGTTTTGCACTTGGTCCCTCGGTCCCCGGCTTCCTGGGCTGAGAGAAGTTGAGTGCTGGCTGGAAGGGGTCTTCTCGCTTCTGCCACGGGGGCTGGGACAGCAGAATCCGGGGGCCTCCCATCAGGAGACCATCAACCCTCCCGCTTTGCAGGACCATTTCCCTCAAGACACAGACATGCTGTCTCTCCTCTCAGTTGTGGGCTCGCCTCCTGGCAGGCCCCTCGGCTGAGCCACTGTGACCTCCGCCCTCTTGCCCCTTGAAGTCCCTCCACTGGGCCCTGCTTCCGTCCGGGTCCTGAGCAGCCGCTCCCTCTCCGGACCCCTCCTCGCGGCCTCCTCTGCTGACCGGCCTCCACAAGGCCCAGTGCCCGAGAGCAGCCACTTCTCCCTGCACCGCTCTCCTAACCACAAGTGCCTCCGCCACCTCCGCTCCCGTCTAACGGATGCCCCGAGTCCCTGTTCCCCCAAACCACGCTCCTGGGTCCCCCCCAGAGCCTGCTGCTCCCATGACCCCCAGGCCAACAGCATCGGGGTCCACATCTTCTCTCTCTCACCTGCCATGTCTAGTCCACCAGAAAATTCCTTTGAGTTTATCTTCAAAATAGATCTAAACACAAACGCTTTTCACCGTCTGCACGAAGCCTGAGCCCCCGTGGTCTCTCACGAGGATTTTCCCCAGGACCCTCCTCCTGGTCACACACCTTTTCTTTTCTCAACACTGTAGCCAGAGCACGTCGCCTCCCCGCCAAATCCTCCCAATCCAGAGTCCCTGCTCTGCCTACAGGGTCCGACGTGAGACCTCCTCCCACCTCGTCAGCCCCTCCGCTCAGCCTATTTGCCCGGCCACACTGGCCACACCAGCCACCTACCCCCTGCTGTCCCAGGGCCCCTCCGGCGGGGCCAGCGCTCTCACGTGTCTGGGCCTCCGGGCAGCCTTCCCCGACCTCCCCCCTCCCAGCTTCGGGCCCTGTCACAGCAGGTGTACCTGCACCTTTCCCTCCCGAGGCTTCTCTCCAAGGCAGGGACCTTTGCTGTCTCGTCCACTGCCATCCCCCCAGCTCCCGGGATGGTGTCTGGTCCGTGGTGGAGGCTCAGTCACATCTGCTGACAAACTCACAGCACAGCAGGGACCAACGGAGAGTGGGGCTGCAGCACAGCGTCAGTCCGTGTGACCTGGTCACTCAAAGATTCTAAGACACAAGAGCAAACATATGGTCCAGAAAAGAGCAAATTGATGAACTGGATTTTACCAAAATTTAAAACTCCTGCTCTTCCAAAAGAGACGACTATGAGAATAAAAACACAGCCGCAGACTGCGAGGAGTGTTTGCAGAGCGTGCATCTGACAGAGGACGTGTGTCCCGCATACGTAAAGCATCCTCAAGACTCAGTACACAAACAACTCAGTGTTTTCAGTGGGCAAAAAATTCCAGCAGACGTTTCTCTGAAGATGCAAGGATGGCAAATACACAGCGAAAGGCATTAGTCGTTGGATGTAAACTGAACCACAGTAAGGTACACGCACCCCGCATACCCACAGCCCAGCAGACTGACCCGGCCAGCGCTGAGCGGACGCGGGGCCTGGGTGCCTGGACGCCTGGACACCGCCACAGGGGGGAGGGGCGGCGCAGTTGCTTAGGAAAGAGTTCGGTGTTTCTGTAAAAATTTAAACGCCTGTCATATGACCCAGACATTCCACCCCTAGGTTTTTGTCTAAAAGAAGTGAAGGCTTGTCACCCAAAGTCTTGTGTGTGAGCGCTCACTGCAACTTTGCTTGTGAGAGCCCCAAACTGGGCACAAACTGATGTCCGTTGTCCACCCATCCACCAGGGTGGTAAGCAGCAGCCCAAAGGGGTGAGCTGTTGGTCAACAGGGCGGATCTCCAAACCATTACACTTCGTGAGAGAAGCTGACCCGCCCCCTCCACCGCCAAAAAGAGTACATGCTGCCTGCTCCCATTAATATGAAACTTTAGGAAATGAGAAATAATCATAGTGGGAGAAAGAGGACCAGCGGTCGCCTGGTGCTGGGAAGAGGCTGGGTTAGGGGGTGGAGGCAGGAGTCCTGGAGGGTCAGGAGGGAGCCTGGGGGCCCGGGTTCGGGGGGTGGAGGGAGGGGACCTGGAGGGTCAGAAGGTGCTGGGGGCATGTTCATCACCTGCGTGGTGCTCGCGGTTTCACAGCCACATGAGTGGGTCAGAAATGGTCAAACACATGCAGTTTTGTGTGTTGATTATATCCCAGTATAGCTGTTAAAAATAAAATCGCCATACTAACAAATAAGAAGACGTGGGTAAAAAAAAACCAAGAAAGTGAGACAGAACAGCCCAATGCACACCACGCGGCCCTCTTTACCAGCAAATGCGGCTCCAGCAGCAAAGCAAAGAGGACAGCGCGACGTTCTGGCCTCACGAGACGGACCAAGCGGCCTGCGCTGAAGCGCCGCTCGTCTGCGGCTCTGAGAAGGCCCCTGCGGGTCCCCGGGAGGCGCTGTGCTGGGTCGCAAGGTTCTCAGCCACGCGCTGACACCTTTCCCGTTTCTCAGGGACGCCGAAGTGGGGATGAGGCAGGAAGCTCCACAAAAGACCAGCCGGGCCCCTGGGCAGGGCCTGCTCTCCTCTCAGCACCGCCCGGTTCCCCGGCCCAGAGGCTTTCTCTCACTTTTTGCCTCTAAAGCGGCTAACTTACACCTAGAATTCTATTGGTTCCCTGAGCTCACTTCTGATTGGTTATTTCCTTCACTCCTGATTGGTTATTACTCACTCCTGATTGGTCATTAATCTCACTTCTGATTGGTCCACTTACCTAACTTCTGATTGGTCCATTTGTAGTACTTTATTCACATGGAGCTCACTCCTGATTGGTCTATTTCTACAAAGCTTGTTCCTGGTTGGTCAATTTCTATTATACTTTATTTGCATATGATGTTGCAAAGTGTAAAACTGGCAGCCTACAAAAAGCCTGTGTAACTATACACAGGTCCAGAGTTTGAAATGTTAACTTTTATGGGCTTGTTCGCGTAATAAACCTGAGTTCTCCAGCTCCGTGAGTGCACTTGGTCTCTTGCTTGGCTCCAGGCTGTTGTCACAACTGAGCTGTAACACATTTTTCCACAACAGGGACAGCATGGTACCCACCTTCCAGGAGTGCCTGATTTCTCCCAGGGGGATGTTTGAGGGAGGAAGAGATGTGTGATGGAGGTGTGGGGTTGCGGATGAGAAAAGGCACTGCCCACCCCATAAGTTTAAAGTGAAAGGTGTCAGGCGGTTGTTAGCCCAGGGTTGAAGGTCTCAGAGGGAGCCCCAGATTTATGGACGGAGATAGCCGACCACATGCTGGAGCCAGTGTGATCTCTGCTCTCCCAGCAGCCCTCACAAATAGGATGTCGGCCACCAAGTTTCTGAGAACTGGGCAGCAGTGTCCAAGGCTCTCACCACCAGCGTGGATCTGAAGTCACCAGAATTTAATGAGACCCTGGGAGTGACACAAAGGACCCCACCCTGAAGGTCTGTGGTGTGGATGGATACTTCTTCCAACATGGCTCTTTAGAACCCCAAACACCCCCAAGCACGGCTGGCTGCCTTGGCTTGGCCAACAAGGGTCTCTCCTGTGACCAGTGGTAAATTCCTATCAGTTGTGGACATGGGGCCTGCAGATTTATTTTGCACCAGGCCCCACAAATGTTGCAGCCAAGCCTGCCTCACAGTGGGCCCTCTGGAGGACTGGTTAATTCCTGTTAACTGGTGTGAAAATGGAGTTGGTCTAGGAAACGCTGAGTTAAACTTTACTTCCTCTTTCAGGACAACCTGTGGCAATAGTTCAGATCAGCTACTCATATTTAGTTACCTTACTGCCAGTAGGAAAGTCTCATCACGCAGACCCTCTCACCCAGGCAGACCTCAGAGACACTGCAGGTTGGGCTCCAGGCCACCCCAGTAGCGAGGTTTTGGTTTCCCAGTGCACGTAAAGTCATGTTTACACAAGACCGTGGTCTACTAGACGCGCAACAGCATTCTATCTGAAGAAACAATGTACGTACTTTAAAAATAATTTTGCTGGGAAAATGGTGCCAATAGATTTGCCCAACTAGGGTTGCCACAAATGTTCAATTTGTAAAAAAACATGGTATTTACGAAGTGCAGTAAAGTGAGGTCTGCCTGTGCCATGGGTCACATTCTGTCCCCAGACAATGCTCCTCCAGCACCGATATGCAGCCAAGCCCCTGGGTCTTGTGTCAGCACCATCAGTTCAGGTCCAGACATGGCAGCGCCGACGCTGCTGGTCCTCAGACCACGCTTTGAGTACCACCGTTCCAGAATACACCTGCAGCAGGTGTCTGCGCCCTGGGGGTTGGTTCTGTCTCCAGTCTGCAGACTGCTCCACGATTCAGCGATGAGGTGATTCAGGAGAAAGCACCGCCATCTCTCTGAACCTCAAATTCTTCAAGGTACTGGTAACTTTTCCTACAATTGTTTCAAGGACCAGTGATCTCACAGTCGTGTCAGAGCTAGGCAGTTCTGCACTGAGAGTCTCATTTTAACAGCGCCTTGTGAGTGAGGCACGGCGGACGTCCTGACTCCACTTTTACAGGTGAGGAAACCAGGCTCAGGGAGGGGAGCCGCCCTCCTGCAGCCACGCAGGTGCCCCACGAGGGCCTAGACCTCCCCTGGGGGCTCGGGGCCTGTGGGGCTTTGGCTTTGTGGAATATTCCAGAGCCTCTCACGGACCAGGCTCTTGTCTTTCCATTCAGCCGGCTTGCAAAGGGGTTTGCTTTACAATGAGAGTTTAAGTTACGTTTCTTTTATAACTACTGGATCCTTTTTCTTCTTATTGAAAACAGTTCCATTTTTTTATCAAAATGATAACTGTTCATTGTTTAAAGAATTCAAGCAGCACAGAAAAGTGCAAACAACTGAGTGAAGTCTCACTGTATCAGGTGCAGCCTCCGTGGACGCTGCCAGGGCCACCCTCCCGTCACCTCCCGGTGACCGAAGGCCGACCCACCTGAGGGAACGGAAGAGCAGAGGGTCCCTCCGGTCAAATCATTTTGAGAACTTCCCCACCTGGCGGTCACAGAGAACATTAGCTCTCCAAAGGCCCACGAGAGCACAGCAGCAAACACTACTGACCTTGCATGCAGAGCTTCAGCCAATGTCCGGAGCTGCGGGGATCTCTTTCAGCTGTGTTAGCGTTTCCTTGGGGGAAGCAAGGACCCACACGTCCCCCACGAGGGCTGTGGGAGCCGCACACCCACAGGCCGCCCCGCGTCCCCGTCTCCCAGGCCCCGCTGCTCGCGGACTCCGCCCTCGCCCTTGCTGGCGAGACGCACGAACAGAACTAACCGCTGTTTTTGTTTCTTCCTGAACCTCTTCCCCCCCCACCCCCGCCGTGTGCACTGGTCGCCTTGTAAGCTGCCTGTTAATGTTCTTCCCACATCTTCATTCAGGTTTTTTTTCTTTTCTGAGTTCCTTGTTTCACAAGAAAATTGACCTCCTACCATGTGACTTGAAAACAATTTCACCAATTGGTTTTCAACACGCCCATTTTATTTTACTCTATTCATTTTGCTACCCGGCAGTTTAAAATCCGTGCACCGTCAAACGCACGGGTTTGGGCTTTCTGGCCCGCTGCTCTGGAAGAGCTCCCCCAGCCGAGATTATGAAAATCCCCCCCCCAGGTTTCCTGTGCCGTTCTGTGACTTCTGCATTTCAGTTAAATCCTCTGCCCACCTGGACTTCATCTTCACGTGGGGACTGGGGGCATCGGCCTCTGTGTGCCTCAGTCATGAGCCTGGCGCCACACCCTGTGCCCCAGACGACTTCTCACTGGAAGAGGACGCGGTGTCCTTTAGAATCTGTTCTATATTTGATGTCCCGTCACTCACTCTTGGGGTTTAGCTGATGGGTTCCAACAAGTGTAGGGAACTGTGCACATAGCATCACAAGTGAGACACAGGGCAGTGCCAGCACCCAGACCCCCTCTCACTGCCTTAAGTGGACACAGGGCAGTGCCAGCACCCAGACCCCCTCTCACTGCCCTAAGTGGACACAGGGCAGTGCCAGCACCCAGACCCCCTCTCACTGCCCTAAGTGAGACACAGGGCAGTGCCAGCACCCAGACCCCCTCTCACTGCCTTAAGTGGACACAGGGCAGTGCCAGCACCCAGACCCCCTCTCACTGCCCAAAGTGAGACACAGGGCAGTGCCAGCACCCAGACCCCCTCTCACTGCCTTAAGTGGACACAGGGCAGTGCCAGCACCCAGACCCCCTCTCACTGCCCTAAGTAGACACAGGGCAGTGCCAGCACCCAGACCCCCTCTCACTGCCTTAAGTGGACACAGGGCAGTGCCAGCACCCAGACCCCCTCTCACTGCCTTAAGTGGACACAGGGCAGTGCCAGCACCCAGACCCCCTCTCACTGCCTTAAGTGGACACAGGGCAGTGCCAGCATCCCAAACCCCCCCTCACTGCCCTCTGTAGTCAGGCTGCACCCCACCCCTAACCCACGGCCACTCACGGTCTCCTCCCATCCCCAGGGATGTCGTGTGGCCGGAGGACCGTGCGCCTCTGAGCAGCTCCTTCTGTTTCACTCCCGGCTCCCTCCGTCCCCTGGAGCATCACCACTTCCTGTGCTGAGCAGGATTCTGCCCGTCCTGCGTACCCATACCCCTGCTGAAGGGCATGTGGAATGTCTTCTGCTTTTAGTGATTATGAATACGGCCGTTACTGTGGAAGGAATGTTTGTGCCCTGTGCCTCCCAATTCCCGTGCTGAGCTCCTAGCCCACAATGTGATGGTGTTAGGAGGGGGCGCCTCTGGGAGCTGATCAGGTCAGGAGGGCGGCACCCCAGCGTGGGGTCAGTGCCCTCCAAGAAGAGACCCCACAGGGCTCCCTTCCACCTCTGAGGACATGTGAGGACAAGGCCATCTTCGAGGCAGCAGACCCTCACCAGACACTGAGTCTGCACCGTGATCTTGGATGCCCGGCCACCAGGACGGTGAGAAGTAAACTGAGGCCCCCAGCCTGGTGTCCATTACAAGCAGCCTGGACGGACAAAGACAGCCATCCACAGGATTCTGTGAAATCGAGCATTTTCGTGTCTCTTGGGTAACTACCCAGGAGTGCGAGCACTGGTCACACGGTAGGTGTTTCTCGCTTCATAAGAGCCTGCCCCTGTCTTCCAAAGTGGCTGCACTGTCTGGCATTCGCACCAGAAGAATGCGTTCCAGCTGCCCCTGCCCCTAATTCTTATCGGCAATTTGCATTATCAGTTTTGTATTTTTAATCCGTTCTAATAGGTGCGTGGTGAGGACTCCTTGCGGTTTTGATGGCTCTAACGGCTGGTCGTGGGCTTACCCGCCACGTGCGTGTCTGCCGGGGCGCAGGGCCTATTCCCGCCTCATGCGGGTGTCGTTACGTGTCTGTTTTCCTACCTGGGAGTCGGCCAGCCGCTGACTGCGCTGTGCTTCACATCTGTGTGCACCTCTTTCTGGGCCCTCTGTCCAGGCCATTAATCTGCCTGGCTCTCCCGGGCTGGGACCACACGGTTTTACTACTGCAGCTGTTTTATTGCTATAAGAATGCGTTTCATTCATGTAGGGCAAGTCTTCCTTTACTATTTTTTCAAAATATTCTCAGTGAGTTTCAAATATTTATTGTCAGATTAACTTTAGAATAATTTTGTCCAAGCCCTCTCCAAATTCTGTTGAGATGTTTACCTGAAATGATACTGAATTAAATAAAATAATTTAGGGGAAATGACCCTTCATAATACTATCTTCCAACCCGAGAGAAGACAGATCTTCCCCACCTGTGTCTGATGGGCTGTTGTTTTCAGGAATTTGCATTTAGTCTGTTTTCACATTCAGCACGACCAGAGCCCAGGACAAAATCAGAAATGAAAACAGGACCCAGGACACCTCTTGGCAGAGTCTCAAACTGGACAGGCTGGAGACTGGACCGGGACAATGCTGTTTTTCACATCTGTCCTATTTTAGCTATTTGTAAGGCCTACAGCATTAAATCTGAGGATTAGGAAAGCAAATACCGGCCGTCACAGCGAGGACTCCGTCTCCTCACACAGCTCATAACTCTCGACGGCGAATGAAAACTCTCTCAGTTTATTCTGCACCCGAGGGAGAGCTGACCTTTCAGGAGGGATTCCAGAGGGAAGCCACGTGGCCGCCGTGGACGGGCCAGACCATACGCGGTGCACATCTGTGACATGAGGAAAATGCCACTTTCTTGGTTTTTGGTACAAACGTAATCCCACGCGAACACTTCTCTCCTGAAAAGAGCTATTTAGCCTCATGCACAAAAGAATTCCTGTGGATAAAAACGCAGTTCGTCAGCCTGGCTGCCCAGCGCCCAGACCCGCCCCCTCCTGCCGGTCAGCTGATCACAGTGACCGGTGCCCCTCCCAGGGCCTCTCCCCGCGCTCCCACATCCAGGCTTCCCTCCACTTTCCAGACCCGTTTCCGCCATCCACGCTTCTGAAGGAAGAAAGCAGCCCTCAGGTGCCCTGCTTCACGCCTCCCGACAAACTCTCCAGGACACGCGTGTTCTCAGCGTCCCCTTCACCTCGCCTCCCGGAGCCTTCCCGTCCTGCGGCATTCAGGCGCATGTTCTCACGATAGGGCCTCAGCCTCCCTGTAGGAGGCCTCAAGTCACAGTGGCTTAAACGAGAAAGAAGCTTATTTCTCTTTATGTAGAAGTATGAGCTGGCTTGACAGTTCAGCTCCCGAAGTCGTCGGGGCCCCCGCCCTCCTGCTCCGCCAGCTGCAGCTGCACCCTGTCCACGAGCGGTCCCTGGCACCCACAGCTTCCTTCCACAACGGCGTTCCAGGTGTTTGGGGACAGAGAAGCGGGAGGGGAGGCTGGACCCTCCCCGTTACCAGCACAAACCAGAGATTGCACCTGCCCCTCCCACGCACGTCCCCAACCAGTGACCTAGTGTCTGTTGTCATCGCACACCACCCCAAGACTCAGTGCTTTAAAGCCAAAGCGTTTAGTATGTCACAATTTCTCTGGGTCAGGAATCCAGCCGCTCCACCTCAGGGTCTCATGGTGTTGCGTCGAGCTGTCAGCCGGGACTGCAGCCTCATCTGAAGCTCTGACTTGCGGGGCTGCGGGCAGATGGGGCTCCGTGCGGGCTGCCCCTTCCCACCCCAGCCTGTCCAGAGGGCGCTCACAGAATGGCAGCGGGTTCCCCGGAGCAGGTAGGGGAGAGAGGGATGGAGCACCGAGCACGGAAGACGCGGTCTTTATAGCCTCATCTTGGAAGTGGTTTCCCTTCTGTTTCAACCCGAGGCAGAGCGCAGACAGGACAAGCCAGCTGCCTGGGACCAGTTTTGTTGGGGCTCAGAGAAAACAGTGAAGCAGACAGACAGAAACCAGGGCTGCCTGGGACACCACGGCCACTACGGCCGGAACTCAGGGACGCAGCCCCACCCCAGCTGTGAGGGAGGTGGGGATTAACGTCACCTCTATCTCATGCATCTGCTGCTCAGCTCAAAGTCCCTACCCATCCATGAGGGACGAGGGACAGCGCAGCAGTGTGGGAGATGTGTCACTGGGATCTCGTCAGGACGGGCGAGGTCATGCAGTGACAAAAACCCCGAGTCCCAGCAGAAACATGAATATGTGGCTAACTGCGTGAGAGGTGGGGTCTGCAGAGCGCAGGGCTCCCCCTCAGACACGGCCCCAGCAGCTCAGCCTCCCGGCTGCGTCTCGGTCGCATCTGGTGCTGCGTCCTCCCAGCCCAGGAAGGGGACAGCAGGGGGGGACACTGCTCGCAACGCAGGGCTCCCCATCCGCACGTCTGGCCAGGCAGGCTACGAGGGGCAGAAAGGCCCAGGGGCCCCTGACCTTGGAGGGACAATGACTGGGTGAGGAGGTACGGGGGGCTCAGAGCTGGCCGAGGGGCAGGGAACAGTCCTCGGGAGCATGGGGACAGCTGAGGGACCGCGGTGTCTCCAGACTTGGGCACCCCTCCCCACTGGCATGCTGTGCCGACTTGGAACTCATTTCAGCTGCAGGAACCACGAGGACCACAGAAAAATCATACTGTCCACTGGTCAGCACAGACCACCTCCTCTACATCACTCGGCACCCTGGTGACCTGTGAAATAACTTGTCCCCAGACATCGCACACGGTGAACTCAACGACTCGCTGTGAAAAGCCCTGACGGTGATGCCACACAAGCACAAATCCCTGGATTCTCTTCCAGAGCGGCTGCTGATCGCGGGGGACGCAGTTTTTCTAAATGGGAATCAGTCTCCCCCGGGTTCTGGCCCCAGATCACGGAGTCTCCCCTGCGGCCTCGCGTGGCTGCAGCACGGGCTCCCTCCCAGTCCCAGGGCCACAGTGACCACTGCGGAGTTGGGGCCGCCGCACCCACTGCTGCAGCGATGCCCGAGTGCCCGCTGAGGATGCGCCTCCACCGGGCGCCACCACCTGTGTCCCTCCAGCTACTTGGAAGCTGCTCCATTTGGGGACGGTAATCCTGCTGCAGTACTAGGTAAACCTCAAAATCTCCATGCCTTCGCCCGATACAGCTTTATTTCTCATTTACTTAGTATCTCCAGGGTGGCCAGTAGCCAGCTCCAACCCACAGACTACTCAGAGACTGGCCAGTGGAGGGTCCACCATCCTCAGCCACGATTCAGA
This sequence comes from Vicugna pacos, assembly GCF_048564905.1. Classification (NCBI taxonomy): domain Eukaryota; kingdom Metazoa; phylum Chordata; class Mammalia; order Artiodactyla; family Camelidae; genus Vicugna; species Vicugna pacos. The sequence goes on along the minus strand of NC_133006.1, from coordinate 43,314,328 downwards.
GAGCCGTCGGCCGCACGTCCCACCCACGCAGGAGAGAGCAGAGAAACCACTCAGTCTACGCGTCCGCTCGGACGCCGTGACCAGGCACCCTGGACAGGGAGGCTTGGGCAACAGAGTCTGATCACCTCACAGCCTGGAGGCTGGACGCCCCAGGTCAAGGAGTCGGCAGGGCTGCTGTCCTGTGAGCCTCCCTCCTGGGCTTGGAGATGCCGCCTTCTCCCCGTGTCCTCACATGGCCGTCCCTGTGTGTGTGTCCGTGTCCTGATTTCCCTCATCGTAAGGACACCTATCAGAGTGGCTTAGGGCCCAGCCCGACGAATCCTTTAACCCAAATCACCCTCTAAAGACTGTTTTTCCGAACAGTCCCTTTCTGAGGTCCTGGGCATTAGGACTTCAGCATGTGAACTTGGGGGGACACGGTTCAGCCCATGACGCATTCTGAATCGCATCGTCAAAGTCACGGCCAAAGCCAACGCCACAGCCCCACCTCAGGCGAGGACGGCTGGGGAGCAGACATGCCACAGCCACGTCCACAGGCGTGGGGAGCCGGGGTCGTGGGGTCGGTGAGCCAGCTCTGCCCACAGGAGTCCTTTCCTCGGGGCGTCTCTCTAACTGTCCCAACCTTCATATTGAGATTGTGCGGAGCAGCGAAATGCAAGCCCCAGAGGGTTCTCAGTAAGTACAAAAGCAGGTCAGCTCACTCCTGCATTTCTTCACTTTGCAGCGCGATGGCGACCAGACACGCTCCCAGTGTTTGCATCGTGAGCTCAGTGTAGAGCCGTCTTCAGGACCTTCAGTTACACGCTGAGACAGTCGCTACTGTCCCCACTGGCATCGTCTCCAAAAGCAGACAGGGTAGCTGAGAGAGACCTGGTGGGTGGGAAGCAGAACGTCCACCGTGGCCCCATGACGGCCAGGGTAAGGCGCCCCGAATGTCGGCCCTGGCCCCAGTCCTGACAGCCCACCCCGCAGAAGTGCTGCTCCGCCCCAGCCCTGACTCTCCGGAGTCTGAAACTCCAGCTGGCGACAGCCCAGCCCTGGTGCACCGCAGCTGATGGGGCCCAGACACGCACAGGCTCCCGCCGAGCGGGTGGCTCTTCACGGACAGCAAGTTGCAACACCCCCATCGGGCGTGTTCAGACGCGAGCCTGGCTTCCCGACCCCCGGTTCCCCTGAAGCCCAGGTCGCCAGTGATTCCTGCCTGCGCCGTGAACCCCGCGGTCACCTGTGAACCCTAACACTGAACAGTCTTGGTGAGAGAGGGGAGTCAGTCAACACGCACGGTGGCTGTCAGCACGGGGCCCTCTAAGGAGCTCCTGGCCCCTGCTCCGCCTTCAGACCCAGGGTCTCGCGCGGCGGCTTCGCAGCGCAGACGGTCACACAGGGAGCGCAGCACGTCCGCGTGCCTCCCAGCTTCGGCTCTGTCTCCGGGACAAAGGCACGTGACGGAACGAGGCACTTCCTGACAACCTGGCAGATGCGTGTCCTCGCTTTCTCCGCTTTGTAAACTGATGTAAACAGAACATTCGTATAGACAGACTGTATTTCATTTTACCCACTAGATTCATCGTGTACACATCCATTTCAACAGGCTTCTGACGTTACATATTTTACAGAACGTATCTCCTGTCCATCAGGGAAACTCAAGCTCTGTTATCTGATTTCCTTTTGCAGATAGATGACAGATAATACACAGACAGATGATAGACAGGTAATAGATGAATGCTAGATGGATAAACAGACAGCTACGGATAGACAGATGGTAGACTTTATACAAATGGGATCGAACCGTGCGTCTCAAGTTTCATTTCTGGCACAGCCTTGTGACCCCTTTTGGCTTGCCTTGTCCTGTCTCGTCTCTGTGGCCCCCACCTCAGGTGACAACCTGGCGTGTGTCCTTCAGTACTTTGTTTGCACCTACGTAACCAACTACATCCATAAACTGTCCCTCATAGACACACACAGAGGATTGTAATCGTTTGTTTTATAAACGTGAGATCTTGGCATTCACACGTCTCCGAACCTTACTTTCTTCACCCGGACTATCTGCACAGAACTCACTCCAGGGCCTCTGGCAGGGTTCCTTTTTTCAGTGGCTTCACGATACTCCGTGTATCACAGTCTATAGCTGACGGGCATCTGCTCTGTGTACATCTCTGCCTCCTTCGCACGTCACACACGGTGCTGGCGAGTACCTGTGTCCCGTGCATCCTGGAGCTGAGGACGGTGAGAGCGTCCGCCCCCCAGCACGGCGGGCAGCTCCGTATGTGACAGCTGCAAAGAGAGCAGATCCTAAAAGGCCTCATCACGAGAAAAACACATTTTTGCATCTGTCTGTGGAGGTGGATGTTAACTAGACTTACTGTGGTGATCATTTCACAACAAAATGGTTTTTTTTCTGAAAAAAGACCTCAAAATTCTACAGCAAATAAACAATTTGTTTGAAAACAGTGAAGGTTTTAGCAGGCTTTGATCAGTGAAAGTATGTGATGACAAGTAAGCACATGAAAGGCTGCTCAGCGTCACTCGTCACCAGGGGACGCAAACTAAAGCCACCATGAGCTGAGCGGGCAGTGCAGGCTGGCTGGGTCAGTGAGAGTAGAGTGACGATGCCAAACGCGGGGAGGGCGGCGGGTGGAGAGACGGTGTGCGGCGCTGCCGGGGGAGGAAGCAGTGCGCCCGACCCACGTGTGGACCAGGGTAGGCACCACCACAGGCAAATTCGGACTGGCCAGCGCCACCAAGTAACTTGCTCGCCCTGCTTCTTCACAGCCCCCTCTCGCCGTGCAGCCGCCCCATCCCTGTTCCCTAGAATCCACGATCTTCCTCGTGTCTGCACTTCTGCCTCCTCAGTGCTACGCACATGGACCCCTCCAGCGTGTAACGTGCTCTTCCCAGACTGGCTGCTCTCGCTCCACGTAAGCGTTGTGACCCGATCGTGGGGCTGCACATGTCAGTGTTCACTCCTTCTTATCACCGAGGAGGGGGTCCATCCGAGCCCTCTGCTGACCCGCAGTATAGGTGTGGGGTCTCCTGTCAAGGGGAACCCTCCTGGCGAGAAGGAAAAGCAGGCTTCAGTCTGTAACTTAACTTCTGCAGGCCAGAGCGTTACGACAGGTACAACCAAGAGTTCCTATTTCTTCTGCGTGCCAGGTCCTATATGCAAAACACACACCTACCTCAAAACTTCCTTGAATAATTAAGTGAGCTTAGAATCCCACATTTCCTGGCAGAACACCTTATCAAGAAAGCAACTGATAAACGCTGCACTTGAATAAACAGCACCCCTAGTGTCACAGGAGCCAAGAGGGAAAAGGAAGCACGCTTCTCAGACGGCGCAGAACTCCCTGAAAAGACCACCAGACGCGGACCTCAAGTCCAGCTAACTCGGTATGTGACTTCCAGTCATTAAGTGTGCTCGGCACTGGACGTTAGTCATGGTCCCTGAAAATCTCAGCACAAAGACTCTGTGTGTTGGCTGTCACATGGTCCTGCAGTTGGATTTCTCCTTAAGATGCTCAAAAGATTAAGTGCCCCCCTTAGCGTCAACAGCTTAGAAAACACAGAGCTACTTCCTTTCGTCTAACTATGCAACGATGCATCAGCCAAAGGCAACACGGAGAACACAGCTGGGGAGAACTGCAAGGAGCTTCGATGAGGTGCAGACTTGAAATGAGGTAAAGACCTTGAGTGAGGGTTTGGCTGAACCGAGGAATAAGATGCCAAGTAAGATCTGACTTTGATGCATAATCTGTGACACAGGAGAAGGGCTGAGTTAGAGAAGTTTTGTAACAGATGGCTGCTAAATTAGGGTTTTAATCCTCTTATGCAGACTCGGTAAATAGAAATCCAGGATAGGCTGATATCTGCATGCTCATGTTTTCTCTTTGTTTTTAGCCTGGGGTATCTGCCTTCAAACATTGAAGGTGGTGGTGGTGTGCTGGTGAGGCTGATGATGGTGGTGGTGGTGGTGGTGGTTGACGTCGTGATGGTGGTGGTGGTGGTGGTGGTCATGATGGTGACAGTGGTGGTGGTGGTGATGGTTGACGCCGTGATGGTGGTGGTGGTGGTGGTGATGGCAGATGTGTGTATTAGTTGCAATCAGCACCTTAGAATAAGAAAGATAACATGCCCAACTCCCATTACAAAGGACCCCAACAGGAAACTACCAAGGTAAAATACCAAGTTAATCAGACAAAACTCACAGATTTCCCAGCATGTTTTCCCCGCCACTTGTTCTGTTCCTACCTTTTCCACCTTCTTCTTCCTTGGAGCTCAGTGAACTGTTTAGTTTCCAAGTTCATTTCTGCATTTCAGTTTTTATGAAACCCCGCACGTGCTTTCAAAGGCCAGCTGTGACCACCTTGATTTGGGTTTGCCCATTTCCCCATCTGGAGGGAAATAAGATAAACGTGTGACCACATAAGGGCCCCGCCTCCCATGTCACCGTGTGTCACTTTACCCTGTCGAGGCCTCAGACGTGGTCTTTGGGGAGAATGTTTGAAGTCAAACACATCTGTTTGAATTTATTGTGAACACAGGTTCCAAGCCCTGTGTAAAATGGAAAAACGATTTTGTGTGGTTTTCAAAGCAAGTAAAATGGCCAAAATCACTTCCATTTCTTAACGCCACAGGACCGCTAGGTCCCTCAGGCTCCCTCACGTCCCACCTCTGGCCTCTTCAGTCTTCTTCCTCAGCTTCCCCTCAGGGCAGTTGTCGGGTCTCGAATCTCTGATCCAAACTGAGTCCACTGGCAAGTGTGTGCCTCTCAACTTGTTTTCTAAATTACATTTTAGCCCCTTAGGCCCAAAGAGAAAACACCTGGAAAGCAGGTGTGTCTCAGAAATTCGTTCAGCAGCTTTAAAAATAATTCAAATGAGCTTCATTCCCGAGCTGAGCTTTCTGTTAGCTGTTAATTCTCAAAAAAAAAAAAAAGAAAAAAATCCAGCAGTCCAGAGTGCAAGTACACTGAGGTCTACATAGCAAACGCTTAAGAGAAACTTTTAACAGCGTATCCCGCTCCACTTCTAGAAAAGACCAAAACAACAACAACAACAAAAAATCAGAATAAACCAGCTGATGTTGGGGATTTTGTGAGGGGAATTCGCCAAAACAAAGGAATACCCTCCCCTGGGGCCGTACGTGATGAGCCCAGTCTCCTGCGCCTGCTCCTGCCCATGACAGGGCTTTGAGGGAGCAGCTGCTCAGAACAGCATCACAGAGGGGTCACGAAGTCCTCAGCTGGGACACGAAGTCCACTGCTGGGCAGCAAGTCAGTCTTCATTCTCCAGTGCTGTGTGACTGGTGGCCCCTACGTTCCAGGCTGAGGGGCGGGTGCCCAGGATGGAGACGTCCTTTCCTTTGTGGGGCTGGTCCCCCCGGTCACGAAGGCTCTCTGCTGCCCTGAAGTACTGGTACTGCTCACTCGGCCTGTTTACAGCCAAAATCAGCACTTCCTAAATACACCCCGCTTCCTTTGCCTTGCAGGTAACAGAAACGCAATAAAAGTAGATTGTGGGGGAAAAAAAGGGTTATCCTGGGACACAGCGGGAACCTCGCAAGGACCACTGGCAAGAAGCATGGCAAGCCCCAGGAGGGACAGAAGCGGGGACCACGGACACCAGGGCAGGGCAGCCCTTCTGCCCCCTCCGTCCCTCCGTCCCTCGCCCCGGATGCCCGTGGTCTCCTGTCCCTGCTTCTCCTCACGTCTCTCCGTCTTTGTCTCCGTCTGTCTCTGTCTCTCTGCAGTCTCTGTATCTCAACGATGGGGCAAAAGATGGCCACTCCTCTGTTCCCAGATTTTTACAGCCTCCCAGTTCAAGTTGTAACTGAGTCTATTTAGTGACTCCAGCCTCCACTCCCAGTTCCTAGGAGAGAGCATCTTATCAATGCAGTTCCGTTACGAAGTTAAATACACACACAGATAGCTCCTAGGGCACCACTGCCTTGGCCGCGGGCAGTGCTCCATAGCGGTTAGAGCACCGAATGGTGGTGGGACCCTGGTCAAGTCACTTGCCTCCTTGTGTCTCACTTTCCTTGTCTATAAAATAGGCTCAGTGAGGTACCTGTCACACAGAGCTGCTGTGAGGGTTCAATGAGATCGTGCAGGAAAGAAACCCATCACAGCCTAGGCCCAGAATGTGCCCCAGTACGACGTTACCTACCACTGCTAACAAGGGCTATTTTGGGTTGATGGTTGGGCAGCTGCCTGAACACACTTTATCAAGGAAACACTGAACATGGCAGCTGGGTTCCCAGTCACACCCAGGCAGATCTTTGAGACCCACCAGCCCATTCACGTCAAGATTCCATCCCGCTCAGGCTCCTCCAGTGGATCTTCTTGGGAGTTTCTGGACACCTCAGCTGTACTCACCAGCATCACTCTCATTCACGTCCAGTCGAGTTTCTGACTTGACACCTACACTCAGTCCCCTGCACTTGGAGCCCGAGAAGATGCCTTGTCATTGCAGCGCAATGACACCCCCGTGAAGAACACTCTGCCTTGTCGAGGATGACCTCTGTCTACGTCCCCACATGACCAGCATCTCATCCCACGTGCACAGTGGCTCATTTCCCTCCAGGGCTCGCTGCTGTGGCGTCACGCAGGTTTTCACACACGCGGGGACAGGTGCAGGTAGTGATTAGGGTACCAGCTTCCGAGCCAGCTGTCCAGCTGGATTCCTTCCCATCACTGGTGAACTGTGTGATGGCTGGCAAGGCACCTAACCTCCCTGAGCCTCAGAGTCTTCTGCAAAATGATACTGATCCCCTTGGAGGCGTGGGAAAGATGGAATGAGAGCGTGTATTTAAAGCCTTAGAGACGTCCAGCTTCCAGAAATGGCAAAGAACTTTATACCAGACCAACCCTCCTGCCAGTATCGATCATCGACTTTGGACAAAAGTTGGAATACAGCTAGTTTGAGGCCCCAGAGAGCAAAGAAAAGAGGTGTAAGCCGGGGACGTTTCAGCTCTTGAAAGACAAGTCGCACGCAGAGTGAGAGCCACTTTTACCCCACTTATCCCCTTTGGGCACGTCCCCGTAGCCCCCAGGGGCTGGAACTCATGCAAAAGCTGCAGGCTTTCTGGGCCAGTCAGGGCCAGGGCTGGGGGCTGTCACCATGACTAGAAATCAAGAGTTGGAAGGAATCCCAGAAAGAGTGGGATCTCACAGGGGATTCACCACCTGCTGGCATTTTTCACTTTCATTTTTCACAAGAATATAACCCGATCTGGAAGTTCTACACCATGCCATCCACAACGTCCAATACACAATAATAATTACTACACACGAAAAGAAGCAAGAAAATGCAACCTGTGGTCAGTAGGCCAGAGTCACAGATGACCCCAAGTTAGCACACAATAGACATGTTAAGAAATTTGCAGGGAAAGATATACAGATAAAGAGTTAGGATTTTAGGAGAGAAATAGAAATTCTAAATACATAAATGAATAAATACATCTCCTAGAACTGAATATTAAATATCCGAAATTTTAAAGAAGTCGGCACAATCAGGATATTTCAAGATCAACAACCTTGAAGACAGATAATTTCAACAGCAATTATCCAAACTGAAGAAATGGGGAAAAAATTTCAAAAGATAGCAGATAGGGCCAAAATGACACACGAGACAGCATGGAGCAATCTAACCTAGATGTGCCTGCAGTCTGAGCAGGAGAGAAAAGAGAGAAACGGGACAGAAAACAATATCTGAAAAACTGCTGGCCAAAATTTTTCCTAATTTGACTGTAAACATCAATCCCCAGATATTTGAGATGATCAGGTCCCAAGAGGGATAAATACAAATGAAACCACGCCTGAGGGCCTCACCATCAAATTGCTAATAACTACCAAGAAAGAGAAAGGTCATAAAACACGGAAAAAAGACACAATGCCACTGGCTTCCTATCAGACATACTGGGAGCCAAAATAAAGTGGAACGATATCTTTAAACTGTTGAAAGAAAAATATAAATCCTAAACATCTCTGCCCCATGAAAACATTTTAAAAAATGAAGGCAAAATAAAGACTTCATCCCACGGTCATGAGCGTGCCACGCTGGACAGACGTTTTAGAAGAGTCTCCCCGGAAGTCGTGTGGAAGAGGAGGAAGACAGGCGGTCAGCAGGTAGGAAAGGAGGGGACAGAGCTGAGGGACAGCGAGCAGGCAGAGCCCACAGAGCTGGACGGCCGGTGAGGTAGGGTGGCCTGCAGCCGCCCAACATAAATAGTAGTTTTGCCAGTGAAATGGGGTATTATTTTATTTTTATTCTAATAAGATGGACTGAAAGCACTGGTTTGAGCCTGTGCTCCAGTGAAAGGTTACATCGTGACCGGCAGAGCTGACCTTAACAACTTTTGACTTGGGACAAAATTCTTGACAAAACTGTAAAGTTGAATTTCCAGCGCGTCCAGTGTCCCCTTCCCATTTTGCGGCAGGCTCGCCTTCAGGAAGCACCCACCCACTCTGCCCCGTACACCTACAGAACAGCACTGATCACGGCGCTGCTCTCAGTCGGGGTGCTCCAGGTCTGCAAAGATGGCGGCCCCCGTTCCTCCTGCCTCTGCGCACACAAGGCGGGGTCTACTTCCCGTCCTTTGGCTTTATGGCATTAAAGCCTGTTTTGACCCATGAAATGCAGGAGACGTGGTCGACAGTTGGTGAGGTACTTAACCTCGCTGAGCTCCAGTGACCTCCACAGACCTAGACCTTCGCAGGCTTGGTCTTCTGGAGTCCTGAGCTATGGAGCTGGAAGCCTGGCAACCCTGCTGGAGGGAGCAAGAGCGAGACAAAGGCTCAGCCCGCCCCGACGCGGCGCCCGCTGTCCCATCAGAGGTGTCGGCCATGGGCGTGAGGGTAACTTGGATCATCCAGCCCAGCTACGCATCCAGATGCCTGCTGCTTCGTGAAGGACCCCAGGCGAGACCAGTAGAAGTTCTGCCCAGCTGACCCTGGACCACAATGCCAAACTATTGGTAAATGAGTGGTTATTAATTTAAGCTACTAAATTTGGGGGTGGTTTATTGTGCAGTGATAAATAACTGATAAAAGAGCTAAAGAAAATTGATTATAAATGTGTGAAAGCTAAGATTTAAGGACTAAATAAAGACCTAGTCCTTTTTTTTTCCCCTAAAGAGGATCGGAAAGAAGGCAATATTTATTACAAGTGAATTGATCCATTGGCCAGCACCACTCTACTTAATACCAACGGTATGCCAAGTATGGGATGGTTACTCCACTGGACACAAAAAGTGGAAGGCAGAGAGTTTGCAAGTCAGTAAAAGAGACATATTTATAGAAGAGAACAGCACACAACACAACCATTCGTAATGGTGGAACCTGGGCAGGTCGATGTGGTATGTATTTCAGGCCGATACCCCAGAGTTTCAGGTGGTAAATCAGAGAAGACACTAACCTACTAGAGAGCTGAGTACTGGGCCCTCTGGGCCTGATTTATTTAAAACACACAAGCATCAGAGCTGGACTGTGCCACCCTTTGTAAATGGACCCAGGGTGGACACAGACTCCAACAGAAGTGACTAAGATACAGGATTCGGAAGGTTCTGGCATTTTTTCCCTGGTAACTATTTTCTTTTACACAGAAGTTTATCTAAGGTTTATGAGCCTCGTAAGTAGGTTTAAGCTTGAAGAAAGTGAGTCCATGAGTAGCAGTTCAGAGAGCGGACCAAGGAGGGTAAACACATGTCACCAAACAGAGCCTCTGCCTGGTGTCAGAACTCACAACGCCCAGCACTGAGGACAGTGTGGAGCCAGCATATGGACACATGGAGACCATGAAACAGGACAGAAAGGCAAGAGATAAATTTGCCAGTAATTCAAGAATGAAAGGATAATTTCTCGACAAGGAGTGCTGGGACAATTAGATACACATATGCACAAGAGTGAAATTAAACCCCTGCCTCACACCGCACACAAAAATCAACTCAGAACGGATCACCGGCCAAAATGTAAGAGCTGAAACTGTAAAACTTCCAGAAGAAAGCGAAGGAGGAAATCGTGATTACTTAGATACGACACCAGAAGTACAATCACAAGAAAAAGTTTGATAAAGTAGACTTTGTAAAACTAACTTTTTTGATGTTACAATATTTGATTTACTCTAATTTTTTTAAGTATAGTTGATTTATAGTGTCGTGTCAGTTTCTAGCGTACAGCACAGTGGTTCAGTTATACACGTATATATTCTTTTTCATATTCTTTTTCGTTATAGGTTATTGCAAGCTATTGAATGTAGTTCCCTGCGCTGTACTGATTTTCAAAAGATACCACTACGAAAATGCAAAGAAAAGCCAGAGACCAGGAGGAAGAAACTGCAAATCATATACATAATAAAGGACTTCTAGCCAGAATATAAAGAACTCTTACTCCTGAAACTCACTAACAAGAAGACAAACAACCCAATTTTCAAGTGGGCAAAATATGTCAGTAGATATTTTACCGGAGGAGTGTGGATGGCCGACAAACCCATGGCAAGCACTGCAAGCCCCCGGGACGGCTGCAGCTTTGAAAGAGAGCCAGTACCACGGGCCCAGACCACAACTCAGATGAGTCACAGAGACTTACGCGAAGCGAAAAAAAACCCAGAACAAGTGGCTCTATTTGCGTGAAATGCCCAGAAGTGGCAAATCAGAGAGGTGAGCACTTGCCTAGGCCTGGGGCGGGAGCCAGGTCTGACTGCAGAGGGGCCCACGGGGGCTCTCTGGAGTGAGGGAGACGCTCAGGACGGACTGCAGTGACAGCTGCACAATTTTACACGTTTACTAAAAAACACCATTGGATTGTACGCTCACAGTGGGTGAATTTTAAAATATGTAAGTAACATTTTAATAATGCTTTTCAAAAAAATAAGAAAAGCACACCATGAGAAGCTCACCGCGACGGTGTAAGCCGGGCACGTAGCGTAGAAATAATGATGATCAGGCTGGACGCTGTGATCGCAGGAAACAAAACAATTTGGAATTTACTAACTTAAGGTAAATTTAGCAGCCAGCGGAATTCGGGCTAGACGTAAAGAAGGACTTTAAAAGCTTTTTAAACGTTTAACGCTTGTGAAACCCTGCAGTTTGAAAACCCATCCCAACTACCATCTAGTGCCTTTTCTTCATTTTGACCCTCAGCTTCCAGCGAGGAGGAGAGCAGCGAGGGCCAGTCAGGCCTCTTCGCGCCCGGTGGCTGCAGGGCCTCCAGCCATCACCGGGAACACTTCAGAAGAGGCGGCTGCGGGCAGCTGTCCCTTTTGCTGCTCAGCACCTGCTCTTCGCCCCCTCTGGGCGTTCCTTTCCATTTCCCAGGCTTGTACGTTACGAGTACATTTGGTGTGTGTTTATGCTCGGTGGCCACCTGCATTTCCTGCCCGGCTATCCTGGGGCCCAGTCTGGCGGCAGGGGTCCTGGGGACGTTTTCTTAGGGTGGTGGGCGTGCAGGAAGGCAGGAGGGGCTGCGGGGGCGGGAAGGCCGGGGGGTGCCCCAGCGCGGCTCCCGGCGTACCCGGGGCCGGCCTGCACCCCTCCCGCAGGGCCAGTTCCCCCCGCCCGTCCTCGCTGCTTACGTCGTGTTGTTGTTTCTAGGACCCAGTCCTGCCTACGAAGGCCTGACCCCTCCTTCCCTGGGAGTTTTATTCCACCAGAACTTTCCTCCTCAGTCATCCCACCTGGAGAGACTCAGGGTGACCGACGGAGGACCCCAGACTGGCTCCCTCACTTTCTCTCAAGTGGAGCAGCGTCTGAAGACAAAGGCGAGAACCTGGCGGCATCTGCACAGCAGCTGGACAAGGACAGCCGACCCTGTGGCTCCCCCTCCACGGCACTCCGGGGAGGGCAAACACTGAGACGGTGGGGCGTTCAGGGGTCTCAGGGGTGAGCGTGGGGGAGGGGGAGGCGAGGACGGAGGATCCGGGACAGTGACACTGCACCGCACGAGGCTGTAACGGACACACGTCACCCACCCTCGTCCCAACCCGCAGAACGCTCAGCACCAGGAGTGAGTCCTCGTGTGAACGGGGCCTGGGTGGTGACGACACTGCCCACTGCAACAGCGGGCACAGGTGGGACGTTGAGCGGGAGGCCAGGCCAGGGCCACGTAGGCAACTTCTGTACTTTCTGCTCAATTTTGCTCTGAGCAAAACTGAGAAAAACTATTCAAAAATTCCTACTAAACTACTCTAAAATAAAGCAAATTAAATTTTAAAAATATAAACTAAAAGGATTGGGTCACTAAGTGCCCAAGTCCCCGTGGGTCACCCCACTTCTGCGTGGCCATGCCCAGAGTACAGCAGGTCACTCACCTGGCCTCTCCTCCCACTCAGGTGCTGGGGGCAGGTAGGGGGCAGCACCAGTTACGATGCAGGGTTAGTCCCTCTCCGACATCTCTTACTGCTCAGAACCTCAGCCTGGTCCACAAGCCCACAGACGCACAGGGCACCCTCCAGCCCTTTCATCATCTCTCGGGCTCCAGAGATTTCTAGGCCGCCGGACAGCCCACACTCATGCCCTCGTCCCCACACCCCTGCCCGGAGTTCCTCCCAGACCAGACCCTCCGTTCTCCCTGCTGGCCAGCTGCACCCGCAGAAACCAGAAAGCTCGCACCAGCTCAGTCTTTCAAGTTCACGGCTCCTGGTCTTGCTCCCCAGACTTCTGCACGAAGGAGGGGCCTCCTCAGAGCTCACAGCGTATTCAAAACAGAAGTCCTTCTGGTTTTCCCAGAGAGACGCCCGCAGCTCTAAGGCCGATCTCACCAAAAGGCCTGGTCAGCACAAAGCCTTCTGGATTTACACACGGGCCCTGGAGAAAGCCGCACGGTGTCCAGGAGGAGCTGGACTGCAGCCTCCTTTTTGGCACCAGAGTGACATCGAATACCCTCCACAGTCTTGTTTTGCAGCTTGAACTGTATATTCCCCAAGGCCCCCGGCTGAGTAAATAAACTGATCCAGGGGTGGGGCGCCCAGCTTCGCTCAAGGCCGGGCTGGTCCGTGGACATCCGTATGGCTCTGTCTGCGACGCAGACAGTTGTTCTTGCCCCAAATGATGGTCTGATTCTCACATTAAACGTATTAGTTTGACAGAGGGCCAAGAAGTGCAGACTCAAGAATCCGAAACAGCCTGTTTTCCTCAGCAAGGCCCTGGCACAGCCAGCGACCCTGGGAGATGGGAAAGGGCCCGGCTTCCGTTTCTGCAGCCTCCCCGAGGAGCAGGCACGGCTGGGACGCCGGCTTTGATGTGGAAACCGGAGAACTTCCGTACCACTGATGCTTCCGCGGGGATGCCGCACGGGGGACCTCGGCCCAGGGAGCCCCGGACTGTGACGCCTTACGAGTCGGGGGGCAAGGACAGTGGCTCCGGCCTCCTTCCCAGGGCCTCTCAGGAGTCCCAGGTGGCTGCTGGCCTCTGTCTGCTCACAGCCGCAAGAGAGGGACCTTGGCAAGGCTGGTCTCCCAGGGCCAAGGGTGGGCTCCAAATGTGGTGGCCCCCAAAACTGGAGGTGGTTCTTATTTGTGAAAACCCAGCCGAAGCCACAGGACACGAACTTGCAAAAGATCCTCTTCTCTGCTCTACAAAGTGAAGGTCGACTTCCCAAAGTAAAGCTCAGGGAACCCGAGGGCGTTCAGTCTTGTACTGGTTCTCACCCACCACCCGAACCCGCCTGCGAGCCCCTTCAGGAGAGAGACTGGGCTGCCGGTGGCTGTGCCCGTGGCGACCGGCAGAGTCCGGTCCCTGGTAACCACAGTAACTGTGCAACCGCCGTTTGCACGAATGAAAGAGGGAAGGAGGGGACACACCAGTGAGCTGACCAGAGCTCACTCCTTTCAGCAACGCTGACCAGCGCGGTAGCTATTAAACACCAAAGCCGGGATTTTCTCGTATCATGAGGCTGAAACATGCCTAAATTTTAGGATGGACTCCAGAATTCAACCTGCGAGAACAGTGTTTTTCAAGCTGCAGTTCTCACCCCATTCGTGGGTCAGGAAACCCACTTAGTGGGCTGTGACCCGCACTGTTTACAACAAAATAGAGGCAGGAAATGAATGGGCACCCGGGAAATTCGACTGGGGGTACGGAGCAGATCAGAGCAGGGGGGAAAAGCGTTACTTCGTCTTAGTGACATGCGTGGATGAGCGCTAACTTGGAACATAACGTGTATTTCTTGATGTACACGCGCCTCGGGGTCTGAAGGTGCCGCGCAGAGCAGGCCCCCCCACTGCGTCCTGCAGCCTGGCCCCCCGGGAGCCCCCCAGGGCTGGGAGGGGCTGCTGCGCTCGCAAAACCCTTTAGGAGGCGTTCAGTTGATCTCACCACAAAGGCTTCACCTAAGCAACCACCCTGAGTGAAAAGCTAGGTCCCTGCAAGTCTGCCGTTTGCTATTTGAAGGCGAAGAAGCCACAGCTGCGGCTAAACTGGTCTCCTCTCGGGGGACGCAGAGACACACGGTCCAGAACCCCATAGAAGGAACTGAAGGCAGGGCCTGGGGGCCCCACATAAAGTCTTGGTTCCGAAGTCCTATTTTAGGAGGAGAAAGTCCAAGGCTCGGAATTGGACGCTTGAACTCTCGGAGCAAGAAAGGCCCGGAAGTCAGTGACCAGCCCCCGTGAGCCCTCCGTGCGGGTCACTCCCAGCCACGGGGTCTCACCTCCTCTCAGGAAAGCTCGCTCCATTCTGAGCAGCTCTAACCGTTCCAGCGTTCTCGCTTCTATGCAGCACAAGACCCTCTCCTGTCCCTCTCGATGACTGATCTCAAAGCCAAAGGGAAAAGAATTCTGCCTCCCTTTCGAGTCCCTAAACTGATTGATTCTGAAACTGACTCAAAAGGTCCGACCGCCGAGTGGCTGTACACCCCCCGCCCCGTCCCCGCTCGCACCCCTCGTGGGACTTGCTCATAACGCACGTCCTCCTGAGGCCCACCCTGGTTCTGTCGGTGGGTTGATTTTATAAGAAACAAAATGAGCAGAAAAGCCGAACTATTACATGAATTTAAGGAAACCGAGTACCTTTAAGACGAACTTTCTCGACAATACCGACATCCAGCCTCAGGCTCCCTTAGGAGGAGAGAATGGAGCTGTGAGCACAGGTGCCCCCCGAGAACACGGCCCCAGATCGGGGGGCCACGGGGCGACCCCAGAGTGGCGCCCCAGCCCCAGGCTGATTTCTGCGGCAGAAATGCCCTCTGGTCTCCAGCCAGCACGCCTCCCCACATCCACAGCAGCCTCACCGCTCTCCTTCCCGGCTGCTCTGAGCACAGCTGACGTGCATGCTAATTTGCTGCAAGAAGTCCCCCCCCCCCGACAACCGTGCTGCTGGCACCGAGAGTCTCAGGGTCTCGGGACCCCAGGGCCCGTCTCTCCGACGTGGAAGCCATCCACCTGGCCCCTGCTGGAATCCTAAGGAAGGCACCTGCCTTTACAGCCTGGAAGATCCCATCCAGGCCCCAGAATTCCCCATCCCAGCCCTCCGCCCACTTCTCCTCCCTCACCAGCTGAGTTTACTCTCCAGCGTTGAGTCAGGCGGGACAAGGGTCTCACCACGCCAGTCACCCCAGACCCCACCCAGCTCTGTGGCCCAGCAACCCTGTGGGCCCACGTCAGACCCCAGGAGAACGCAGGAGGCTGCCTTCCCCAGGTGTAAAACGCCCCGCCTGGAGTTGCTACGCGAGCTCTGAGGGACCTCTTAGGCACTCCGCTGTGTTTCTAAGTAGAGGTGCGTTTGTGAACACCCAGCACGATGCATAGCCACACCCATTCTTTCTCAGAGGCCACCACCACGTCTCAGCATCTCTCCACCCCACCCCACCAGCCTGAAGGTCGCCAGATCACCCGACTACTTGTTCGGGGACTCAGTTTGGCCCCTGTGCTGGGTCTGGGTGCCCCGACGGCACTGGACGTGTGAGTCTCGGACGGTCCAGACCAGACGATTCACCACTGGACAGCACCCAGGGACCTCCTCCAACTCCACACAGAGCCCAAGACTTGCCTGGCTGAGCCCGGCCCGAGCTCTTCGCCCACAGCATTGTGCACTATGAAAACCATGGCTGATACGTTAAGTCAGCAGGTTTTGGAGCAGCTGCAAGTAACCAGCATGCTGCAGGCCTGGCTTCGTCCTCGGCTGCGAGGCCTTCTGGAGCAAAGCCCCCCGAGTACCGCCGGGCCCTTGGACGACAGACACTTCTTTCCCAGTCCTGAGGCCGGACGCCGGCAATCCAGGCGTCAGCAGGGCTGGTTCCTCCTGAGGGAGGTGCCGCCTTCCCCGGGTCCTCACGCCGGGTCCCGCTGTCCCTGCCTGTCCCTAATCCCCTCTTCTTATAAGGACCCCGGTCATTGTGGACAAGAACCCGCCTTACTGAATTCATTCAACCTGAATAACTCCTTAAGGACCCCCAACTCCAAATGAGGTCACAGTCTGAGGCGCTGGGGGTTAGGACTTCAACACATGAGTGGGGAGGGGGCGTGATTCCACCCACAGCATCTCTGGAAGTCCTCTGGTCACCGATCCCACTGTGGGGTGGGGTTTCCCACACGACCAACGACTCTGACACCAGCCGGGTGTCCCACAGTTCGGCTCAGTTTTGACACCATCTGCACAGAGCAGGCCCAGGTCCTGCGGTGAAAGGTTCGCCCCACGAGACTGCCCGCCCCCCTCCAGATGCCAGCTGCAAACCTGTTACCACCTGTGTCTCCGACCAACTGGCTGTTTCAGAGGTTCCAGTGACCCCCTCCCTGGACTTGATTACTTTACTAGTGTGGCTCACAGAGCTCAGGAAACCTGTTTGCTCATGGCATTAGCAGTTTATAGCAGAGGATTTGAAGGGGGTAAGAATCAACAGCCAGGGGAAGGGAGACCTGGCGCAAGGTGTGGGGGGCGGAGCTTCCGCGCCCTCGCCAGGTGTGGCTCTACCCCAGTCTCCACGTGTTCAGCCTGGAAGCTCTCTGAACTCTCTCCTTTTGGGTTTGTATGGAGACTTCATTACTTAGTCGTAACAGGTTAAATTACGGCCAATGGTGATTGATTGGATCTCCAGCCTCCCCTCCCTGGAGGGTGGGGGGTGGGACTGAAGTTCCAACCTGCACTCACAGTTGGTTCCCCGGCAACCCCCCCCATCCCACCCTGCTTTCCCCCAGGTGCTTCCAAAGTCACCGCATTAACGAAAACCCAGTTGTGGGAGAAGGGCTTGCTATGAATAACAAGACACTCATTTCCCCTTTCTGGCTCTGAAGTGACGTCAGAGCTGCGGACGAGAGTGAAAGTGATGACAAAGACGCCCCTCCCCTTATCGCCCGGGAGACGCCGTGGCCCCGGGGGCTGTGAGCCCGGAACCGCGGGTGAACCTACCGTGAACCCCAACAATGCCACAGCCTCCTTAAAAGACAGGGTGCCGAACGCCACCCACACCCTCCGCCCCTGGTTCTCACAACTGCTGTAACCAGAACCACCTCTCGGGGTGCCTGCCCGGGCCCCGCCGTGACAGCGTGTCCCAAACAGGCTGAAGTGATACTCATGGACAGGAATGAGGATCGGTCATGATCAAGCAAGCTCCTTCTTGTGCACAAGGGGGTCACCAGGCCCTGCCTCCTGACGTGCTCGTGACACAAGTACCGGGGGCCCAGAGAGCAGCGGGTCCAGGAGGCTGGAGTCCTTGGCGGTGCCCGAGCTGTGTGACCCTGGCCACTCCGCGTTCTGGGCTTTGCTGGCACCGGCACCCAGGGCTCCGCGGTGAGCCAGGCCTGGGTGCCCCCGCTGCAGACACGGATACACAGGTCACCCCGTTCCCTCCCCGCTGCCCTGCAAGCCCTGGGCCCTTGCCACCTGTGCGGAGCTGTGCGGAACCCGGCCTCCCACCTCTCCAGGGCCTGGACGCCAGCCCGGCCCTCCCTCCACACGTGCCTGCACTCGGCACACAGAGCCTGCATCGGGTTTGTGCAGAGTGGGGAAGGCGCCGGCAGGCAGCTCCTTCAGCAGGGGCTGCAGGGCAGGGGCCGGGCCCAGGTGTCCATGAGCCTCCTAGGAGCTGGGATACAGACCAGGCTTCCGTCAACAGAACTGGACCCTCCCACCCCCAGCTCGGCTCCCCGACGGATCACCTCCAGGCGCCCACCCCAGCCACCCTCCCCAGCTACTGGGCTGTGTTTAGTAGCCCACCTTCCCCAGGAGGGGCAGCTCCCGTTCCCCCAGGGAAGAGAAGTGAGCTCGCTGGCTCTGCCCCCAGCTGCTTCCCCGTCCGGCCTCAGGCCCTTCTGCCACAGAGTCCGTCCCACCGCAGGGCTTGGAGACTCACAGGGTGGCTGGGACCAGCCCGGGGCCACCTGGTTCCAGGTGGGCAAGACGCCATCTGCTGGTCTCTACTCTCCCCAGGCCCGCGTCCCCACCGGGACTCTGCCACACTCTGGTGTGGCCAGGGAGTCTGGGTCCCAGTGTGGGCTTTAAGAGGCCTTGGCAAAGGGACTGGGGGTCTAACTCCCTTCAAAGCAACTTTATGTGATACAGGAGGGCCTTCTGCACCACAGGCCCATCCTTAGACGCAGGAAGCCCCCCATCAGCAGGGACCACCCTGAGCAGGGGGCAGTCAGCACTGGGACCGGTGACACACTTGACTGGACGGTTCCCCGGGACCTGGCAGGACAGGCCCTCTATTCATTTTACAGAGGTCAACTATTTGGTTCCTCCAAGGTCACTGAGCTGGGCGTGGGGTGGCCAGCAGACCCTCACAGCCCACCCCTGGCAGCCACGCCCCACTCTCCTTCTCCCCCGGCCCCGTGCCGCAGCCTCAGCGGAAAGCAGGGACGTCGCCGGGGCCGGACGTCAAGCACCTGCAAACCCCCTGGGCCCCTTGTCCATTCATCCCCGGCTCCAAACTCGGCCTCCACGGGTCTCCTGTGAGCAGGGAGCTGGCCTAGTAAAGCCATCTCCTTCACCAGCAGCAGTGTCAGGCTCTGTCAGGAGAGGACTCCGGAGAGACATCCCAGACAGAAGGCCTCCCTCCTGGCCAGCCTCCCGCACCCTCGGAGCCCCTATAGCAGCAGGTGGAGGAGCCCCTCCGGCCCCGCAGCAGAGCAGCACTGGTGAGATGCCTCTGGGGGGCGGCTTCCTCTGGCTGCCAGAGGGCAGATACCCAGCAGGTTCTGTGTGTGGCTCTGCTGTCCAGGGAGCCACGTCCACACCCTTCCGAACAAGACCGGCCTCAGGTCAGCGCCCAGGACCCCTTCTGGGCTCTGTGTCTCAGTCAGGTGTGGCCACTCCTTAGAGTTCACTTCTAACCAGCCAATCCCTCAAGATTCCATCCTGTTAGTTCATAAGTCTTTACGTGAAGCTTCCCCTGTTCAAATCAGGAAGTGCTTTCTGCCTCCTGATTGGATCCCAGGGCATGTTGCCCAAGTAGTTACCATTTTACCCTGAAAAACAGCATTGGCTTTCCAGACCCAGAGGAGGGACCATGCCATCTAAGGATGCGGAAATAGCGCCACATCAGGGACAGCTGTGTAGAATCAAGGGCAGAGAAGGACGTGTGCCAGGATGGCCTGCGGCCTTCGGGTTCCTGATGTGCTGGCCGTGGAGATGGGCTTGGCCCTGCTGGGCTGGACTCCGAAGTTGGATAGAGAGACAAAAACAGGCAACAGCTGTGTCGGGGGGACAGGTTCCAACCCAACCTAAGAAGAACCTTCTAGACCTTCCAGCTGCTTGGACAGGACATGCTCTGCTTCCACTGGCCTGGGGCTGCCCAGCACCCACGCTGAGTGAGGGTAGCCAGGCTGGACAGTCGCCCGGGGAGGAGTTGCAGAGGGCGCTGGGGTACGATGGAGAGGATTTCCAAGAATTTCTGAGAGAT
Source organism: Vicugna pacos (assembly GCF_048564905.1). NCBI lineage: Eukaryota > Metazoa > Chordata > Mammalia > Artiodactyla > Camelidae > Vicugna > Vicugna pacos. The sequence goes on along the minus strand of NC_133006.1, from coordinate 43,294,503 downwards.
CTGAACAAACAGAATGGAGAGCGGAGTGTTGCAAAGACAAGACAGCCAGAGAAAGCCAAATCGTAACACTGGGGGTCCGGCCTAAAACCTGGGTCTCCGTTATGCTAACGTGGTTGTAACTAATCACGTCAGCGTGAAAACAAGTTTCTCACCAGTTTTTAATGTTTGGTTCTGGTGTGTCTGCCTGGCTGAGAGCAGTGCATCAGCATAGTGCCAGAAACGCTGTTCTGCTGGGATTCCACCTACGTTTACTCGCATGAACAAAACGCTCTCCACCAAGGTAAAAACAGCACTGCCAGCAAGTGGACGTGGTCCAGTTCTGTATTTAATTTTTAATCTGATCATAAAATCTCATCTGCCGTTTTTAATCTTAAGAACCCCAGGGCTGTGTAACAGACGTTTATGAAGCACTGAAGTGACTGAGGCTGTTGAAGTAGTTAGCATTAGGTGCACGTGAATTTAGTTCCGTAAATGTCCTCTTAGACGGCACCAGACAGAGCTCCCCTGGACACCGAGCGGAGAGGCTCGAGCCTTGGAGCATCTTTATTTCCCAATCAGGGGCAACACGCTCATCTTCACCAATTTAAGTTAACAAGCCTGAAGGTTATACCAAAAAAGTCCGACTAATCGATCTACTAATTTGAGCATTTATGACCCGTCTTCTGCCAGGCACTCTGCATACAGCAGCGAGGGGACACGTGGCCCTGCCCTCACAGGGTGAAGAGATCGTGTCTCACTGCACACGTGGTGCAGACTCTGGGCGTGTCAGGCAAGGCCCCCAGGAAGCAGAGTCAAAGGGTGAGTCCGCGAGGTTGGGGCAGAGGGGAGGGGCAGGCGGAGGGAACTCGTGTACTTGTCACACAAGAACACCGCAGGTTCCCGGATCTGAAATCACACCCGCGTGCGGTGGCAGGAGGCCAGGGTGGGCAAGGGCCCCAGAGCTGAGCAGAAAGGCATGCAGGGGCTGGGGGACCACATCCGGGGGCCTCAGGAGCCACGCACAGACCTGGAGCTTCATTCTCCGTCTTATTTAACTTCGGCCTCTTTATCCTCACTCTCCAGCTCAGCGCCATAATCCATGAAAGTGCGTGTGTGTGTGCTCACACCTGCACACAGTGCGTGAGTCTGTGTGTTCACTGGGTCTGGATGTTCATCCGAATCAAAAACTGTGGGAAAAGTGTTGTCTGTACGCTGGGAAACCATAGAAGGCTTCAGTCCAATGATACGGCCAGATTCCATTTCAAAGTTCCACCCCTACTGCAGAGAAGAAAGTGGGCCAGGGAGGAGGGAGCCTGGGGTGGGGGCGCCTGCATGCCTCGGGGGGAGGCCTGGGCAGAGCCAGACGGAGACGTGGACAAACCCAGGAAATACTCAGGGAAAGAAACACTGCGACCAGGTGACACCGAATGTGCCACGTGAGGTCTCGGGAGGAGTCCCACCTGCCTCCCAGGACTCTGGCCCGAAGGCCACTTGCACGTGGGACCGTCTTCCACAAAGCGAGTCCCGTGGGGGAAGCACGCTGGCTGGGGAGGAGAGACTCCCTTTGGGGGACGTCGAGGTAGAGTTTCCGTGGGACGGCAGCCTGGGGATGCTGAGCCAGCACAGGGGACGCGGGCCGGGGGCTCGGGAGAGAGATGAGGACTGGAGAACGTCTGCTCGGGACAGCATCCTGAGCTTCTGCGCGAACCCGGCGGCACGTTGCTGTTTGGTAACAGATGTGACCACTGCCCCTCGGGACTTGCAGAAACTGACATTTGAATAAAAGTGTAATCCCAGGAGTGGGGTCAGTTTTAGATCAGAGAGCATGGGCTGAGAACAGCAACATCAAAGACTGAAACAGAGGAAGAGGAGTCGGCAGACAGACCACGACGGAGAGAAACTCCACCTGCCCTCAAGAGCCACGGGGAGGAGGGCGCGGGCTCAGGGCGGTCGCAAATCTGACTGCAACGCCACGGGATGCCACCTGCCGGACAGACCCTCTTCCTCCCTCGGGGCTGCCCTTGGGTCGAACCTGGGGACGGCAGGGGAGCCCTCTGAGCCCCAGGATACGAAGTACCAGCAGTTACCATCGCCATCATGACAGCCAAGGGCCAGCACCAGAAACCACAGTGGCAAAAAGTGACAGGTCACCATCCAGAACCACCCTTGTTTCAGAGATCAGAAACTGGACAAGGGCTACCCCAAAAGACAAAACAGAAAAGACAGTAAATTTGAGAGTAAACTAAAAAATAAAGCGGACGCGAGTTTCCTGCCGTTGCTAGTTAACTGCAGACGCTGTTGTTGCTGTTTGTTTATTCTCTGCTCTCCGTGCAGTGATGTAAAGATGATGCACTTAATGCTTTTCTGATATTTAAGAGCCTCACAACCTGGGGAACCCCACTACCTCCAGGTGGCTGGCAAGTGTCACCATACAGGGAGGTTGGCAGAGAGCTTCGCGCGTCAGACGTTACCTCCAGAGCACTGGCTTCTAGGTGATGGAGGCCCACCTCCTGGGGCTGAAGCATCGTGGGGCTCCCTGAAGAGGCCAAGTCACCACCGCCATTGTCTGTAGTCTGCTGTGGTCACTAATTTAGAGGACAGGAATACATCAACGAGGGACCCTGCATCACACACTGGAACAAAAAAAGGAAAAACGACATTAATAGAAAAATAATCCCTTATACGTGGAATCTAAAACAATGATACAAATGAAGCTGTCCACCAACCAGAACAGACTCACAGACACAGAAAACAAACTGGTTACCAGGGGGAGAGGGGTTGGGGAGGCTAAATCTGGACTCTGGGATTAACATGTTGCGGGAAAAATGTGTTACAGCTCAGTTGTGACAGCAACCTGGATCCAGGCAAGAGACCAAGCAGCACTCAGAGAGCTGGAGAACTCAGGTTTATTACGCCAACAGACCCACAAAAGTTAACACCGCACGCTCTGGACCCCGTCTGTAGGTTTACACAGGCCTTTATAGGCTGCCAGTTTACACTTTGCAACATCCTATGCAAATGAGGTATAACAAAAGTTGACTAATTAGGAACAAGCTTTGTAGAAATGGACCAATCAGGAGTGAGAGAAATAACCAATCAGGAGTGAAGGAAATAACCAATCAGAAGTGAGCTCTGGGAGCTAATGGAATTCTAGGTGTAAGTTAGCCGCTTTAGAGGCAAAAAGTGAGATAAAGCCTCTGGGCCGGGGAACTGGGCGGTGCTGAGAGGAGAGTAGTGGCCCTGCCTGGGGGCCCTGCCTGTCCTTTTATGGGGCTTCCCGCCTCAAACAGATACACACGACTGTATGTGAAATCAATGAACAACAAGGACCTCCTGTGCAGTACAGGGAACCAGCATCCTGCAGTAACCTATGATGGAAAAGAATCTGAAAAAGAATGTATGCGTATAACCGAATCACTGGTGCACACCAGAGACCAACACGACACTGTCCATCAACTGTACTTCAATAAAAATAAGTTTAAAAAAGTAGAAAAACAAATAAGGTCTGTATTTTAGTTAACAGTATTGGACCGACCTTCATTCCCTGCCTTTGAATTAAACCCCAGGTGTGCCCTGTGTGATCACCAGGGAGACGGGGTGAAGGTCACACAGGCGTTCTCGCCACTGCCTTTCCAGCACCTCTTCTCTAAGTCTAAAGTTATCTCAAAATGAGCAGTTTCTGCTCAAGTTCCAAGAAATGTTTAAAACCACTAAATAAAACTAATTAATTGAGACTCTGAACCCTCAACGCAGGTTTCAGAGTCTGAATTGCTCATAACTGTTTTCTAATGGATCTTTGCTTTGATCCTTATGATGAGCTTGGGTGAGGGTAACATCACATCTACGTCAGTGTGTCTTCGAGATACTCTGACGCTTCATTCTTCCAAGTTTTTCTGCACTGAAACATGACAAACCACCTTGTTTGGACCTGTCGCTCCAGGAGAAGCCTGGACTCCACGCCTAAGCATAAAACAACATGCAAAATAGCTCCGCTGGCTCCTAAAAACACGGGTCTGCATTTTATTTTATTGTTTTAAATTTACGGCCTATTATTCCAACAAAATATTTTTGTACACTTGATTTTTAATATCTGTATCAAACTATTCTCTGCCCTTAGCCATCTTCTTTCTATCCATTTTCAGATGGTCCAGTTTAGGCTACAAACCCTCTCAATTCATGACACATTTATATAAAATGCACAGCCCCGCACCCGTGCACCACCCGCCCCTCCTGCGTGGCCAGTTCACGCGGCCAAAACATGCTGCTGAAACAAAGCACGGTGTGCAAAACACTGGACTGTCTCCTGTCGTGGTGATATCCACACAATGAAGTCCGGCTGTATCACCAGGAAACACTTGCCTGCCTGTTCCACGTCGCCCTGTTATTTGTAAGTGCACCAAGTGTTTGCCAAAATCAGCAAAGTCAGCTTTAAAAACAGCCTGGATATTTGGCTCTGAAAGTCCTCTGGCTGCATTCTCACGTCCCTTTCCCAACTCTGGACTCGAATGGCGACCCCAGAGGCTCTGTGTCTGGGGACCCGCAGCCGGAAAGCCCTTTCATCTCGGCCCTCTTCATGGAAATGCGGGTCGCAGATGCATAATGTGCTCGGGCATCTCGCTGAGACACGGGGAGAGGGGCTCGGCAGGAATGGCGTTATGCAGAGTGGCCCTGACTTAACGAGAACGGTCACACTGAGCACACGTTGACCCGTCCGCTAAAGGGCAGTCTGCTCCAAGTACCCACCACGGAGAGCCGCTCCAGTCACAGCACGAGGAGGCAAGAGAGGAGGCTCGTTCAGGGCCACGGGTGCACGGAGGCGGGGCGATGCTGGGAGCCCACGCCGTCCCCCTCCACCCGCTGTGCTGTGACAGACGTGGTGTTGACATGGCCACACGGCCACGCCAGACACAAAGGCGCCTCCTCGGAGGAGCTCACCTGGCCTGTGGTCTCCCTTACCCGGCTGCCTGCGGCTGATTCTCAGCGTTCCCGGCAGAAAGTGGCCGTGCTGGGTATTCCACGGGGCGCACAGGGCAGGATAATCCTGGCCACTCACCAAAAACACGTCCTTCTTCTCCACTGAGACTTAGAGCAGAGGGTCCATCTCAGCTGGACCACCTTTAATACAATGCACCCTTCCAAGGACAAAGCATTCAGGACCCCGGGGAAAAGCACCCACGATGAGTGTCACAAAGTGAAAGACAGAAGTGTGCTGAGGCCTCTTACGGAGATGATGTTAAAGCCAGTCACTAGTAACTGCATCCCTGAATAGGGCCCCTCAGTTCTGCGAGCCCCAGAAAGACAGTCCCTTCCGAGAACAAGCGCGTGGCACCGGTCAGAGAGAACAGCAACTGACAGGACAGTCAGACACGGGAAACGAGGCCGCTGACCTCATCACAGCCCCCGACGTCCTGCAGTGCTGAGCAGGAAGGAGGGACGTTCCGCCCATGGATCAGATGTGGGGGGCACAGAGACCAGGAGGCCCTGGCAGCGCTGGACAGCAGGGGGCAACGTTGCCACACGCTGGTGGACGGCGCCCAGCCACTGCTGAGGAAGCCACGGACGCACTAGCCACAAGAGTGGGCACTGTGTCCTGAGAGGGCAGGGGAGGCAGGGACAGAGGGGACATACCCAGCGTCCCTGGTCAGTTTGCTTTTGTTCAAACTGAACAAGGAAGAAAGATGGAGATCGTGGTCACCCTGGACACAGGCAGGTGGCGCCACCATCCAGGGTCACAGGCAGACAGCATCGGTGGTCAGTTGAGCAAGATTTAGGGACAGAGAAGGACAACGGGATGGGGACTCCCCCACCCATGCATCTGCTCCAGCCCCCCGCCTGCCAGAATCACAGCATCTCTTTTTTTTCTCTCTGAATAAATCTGGGCTCCTGGTCTTCAGATGCCATCCATCTGAAAGCCAGTGTCCCTCAGCTCACACCAGTGAGATCTGGTGGCCAAGACAGAGGCTGAGTGCCCGAGTGTGCGGGAAGGGCCCGCCTCCTGTTTCTTGCCCCGGACACCCAGTCCAGCGGGAGTCCTGCCAGACCTGCGTCAAAACGGACCCCCCGGCCGCGCCCCGAGCTCTCCCACCACCCCTGGTCTGGCCACCACCACCTCTCACCTGAGCCACCACCAGAGCTTCCAGGTGGTCCCCTCCGGCGGCTTCTCCTCTCACTCCCAGGCCCCCGTGATCTGACCTGCTACCCCCGACCTCCTCTCTGATTACTGCCCCTCTCGCTCAGCCCAGCACAGCCACTCTGTCCCTCTGACCCCCCAGGCACCGTCGCACCACAGGGCCTTTGCACAGGCTCCCCTCTGCCTCCTGGGCTCTTCTCCAGCGTGTTTCCGTGGCCCGTCCCTCCATTCCCTGCCTCTGTTCTACTGCACAGCACTGATCGCCGCCCAGCCGGCCGCTCGTCTGCCTCGTTTAGCGCCTGTTTACCCAGAACTCAAGGACCAGGGGGGCGGAGGCTCGCTGATTTCACCCGGTGCTGTGTCCCAGGGCCTAGACCACGTCTGGTCCATAGCGGGGCCGCGCGAATCCCTGGCCGTTCTCCCGCTGGTGAGACGGGTGAACACCGCAGGGACCCTGCAGCTCAGGCAGGACAGGTGAGGCCGGGGGTGCTGCGGGCCCTCCGGTGCCCGGGGCGCGGTGCCACACCTCAGGGGCGAGGGTGGGCGGGGTGGCTTCTCACACAGGCTCCCCGTGTGCCTTCCGTGTCCTTATGGAGTTGTGCGCCCGTTCCACGCGCAGAATAACTGCCCTGTTCGGGGTCTAGACAAGCCCGCTTCCTGCGCTTGCGAGGGTCACGGGCCACCAGGTGGGGGGCCTGACTGGTCTGGCTTTACCTTTAACCCAGCGCTGAAGGGACTGACGCTGTAACCGCTCACGTGCCGAGAGACGAAGAACTCAGGTTTAGTAACTCTGCAGTGATTCAGAAAACGAATGTGCGGGTTGCAGGGTTTTTGTAAATAAAGCTGTTTTAACGGAACTATTATGGGAGGAGGGTGGGCGGAGCCCCAGGGCAGCGGCGGATCGGGCAAGCCCACAGTCCCCCCAGACCCGCCCCAGCTGCAGTTCTCCCGGGGCGTCACTTCCCACCAGCAGGCAGGGTTTTGTTTCTTTAACCCGACGCTGCCTCCCCAGAGCCTAGATCGGGGTCCCACCTCCTGGGTGCAGTCTCGCCGCCCCCTCCAGCTGTGCTGGGGGCAGGAGGTGGCAAGGCCAGGGTCCTCGCAGGCCAGACCTTCCTGAGGCAGCTCCCGAGCCCCACTCCTGACCCCACGCCCATGCCTGTCCTGCTCCGGCCCAGGACAGCTCCCCCCAGCCCCCGGCAAGGCGGACAGAGCACCGGAGCTGTGGCCACGTGTCCCACTGGTGCTGAGAAGGACGCCTCCTTGCCCTCTGTCGCCCTCGCCTGGGCGCCCCCGTCAGACGCGGGGCAGGTGGGGCTGCTCTCCCCCGCCCCGGAGACGGGGACATGAACACACCCGTCCTACCTAAAGAAACAATCGCCGGGAAGCAGCTTGTGTCACACGCACTGGGTGGACTGAGGGGAGGTTCTGTGTTAGTTCCCGAAGGCCGCCGCCGCCCTGGGGTGAGGACGCCAGCCCGGCCCCGAGGTGCGGAAGAGGGGCTTGGAGGAGAAGTCATTTTAGTGTCACATGACCGGCGAGTGGCGCCCCAGGCTCGGAATCAGGGTCCACGCGCCGGCAAAGCTCACATGCTTCCTACCATGTGTGCCGCAGCTTCCAGCAGGAAGAAGGCTACTTCCAGTGTCCTGGGGGTCCGCACGGCGGGAGGGGGCCCGGCGGGTAATCCAGGGGGAGCCTCCATCTTTGTGCATCGGACTACACGCACCCTTACGTTAAATTGGACGAAGGCTTTATTGTGTTGACTGGAAACACGGCCCTCGTGTGACCCAAGGTGGTCACAGTGACCCCTGTCACGGACTCAGCAGCAGCGTGGCCGCTGTGTCCAGCCCCAACCCCACCTCCGAGCAGCACATGGGCCGGGTGTCTCTCAGACCCCCTTCTTCACCAGCATTCATCACACGTGTCTCCTGTGACGAACGCCCAGCAGCGCGCACCTGAAGCCGCTGGCCTTCGTCATCCCTGTTTGATGCTCACTAGTGACGCTTGCGCTGGTTGAACGGCCTCTAGTTAAGCCACCCCTAGGAAAGTTGGAAGCTGTTCTCTCGCACGCAGATGATTAGGTTCTGAACGTCAGACTCCCCTCCGCTCAGAGCTCCGCTGGGGCCGAGGGCGCGTCTCACGGAACGACTGCTGCCCCGGCCGCTCCCCGTCAAAGACGGGTTTGTTGTTCTCCATTTTTGAATTTTTCAACATCCACGAAACACAATTTGCCAGAATGAAGCCCCTCGAAGGCCTCTGGCGCTGAGGTCTGCCTGAGCGGGGCGGCCCTGACAACCAGGCGTGTCTTTTCTGCTGGTGTTTTGTTTGATGGCATGAACTTCCGTTAATCCCTCTGCATCTGGCCTGCTTCTGGAAAGCTGGTTCGGGCTGCTTTCACCTAGACACCTGTGCCCTCGCCCTGCTGGGGCGTCGCTCGGGGGTTCACACACACATACTCTCAGTCTGACGTCATCTCTGATACGACTCAGTTTCTAAAAACTGAGTATTTTCCGATTTCCTGTGTCTGTCATTATTTCTTGGGAGTTGTAAGATCAAGAGCGTAAATTCTTCTGCCAGAGAGACATTCTAGGACCGTCTCTGCTGCTTCCTAAGGTCCCCAAGAGAGTGACAACCTCCCCACGTGCCAGCTTTCTTCTCTACAAAACAAAGACAGCGATGACACGTCCCCTGCAGCCCCGCCGCGTGAACCCGGTGAGACGGCACAGTGGGGAGTCCACACAGGCACCAGGCGCTAATATCAGCTCCTATTCGAACCAGGAAATTCTGACTTTCCTACCACAGATCAAACAAGAATCAAGACCAGAAAATGACAGCGAGGCTACGGGGTCAAAATCAGAAGAGGCACTTGGTACTGCGTGGGGAGCCTCGCGGCTCCGGGAGCACAGACCAAGGAGAGGTCCCGACCGGGCCTGGCCGTGGGGACGGCCCTGCAGCGCGGAGAAGGGAGTCGCTCCCTCCGCGGTCCGGCGAGGGCCCTCACTCCTGCCCGGGCGCGCGGGACCACGTTCGTGTGCTCAGGTCTGCAGCTCTGTCCAGAAGCAGAGGCTCCTACTTGTACTTAATCAAGTAGGAGTTTTATGAGGTGAACAGCAGTGCCCCAAGGGCCAGCTCAAGGCCCGGGATTTATGGAGCTCCGACTGCAGGCTGACAGCACACACAGCACGGAACCACCTGACAAGGGAGTCAGTGGTGCAGGATTCTTTCCAGGCAAAGCGAGGTTCCCAGCCTCTGGTCGGGGTCACTGCTCACGATACCAGTGCGTCCAACAAGGAGGCACATGGAAGGGAAGATGGGGGGCAGTGACCCCGGAGCACCCTGGGGGCCAGCCCCGAGGTCGAAGGCAGCAGACAACAGAGTTCTCATGGCTGGAGGCACCGAATCAGGAAAACCAAGGACAGTGGGGATTTGCTTCCTCCGTCTTCTCGGGACCAGATGGCCGGACAGGGCACGACTGCTAAGTCTGGTGCCAGGGGCAGGAGGCCTGGAGTCAGGCAGCTGGCTCAGAGCATCGCACAACCCCAGCCTCTGTCAGCCGGACAGACGGAAGGCCTCAGGAATCAGAGACGCAGCCCGCGGGGGCGGCTCAGCCCGGTCACCACATCTGGCTTTGGGGAACATTTCTGAACGGAGATTTTAAGACGCACAGAACACCCCGATGAGACGTAAAGAAATGCACTGTAGACTTAACAAGCCTCCAAGCCCTAGCCCTAAACGAGGCAAAGGTCACTAGGATTTGGAAGCACCTGCCTTCTGAGACTTCACGCCTCAGCTCTCTGGGGAGCTCCCCTGGCAAGACCAGGAAGAAAGGCGAGACCTGAAACGAGCCTTTGTTCCCTAGAAACATCGTTATGACGAGACCGTGTGCTTCCTTGCACTAGTCCGTAACCCTCCAGCCTGATTCTAAGCCAACACGTGAACACACAGGACGGGGGCATGGGAAAGGCCGTCTCCGGGGGTCCTTGGAGACGCTTGCGTGTTTCAGCCAGCGCCGCAGGGCCAGGGCTCCCAAGACCCTGCAGGGGCTGGCTGGTGCCGAGCAGGTGGCTCCCGTCCTTGCCTTCCCAAGGCAGCGTCTCTCATTTGTTGTCCCCGGGGAATCACCATTATCGCCCCTTTCATTCTGAAAGGCATCTCAGTTTGGACGACAAAGTATGTCCTGACCTAGAGCTGGGCACTGACCGTGGAGATCTGACAGCTTCCAGGCCTTCAGGCCAGGGTTCCAGCAGCCGCCACGGCCCTGGCTAAGAGGCGGCAGTGGGTGACCGGCAGCCCAGGCCCACCTGAGCCTGACATCATGTCAGCCCCGTGCTCGCCCCCTGGAGGGGCTGGTCTGCCGGCACAGGTGGCCGCGCATCTTGTCTAGCGCCAGCCTTGTGGCCTCTCGGGCCACCGTGCTGACAGCGGGAAGCACTTCCCCAGCTTTGTGGTGCAAAGGTCAGGACTTCACTCTGCCCCAGCCCAGCCAAGGGGCCTCCCTAAATCTGGGATGGCTCTTAGCCGCTCCACTTGGTTGTCACGGAAACCAGAACCAAAGGTCCCGTTCTCGTTAGGGTTCTGTGACTTTCACACATCCTGGTGAGAGGTTTGGGGGATCCACTTGCCTAGAAGTTCTGCAGAGTGGAGCACGGCCGGTGGGAGAGGAGGGCGCGGCGTCCACGGCCCCACAGGGCCCCGTCCCTGTGTCCTGTGCGCGTGGAGAGCACCTCGCCTCCCACCTTTCTGCAGTTTCCTGGACATGCGCACAAACACTCTTCAATTACCTCTAAGAAATGGCAGGATTGTCCGCTTACTGTGCTCAGGGGCCCCCAGGCTGGCTCTGAACTGGGGACTGTTTCCCAAGCTGGGGTCTCTTCCTCAGTCTTTACTGGTCTGAGGCAACGAATGAGTCACGATATTGGAATCAGAGGAGCAGCATTTAGATCCTGGCTCTGTGACCGTGAGCATCTTAGCTTCCCTAAACGTTCAGAAAGAGGGTAATACCGGAGAGGCAGAATACACTGCTGTCACGGAGGGAGGGCCAGAGCTCAGGAGCCCGGGGACAGAGGGGCGTGTTGCTGCCTCACGCCAAGGTTCAAAGAGCGTGTTCCAGTTTGCAGTGGCCTGTGCCCCCCGGCCAGCCGACCCGGCGAGAGCCCGCCACCCCCTCTAGCCCACGGTTCAGGTACCGCGCGGGCGGGTACTTTACACTCATGAATATGCTCCGAGGTCTAAGACGGAGGTATCAGTGTGCCCATTCTGCAGATGAGAAGACCGTGTCCTGCGGGAGTGAGAAATGTCCCAAGGTCGCACAGTATGAGGTCGTACTGGGGCTGCACCTCCCAGCTCAGGGCCTCTCCCGACACCACGGGTCAGAACCGCCTTCCTGCCGTTCAGCTGGCCAGCGAGGCTCCAGAAAGGTCTGGGAAAGAAACGCCCACTGCCTGTGAGGATGGCCCAGTGCCTCCCTGTGGCCGCCGTGCCCTGCCTCGGCCCCCTGGCTCCTTGGACCCCCTCCCTCCCCCAGCCCACAGCGCCTGCCCCCTCCCTGCAGCCCCTGCCAGCCTGCCGGGTGTCACCCGGTCCTGCCCGCCTGTCACGGGGTCAGCTTCGCCCCCGACTGGACTGCAGTCTTGGGGAAAGGAGAAACGCTCCATACAAAGCCAAGCAGAGACTGAAAAGCAGAGGTGATGGGGCCAGGCTGTTCCTGGCAACTCCTCTAGGACTGCAGCCCAACTTCCTCAGGGTGAGCAGCCGGTGGAACACTACCCAGCCCTGAAGAGGGAGGGCGTCCTGACCCAGGCTGCAACGGGGATGGACCTCGAAGACACTCTGCTCAGTGAAGGAAGCCAGTCACAGACAGACAAGCCCTCAGTGATCCCACTTGTACGAGGCCCCACAGCAGTCGGGCTCACGGAGACGGACAGTAGGACGGGGTGCCCAGGGCCGGGGAGTCAGTGTTTAGTGGGGACAGAGCTTCAGTCGGGGAGGATGGGAAGTTCTGGGGGGGATGGGGGTGACAGGTGCACAGCGATGGGAACATACCTAGTGCCACTGACCTGCACTCCTTAAAGTGGTTAGCACGGCAAGCTTCGTGGATGCACGTTCTGCCGCACAAACGTGCGGATACTGAAGACTTACTTAAGTACGCAGACAAGATGCCTCCCCTCCTGCCCGTCACGGCCCCAGGGCTGAGCCGGGAGCTGAGAGGCCAGCCTTCTGTTGGGCCCTCACCCGTGAGGCCTAAGGGGCAGGCTGGCCCCACCCACCCCGGGCCCCATGGAGACCCTGCAGGGACCCGAGGCTGGTCCGCCACCCCGTCCCCACCCTGGCCATTTCTCTGCCAAAGTTCCACTCAGCTATTTCTGAGGGGCCTCTCACGTGAAAAAGAGAGAACCTTCTGGAAGGCCAGGTACGGGTGCACACCAGGGTAGCCCGTGGCGTCACACACGCCTTCTCCCGCGGCCCCTTCGCAGACGCCACCCCGGCTGGGCTGCAAGAGCGACCTGGCAGCCCTGGCAAGTCGGCAGATGTGTGCTGTCAAGGCCTGGCGTTAACTATTTTCTCTAAAATACGTAGCGTTAACTCATGAAAAACCCAGAAAATACGCTGAAAGCCACACAGCTTTCTGAATCTTACAAGAGGGTGTGAAAATCGCCCCCCACCGGTTGCTTTTTCCTTTCCGCTGCCCCGATTCCAAGTTCTCCTTCCCATGTGATCCAGTAGCAGGCGAGCGCAGACGGCTGTCCAGCTAAGGCCCAAGCTCGAAGAGCAGGGGCAAGAGCGTGGAGCGCCCAAACCCAGGCCGGGCGCCCCTGCCAGCCCTCCCGCCGCCGCCACGAGCTCTGGCTCCGAGCGCTGGGGAGAGAGGGAGGGTGTGTGCGGGTCAGAATCGCCCTGCTGCAGCGCGGGCGAACCTGGAAGTCACGCACTTGGTGAGCTCTGCCAGTCGCAGGAGGACAGGAGCTGGACGTTTCCCTCGTGGGAGGTCACAGAAGGTAAAACAGAGGCTGCCAGGGCCTGAGCGGGTCGGGGTCACATTTGGTGGGGAGAGTTTCATTTGGGAAGGTGGAGGGAGATCTGAGATGTATGGAGGGGACGGCTGCACGACGTGAATGTGCTCAAACCACTGAACTCTCACTTAAAAACGGTGAAGATGGTAATATTTATGTTCTCTGTTTTACCACAATTAAAATACGTGAAGGTGGCTAATCCTGAGCGCCCCCTGCCCAACCTTGGAGAAACGTGTGGGCAGACAAGGGAGGGGACTCCCCCTGCACCCCTGGCCCTGCTGTCTTCCTGACCTCCTTCCAGCCGGCACCTGGCTGCTCTCCAGGCCCCTGGATGGCCCTGGGGGCCGGGAGAGCCGGCGGGGCAGGGGCAGGTGGCACATGCAGGCTGGGCTGCCCACTCTCGGGTCCCCAAGTCCACCCCCATCGCTGGCGCCACACAGGCTGAGCGTCTGCCTGCGGTACTGAATATTCACGCCCACAGAGCAGCCCTGACCGGGCAGGCGAGCAGCAGCAGAGAGGGAAGTGCACACCTGGGGACCCCAGGTCCCGGGCTCAGCTCTCAGGCCCCCGGGCCCCTCAGGCAGTCCCACCGCCTCCGGAGCCTCCGTCTCCTTGTGGGTAAAACATGGGGAGAGGTAACCCCGGAGAGCTCTGGCTTCGCGCCCTTCTGAGATGTGGCCCAGCAGTCCAGTGCTCAGCCACACAGAGGGCAGGCGGGTCCCAGCCCCTCCAGGGCCTCTGGCCCCAGCACCCCCCACCATCCACACTCTCCTGGCGCTGGGCCGGCAGAGGAGCAGCCCTGCAGGCCCTCTGCTCGCTCTGCCTGCCTTCTGGGCCTGCACCTGCTCTGCATTAACTCTGCACAATTCGTGAGGTGGGGGGGGGGCGCTGGCTTCACAGAGCCCTCCCTCTGACCAAGGCCCAGCTGGTCTCCTGGGGCACCCGGAGCCTCTCCTCGCCCGCCTGCCTCTCTGGACAGAGGAGAGAACTTGGGGCTGGTGCTCCGGGCCTGGGAACTCTGACTATGTCCCAAAGCCATTTCAACCATCATGCAAGGAGCACTTAGACACGGGGAGCCGGTGAGTGGGACCACTCTGCTCTAAAGCCCTGGGGACCGGGCAGCTGGGCCCTGGCGTGGCCACCAGAGTCCGCCTCCATTTACCAACAGGAGGACAGAGGCCATTCCTCTTCTTGGAATGCAAGCCTGTCACCCTGTTCAGAACCAGAAGCCTTCGGCTGCTGCACGCCCAAGCCAACAGGCTCCCGCCCTCAGGGGAGAAGGGGGTCTGTGTGCACACGCACGTCCTTGTGTGGGAGACACGCACACGTGTCCATCTGGGCACGCCTGCCGAGGCTTGGGAGGGGCAGGCTCTCCACAATCGGACGGAAAACGCATCACGGCCACGCTTGGCCCTCACGCAGTATTTAAAATCCAGCTTTGAATGCGTGCAGTTTGGTGGTGTTGGACCACTTGGGGCTTTTAAACTGGCTGGCTCTGAGCCAGACTGCATCTGCCTCCGTGAAAGGGACCATTCTTTCTCCAGGGCCCCCGCCCGGCCCCTCCCCACACACCCCCTCCAAGTGAAACCTGAGCGGGGCCTTTCCCGCTGCTGCAGAAGCCGGGGCACCCCGAGGCCCAGCCCCGCAGCACCCCTAGCCCACAGGACTCCTGAACAGCACCAAGCCCCAGGGTGGAAACCGTCTGTCAGCAGCCCCGTATTTATGACTGCGAGGTGGGCTGGTCCCACCTGCGAGGCCATCGTTCAAGCCGCCAGCAAGTCCAGAGCTCCCAGGTCTGCGGGCTCCCCTCCCCAAGTTCTCAGCTTTGAAGAAACGCCGTTCCTCCACCCGGGTCTCCTGCCGGAGGACCGCGCTGACCTGGGGGCCCGTGAGGACGGGATACGGCCACCATTCTCGGCTGGAGAAGGCACCGCCAAGGAACCCAGGCCATCTCAGTCCCAGCACTGCGGCCCGACGCTGGACACCCCGTCTCGGTCCCACCACTGCGGCCCGGGGCTGGACACCCCGTCTTGGTCCCACCACTGCGGCCCGACGCTGGACACCCCGTCTCGGTCCCACCACTGTGGCCCAGGGCTGGACACCCCCTGCTGCCCCTGCACCCCTCTTCCTTCTCCGGTAGCCTTGGTCTGCGTTTGCTCAAGTCTGCTCTCTCAATCCCCCATTTTCACTGTGAAACAGCTGAGCATCTCGTCGCCCTCGACTCGACTTTGTCAACCCCATGATTTCCAGTTGTCGTACTTCCCAGTCCTGATTCTGGGAACGTGCACTTCAAGTTTCAACTGACGACCAGTGGTTTCACGTCACATACCATGTAATGCTGCCTCCGCGAGCCCTCCCGCTCGGACCCCGCTCCGCCCGGCGGTGCGTGGGTGCGCCTTCACCCCGACCCCTGGACTCGGGCGCTGGGCTCTCCCGCAGAATTACTTCCTGGGGGTGAATTTCCACAAGTACGTGTGCCTCCACTGCTATAATCATTTTTAGGATTCAAAGTATTCCCACTTGCTTTTGGAAAAGCTTTTAACAGCTTAACAACAACTAGCATTTTCAAACTGCAACCTTTGGCAGGAATGAAATTGGTTTTTGCTGACTTAGTAGCTTAAAAACTGATAACTTAAAAAAAGTTTTAATTAGTATTTCTTTGACGATCAGAGAAGTTTCTGTTTCCCTTAAACTCCATGCATTTTTAAAACAGCCCGTGGCTACACCTTCATCCACTTTCTCCAGATTCTGCTTCAAAGCAAACAGGGCCCGAGGGGGAAAGGGAACTGAGATCATTGAAAGCCCTGACTTTGCAGAACCAGCCACACGGCTCCATTGCTCCAGGTCGGGACTGAGCTGGGAGACGGGGGTGCCAGGAAGTCATCTCCAGGGAGAGAGACGAGATGGCTGCGAACCGTTTCCGCCCCTCTCCCGGGTGGTGGGGGGTGGTTTCTGTGCTGACACCTCCTTCCTCCCCAGGGCCGGCTCCTTCTGGAGATCTCAAGGTCCTGCCAGCAGAGTCACTGTTCCTGACCACGTGCCCCACACATCTGCTCGCTCTGTACAGCTGTTCTGTCCTTGAAGACAGCACCCCTGGTGCTCCAGGTTCCGGGAGACTTTCCAGGAGTGGATCAGGTGTTCAGTCTTTCCTTCCCACCAGCTCATCTGAGGCATCACTGACATGTGACAGGTGTAAGCTTAAGGTGTACCCGTGATGACCTGATACGCTTACACATTGTGCATGATGACCACCACTGCTTTAGTGAACACCGCCTTCACATCACATAATTACCATCTCTTCTTTGTGGTGAGAACATTTAAAATCCACTGTCTCAGCAGCATTCACGGACATGAGACAGTACTGTCAGCTGCAGCCCCACGCTGTGCGCTAGACCCCCAGGACTCTCCGCCTTCTGCCTGGAGGACTGTCGTCTGTGACCAACGTCTCCCCTCCTCCAGCCCCACCCCTGGCAGCCACCCTTCCAGTCTCTGCTTCCAGGAGCTCGGCCTTTTTGGATTCCACGTGTAAGTGAGATCACGCAGTCTTTGTCTTTCTCTGTCTGCCTTATTTCACTTAGGGCAACGCCCTCCAAGTCCGTGCGTGTTGCTGCAGATGGCACGAATGGCGAGATGTCCCCCTCTCTCGCGGCTGAGTACTATTCCACACGTATGTCACACCTTCTTTATCCACTCGGCCATCAACAGACTCCTAGGTTGCTTCCGTGTCCTGGGCGTCACGAATGATGCTGCAATGACCACCGAAGCACAGGTCTGTCTTCAGTGTCTGGTTTTCATTTCGGATCTACACCCAGGAGTGGGACTGCTGGACCGTACGGTAGATGGAGCCTTGGTTTTCGGAGGTTCTTGCATGCTGTTCTCCACAGCAACCACACCAATTTACATCCCTCCCAACAGTGCACGAAGGCCCCTTCCTCCACGTCCACACCAACACGAGTCAGTTACTTCTTGTCCTTTTGAAGAAAGTGGTTCTAACAGTTGGGAGGTGGTATCCCCGAGGCTTTGGGTTGCCCTTCCCCGATGAGCAGTGCTGCTGAGCGTCTGTCCCAGGACCTGCTGGCCATCCACATGTCATCTTTGAAAAGTCTTTCTCCTTTACAAAGGGGAACCTCGGGACCCTGGTCTAAAGCTTCCAGAGGTTAAACTGAATCAGCAGCTGGAAGCACTGCTCTCCCGACAGCTTGGAGAGCCGTGTGGAGACCCAGACTCCAGCCTCACGGCCACGACACACACACGCCGTGTCAGCCCCCCGGAGCGCCCGGGGCAACCCCGGCTCCGGGCTCAGAACTAGGTCCCTCCGAGCCATGGGGCCTTGAGCCAGTGGAGACATCGGTGCCTAACCGTGGGCGTGTCCTCAGGCCAGCAGGGACTTCCAGGGGAAAAGGATGAGAAAGGTCGAGGGGACACCTTTAGGTTAAAAGAGACTTGCATGACATCAGTTCCGATGTGTGGGGCTTAACATGGATCCTGATTCAAACAAACAAGCTACCGAAAAACAATGACGTTCATGAGATGAGAAATCTGAACATCTACTGGATATTTGATGACATTAAGGAAACACTGTTAATTTGGGGGGTGACAAAGGCATTAGGGTTGTGTTTTAACCCTCATCTGTAAGAGGTGAGTACTGAGTATTAATGGATGAAATGATACAATGTTCGGGGTTCGGAGGGTTCAGAATAACGTAAGAGGGAGGGAAGTGGCTGGGGTGCAGAGGTAACAAGAGTGGCCATGGCTGGCGCCCATTAAGTGCACACAATCTTTGTCAATTATACCTCAATAAAGGCTGAACAACAAGAGGGGCCACTGTGAAGCTGCGCGGTGGGGACGTGGGGGTTCATTATACCACCCTGCCTACTATTACATCCTTTCTTAGCTCTCCATTATGTAAAGTTTTAAAAAGCGAAAGCCAACGCCTTTTCAGCGTCTGTGGAATGGTAAACAGCGTCCTTTTGTGTTCTGTTAACACGCTGCATAGGGTCAGTTTCTCACCCGCAAGGCAGCCCTGCCTTCCGGGAAAGGCCTCGTGGTCGGGTCGGCCGTTCTGAGGCTGGTTCCCTCTGCTGCTACTTTGATGAGAACCTTTGAAGCATTATTCATAAGGGAGATTAATGAAGACTTTAGTTTCAGGGAAAACCTAAGGGTGAGCGCTTGTCCGAGAAGACACCTTGAGGCCCCTGGGAAAGTAATGACCGCACGGGAAGTACTGATTGCCCGTCAGTGTGCTGAGCACCTGCGTCCTCGCTGGTCCTGCCCTTTGCTCACAGCTGGGGACAGTGGTCCCCAAGTGCCCGGGAGCCAGGGCAGAAAGGGCACAACCCGCTGGGCCACCCCACCCTGAGCCTGCCTCTTCCCAAGCCCGCCGCCCACAAGCCCGGTCTCGCGTCACGGGCCTTGATGAGAGGTCTCTGCCTAAAGAGTGACCCGAATCAGATGACAACCACTGCCTGAAGGGCCTCCTTGGCCAACAGCCTGCCGCATCAAGGCCGTGGGAGGGAGGTCAGAAACAGTCCATGGGGACATCCTGCGAGTCCCCGAATGATGAGCGTACGTGGCAATCAAGGCCCCATTTCCTGGCACAGGGGTGTCCCCTGAAAGATACAGCTGACGTTTCGCAGGGTGAACTCAATCAGCACAGCGTGACGGCCACGCGGAAGGGATGCTCTTGGCTTGACAGTCAATGAAAACAAGGTTACAAAATAAAAAATAACAACGTGAACAGTAAAGCCCGCTTTCTAACTCGTAACACAGGAAGAAAGAAGACACTGGGAAGGAAAAGGACCAAGGCCTCGAGAGGAGCTATGCCTGATGGTGCATCGCGGTGGGTTTTCGTTTGTTTTTTGCAAATACTTTTCCATGAACACACTAATAGTTAGAAGCTACCATTGAAAGTCAAAGAGGCGGTGGCGTCCCGCTGGCAAAGGACTGCAGCGTATTCTGTTCTGCTGGGACTTCATCCTGTTCAGCTGGATTCCAGACACACAACCTCCTGGCGCTCGGTAGACCCAGTGGGTAAAAGGGGTGCTCTCACCCCACTGCGCTGTTTCGCAAAGCCTCCTTCAGCAATGGGCCCAAATACCTCCCCACACAGCCAGCACCTTCTGCTTCCCTCCTCACTGCTCACCGCGCGATCTGATTAAGGCTCCTTTCAAAATAAAAAGCGACCCACTCAGGGGTCGCACACACCACTCGAAAGTAAACAAACCACCATGCAGCAGGCGCTGCCAGGCAAACAGCGCTCATTTAAAGAACGGCTTTCCTGGGCCAAGGGGGCGAAGGCTTGTGTGAAGGAGGGAAGGAATGAAATGATTTGGCTTTGCTTTCAGTACCACTGCGCCGTTTGCAAAAACAACAGAGACCCCAGAACTGTCCAGAGTCCATTCCTCTGGGCCGCAGAGGCAGGATTCCAGGCACCTGGGTGGTCAGCGTCCCACGAAGGGCAGGGGCAGTGGGCCCAGGGAACCTGGGGAGGAAGTCAGCGCCCAGACCCGGGAGCTTCATTCAGGAATGTCGCCAGGAACTGCATGGTGATAGCGGGTTGCGTTTAAACCAGGCCATGCTTCTGGGGGAATCCAAGTGTGCCCTGAAGAAGCTCATGAACTCTGAACATAAAGTGAGTACGTGTTTCTGGACCTGCTTACAGCAGAAGTAATGAATTGTCCCAGTGTCTGCGAGAGCGCAGGACAGTTTGGGCAAATGTCTGTTTTACTTGAATCGTCTGTTGTTGGAACTGCTCATTCCGACAAAATCTCATGTGTCACCTAATGGATCAAAGAATGATCTCTGCCAAGTTTCCCTTGGTTTTTAACCTCATGCTCAGCGATCATGCTTTGGGGGGTTCGTTTCTTTGTATCTACTCCATGAGCGAGCAGGAATCACTCTTAAACCAAAAATGAATAAATAATAGACCTCAGCAATTGCCTTAAGTTGCAAAGTCAATAGAGACAAAGACCAAAGGAGAAGCCAGGGCGGTGGTGGAGAGTGTGGAGCGGGGGTGTCTTGGGGCCGCCTCACCTCTGCACCCTGTCCGCCCGTCCTCAGCTCAGACTCAGTCCCCGGAGGGCGGAGTGTCTGGTCCCAGAGCTGCAGCTCAGAGCCAAGGGCCCCTCTCCCAGAGGCTGGACTTGGCTCCGACGAGCACGGGCAATGAGCTCTTTCCTTGAGTGAGACCCAAGGGTCCTGGCAGCCCACCGGTCTCAGCTCCCTGGCCGATGTCTGTCAAACCAGAAAGACGGCCAGGGAGAGTGCTCTGCCCAGCCAGCGGAGAAGGCAAGCCCGCTCTGGTGCCTCTCGGTGCCCCACGGTGGACACCACCTCCAAGGTCCCAGGAGCTTCAGACACCTTGTAACAGACACACCCGTCACCACGCTGGCTGGAGTGTGTGCACACGGGGGCCTAGATGCAGACCCACCCACTCCACTGCCCGGCTGCTGCGGAGGAAGGAGCGACTCTGCCCAGGCTTGTCCCCAACTAAGACTTAGTCACAGAGGCCTGGTTTTATTTGGGAGTGGCAACATGTCCAACCGACAGACTGTATTGCCCAGGCTCCCTGACAGCTAGGTACCGCCAGGTACCTACATTCTGCCAAGGAGGCAGTGCCAGCAGGAGTTTGGGACAGATTTCTAAAAGAGAGAACTCAGTTGTGTAGTGAGTCCATTTTGCCCATTCACCACTCTTTTTTCCTGCTGTCTGGAATGCAGGTGCAATGGCAGGAGCGCCACTGATTATCTTGGACCACGAGGTTACCCTGAAAACAGAAGCTATGCACCGAGGACATAGGAGCAGAAAGGCAGAAGAGGCCTGGGTCCCTGCTGACATCAAGAAGCTTCCGCATCAGCCCAGAACACCTCCACGTGGACCCACTTCACACCACAGAGAAACTCCTGCGTGTTTAAGTCGCTGTTACTGGGGGTTTTCTTTTGTATGCAAGGAACGAAATCTTAACCAGAGGAAGGAGAGTAACTGCTTGGGAGAGTTTATCGGTATTTCTGCTGCTGGAGTTCACTGGCCAAACTTCCACCTCCCCAGCTGCCGCTCCAGGAGGAACATGATCTACTACCTGATGACCATGGGCAAAACTCCCCTTCCACCGCAGGGGTCCTCGCCCCAGAGTCGCAGCCTGGCCCTGTCCTTCCCGCGGGGCGGGAGTTTGTCTTCCTTGCCAGACTCCCCAGGGAGCTAGGTGACGTGGCGTCTCACCGAGCGCGGCTCCTCTCAGCGTAAATCTCTCCTGCAAGCCTCGTTCTCATTTTCTGGCAGGCACCTCCCTTCCGGAAGGAGCCTCTCACCACAAGGCTGCCGTGTCACTCGGCTGTGACAGTTTCTTCAGGCGCCTGCCCCTTTTCTCCATCTGTCAGGAGGTGAGTTTCCGGGAAGAGGAGGGTTCTGTTCGAGTCAGTAAGTGGATGAAGGAGAAGGGAGAAGGGCAAAGCTGTTCTGTGTGGGGCGTGTTTGCTCGGGGGCCCCTCCCGCTGTGCGAGCCACGTTCAGGCGCTCCTTTTTAATGCTCTCTGTGTGCGGGGACCACCAAGGACACCACAGGCCAGGTCAAAGGGAAAAGGCTTGATTACTCTTCATCCCAGAAGGCCTGCCATCTAAGGGAAGGCTATGACGAGGTTTGCTTTCTTCTCGTAAGCTGGCTTTGACGCACAGTGGTCTGTGGAATTCAAGATCTGAATTTTGTGACAGTCGTCCCAGTCCTCTTGAGCTGCTGTAACAAAGCACCACAGGACGAGGGGCTTCACAGCAACACGTTTACTCCTCGCCCTTCAGGAGGCCAGACATTCAAGGGCAGGTGCCAGCATGGTCAGGGTTGGGGGCCTCTTCCAAGATACAGACGCTGACTTCTTGCTGTGTGATCACGCGGTGGGAAGGGCCAGGGAGCCCCATGGGGGCTTTTCCAAGAGCTCTAATCTCTCTCACGAGGGCTCCATCCTTGTAACCAAACCACCACCCAAAGCCTCACTTCCTACTGCCACCCCACTGGGGAGTAGGTTTTCAACATAGGAATTTTGGCGGGACTTAAACATTCAGACCATCACAAAAATATTTTGGTTTACTTTGTCATTCACTTTAATCCCTACAATAAGGATGGAAGGATGGATGGAAGGATGGGTGGATGGGGGGGTGGGTGGGTGGGGGGGTAAGTGGATGGATGGGTGGATGGATGGATGGGTGGGTGGGTAGAGGGGTGGGTAGAGGGGTGGGTGGATGGATGGGTGGGTGGGTGGGTAAGTGGATGGGTGGATGGATGGATGGGTGGATGGGTGGATGGATGAGTGGATGGGTGGGTGGATGGATGGGTGGGTGGATGGATAGGTGGGTAAGTGGATGGATGGATGAGTGGGTGGGTAAGTGGATGGATGGATGGATGGGTGGATGGGTGGATGGGTGGGTGGATGGGTGGATGGGTGGGTGGATGGGTGGATGGGTGGGTAAGTGGATGGGTCGATGGGTGGGTGGATGGATAGGTGGGTAAGTGGATGGATGGATGAGTGGGTGGGTAAGTGGATGGATGGGTGGATGGGTGGGTGGATGGGTGGATGGGTGGGTAAGTGGATGGGTCGATGGGTGGGTGGACGGATAGGTGGGTAAGTGGATGGATGGATGGATGCGTGGGTGGGTGGGTGGGTAAGTGGATGGGTGGATGGATGAGTGGATGGGTGGGTGGATGGATGGGTGGGTGGATGGATAGGTGGGTAAGTGGATGGATGGATGGATGGGTGGGTGGATGGATGAGTGCGTGGGTGGACAGCTGTAGAAAATACATGATAGCTAGACAGACAGATAGATAGATAAGTAGACAGATGAAAGAGAGACAAGGAGACACGCAGGGAGAGAGCACTGTTAGAATCATAAAATGGCTGAGAGAGAACGGAATTCAACTGCCTTCGTTTACTGATGAGGAAACAGCCCAGAGAGAGCAGCCCGCAGTCTCCCCGGCCTCCCAGCCCCCGGAGCGGGGGTCGATCCCTGCCGCACTGCCTCCTTCCCTGCCGCGTCAGTCAGGTTACACCGAGTCGCGTCGCAGTGGAATCTCTGGGGCTCCAAACTCTGATTTCTGGCTCGCACCACTGCTGGGCCGCAGGATAGCGTTCTGCTCAGCTTCGCCAGCCACGGCCGCCCGCACCTTGGGTCCCAGCATCTCAGCACATCCTCGAGTTGCCAGGGAAGATGGCACGGGCGTCCCCAGCGCTCTTCACGCCTCCTTCCAGAAGCAGCCTGTGTCCCTCGCTGCCTCTCACACTGGGGGACGGTCCGCATCTGCTCTGCTGTGTGTTACAAAGGTGGGGGCTGGGGCCAAGGAAGGTGCACCTGCAAAATGGTTCTCAAGATGACACAGAATTCACCTCTGATGGAGGCTTGGGAACTCACAAGCCCAGGTCACTGCATCTCTCAGCGTCTCTGACTCTGGTTCTTCACCTTCAGATCTCAGCCTTCACAATCCGGGACGCTCAGTGCAGTGGCCGTGGAGGGAACCATCTGTGGAGCGCACGTGTCGCCAGCTGGACGCTCCCGGAGAGCATGCGCCTGGAAGGCAGCTTGGCCTTCTTCACCCATCCCTGTGTGGCTGTGCGGTCGATGGCATCCCCATTTCACAGGTGATAAAACTGAGACTCGGAGGGTTAAAGAGAGTGAACCAAGCGCGTCAGTCAGAATGTGCCAGGCTACCTGCAGTGACCATCCATCCTCGGGTCCCAGGGTCTTAACGCGGGCGTGTGTTCTTGCTCGCGGGGCGTGCCCAGCCCAGGTGGTCAGGGAGCTGGCTGCACACGGTGCGCGGACGCAGGGCGATGGCACCCCCCCCCACCTGTAGCTGCAGCTCTGGGAGCAGGTGCCCTTCACAGCCTCGCGGCAGAATAGAGGCCAGCCATCCAAACGCTTCTGCCCATGTGGCACACGGTCCCTGCCGCTGACCGGCTGCTGGCAGAGCTGACCACACGGCCTGGCCCCCTGCAGCACGGGGAGGGACAGACGTGAGCGTGGGGCAGCAGTGAGGTGCAACGCCCAGCCACCAGACCGAGGCGTGGGCAGCAGATGGGGCAGGACCACGTCATGGGAGTGTCCCTTAGGCTCCCATCCAGCTGTCAGAACAAACAGCTTAAACTGAGGATGGGGTCTAATCCGTCTTCTCATCTGAGACTCAGTCTGCTGGCCTGTCAGCTGGGTGGTGAGATTTAGCTCCGGGGTGGTCAAGGACAGGATGGGAGGACGGGATGCGAGGGCAGGAGGGGGGATGGGAGGACGGGGGGATGGGAGGTGGGGGATGGGACAAGCTCGTGCCCGTTCACGGGGGGCTTTGTCAGGCACCGCTCCGGCGGCTGCAGGGATGACTCCTTGGCCACGGCCGGGCGAGCAGAGCCCCTTGCCCTTCTCTCCAGGCCTCGGGCTTTGTCACAAGGGCCCTCCAATGGCAACCTTTATCGAAACTGGCGGTTCATGACTCAGACACTGAGAAGAG
The DNA here is from genome assembly GCF_048564905.1 of Vicugna pacos. Lineage (NCBI taxonomy): Eukaryota > Metazoa > Chordata > Mammalia > Artiodactyla > Camelidae > Vicugna > Vicugna pacos. Next base: position 43,269,905 of record NC_133006.1, on the reverse strand, counting down.
CCTTACTGCTGGTAAGTCTGGGCTCTCTGGAGGAATGTGTTCTAACTCGGTAAACATTTCTGCGGCACACTGTCCGGATGCTGGGGACACACCGAGGGGCAGAGAAGACGACAAGCGGCCTGCCCTGGAGGTGCCCATGCTCTCTGCAGACGCAGGCAGGGACCGGGCAGGGCCAGGGACACACAGGGAGGGAGACACGTCGCCGGGGCGGCGGGGCCCCCTCGCGTCAGGGACAGTGGGCAGGGGGGCCGGGCTGTGATGGCCGGCTGTCCCTCCCTCCCCAGACCACACTTCTTCCACAGCCACAGCCTCACGACATCTCCCTCCTCCCTCGGCCGTCCCACTCCCACACTCTGATAAATCTGGTCAGTGTCATAGAGAAACAGGCCGGAGGCTCTGTGAGGGCGGCTGTCTGTCCCAGTTGGACTCCTGGTCAGTCCCTCCCATCTCTGTCAGTGGCCCCCACCCCGTCTGTCGTGAGGCCCCACCAGGACTCATGCAGGTGACCCAGGTGCCCCCCATCTCGTTCTTATGAGCCTTCATTGACTCACGGCCAGAAACCTAAACACCCCAGACGCAGGCAGCAGCAGTGTCATCTGAGCAGGGGGTCAGGCCGCCGCCCACCGCCCAGACCACGCCTCCTCGCGGCGAGGCCACGGTCATTTCCGAGGGCTCTGTCAAGAGCCGCCGTGCTCACCGTCCCCAGTGATTCTGTGAGCGTTTAACGGCCTGTAAGGAGCCCCCTTCTGCTCAGACCACTGAGGGTGAGTCTGTTCTGGGGGCCAGCAGGCGTGGCAGAACCCCGGGGACCCTGAGGAATGAACCTGAAGACGTGCTGCCTCAGTGGTTTTCACGGTCCTGGGTCCAGGTGGAATCCAGATCATTTACAGAGACCGACTCCCACACCCTCAGCTTCCACATACACTCCTGCCCCAAGGACAGGCACGAATGCCCACCTCTAACAGGAGGCCGCGGCCGAGGCCGCCCCAGACGCACGCAGGCGGGCGCCCTGGGCTTAGATAACCGCCCAGCGCTCCACAAACCGCCGCCCCTGGTCTGTCCCCATCCCCCTGACTTTCTGGCGAGGGGGTGGCTTGGCGTTGTGAACTGAGTGCGCTGGCCTGCGCTGGGCTGCCCTGAATGCAGGTGGGCGGTGAAGTGGGGGGGGAGGGGGGGACAAGTTTGTTTGATGACTTCACCTCTCGCCCCTCCAACCACGGCATCATTTTGGAGTGAGAGTCCAGTGAGAGGAAAGGAAAGAAAACGTGGTAAGAAATGCGGGGTGATTTGGGGAATGGAATTCAGAAGGAACTGGAAGAGCTGACCGACATTTCCGAGCCAGCACCCGTCCCATTCCTGTCGGCCTGGCTCCGTGACGGGGGACTCCCAGCAGGGGCCCCCACCAAGCACGGAGAGCAGGACAGACGTGGAGAGCGGGTCTGACGGCTCCACCGCACAGCAAGGAAACACAGTCCACTCTGCGAGACGAGGGGTGTGTTGCTCACCTTGTTCCTGGTAATCAATCCACAGTGCGTGTGCAGACCAAGTCAGCCTCCGCACCCTTTAAATACGTGTGATTGCATCTGACAATCATTCCTCCATAAGGTTAAAAAACGAGCTGCCGCTGCGTTCCGGCGGCGGCACGTCCATTCTGCTGCACAGAAGAGAGAACAGTTCGTCACCCAAGGGGCGCGTCTCTAGTAACATCTGTGCCCTGTGCTCAGCGGTGGCTTATCAGCATTTACAGCAGATCCACGCTGCCTTCGTTAGTTGTGTATGAGAGCAATAATGTACTGATGACTCAGCCCAGAAAATATTTTAAACCCCTGAAGCCTTTGGGCGTCTGATACACAGCCATCCCTTTGGGAAATGCTTTTTTCTGTTTCCTAATAAAACCACCAGAAGCAAGATTCTCTCATCCGCAGGGACAGTAACGCAGCGCCACACCTGACCCCGTGCCAGGCTCCATCTTCTCTCTGGATCCCCCTGCCGAGGACCGTGCTCACTACCCCGTCCCGAGGACATCGTGCGGCACACCCCTGGATGCGCACGCTATTTTCAAGCCTAGTGAGAAGAAATGGGAACATCCGACGCCTGGGTGGGGGCCAGAGGGCAGACGTGTTCCCCCAAGGACCCAGCCACCTGCTCCCACAGCAGGACTGCCGTGTCCAGTGGTCTGCGGAGCGAGGGTGTCTCTGGGCAAAGCAAGAGGCAAGCGGCTGCACCTGCACGCCCACTGCCAGCGAGGGGGCAGGGCACTTGCCGGGACTCCGGGTCTGGGACTAACGTGGCCCTCGCGTGAGCGGCAGCCCGACCCGCTTCCCGGACCCCCCACGGGCCTGTCAGGAGGCCACACGCGGGCAGCTTGACCGCCCGAGCTCAGGCCTGACGGGCGGGAGCTGCCCCTGGGAGGGCAGGCGGCTGGTGGTGCCTGCGGAGGCCCGGGCAACCGCAGCTGAGGCTGGGCGTCCAGGCGCGGAACTCAGCGGGAGAAGATGGCATCTCAGGCAGGACCGACCCCCTGGCAATAGCAGCTCCGGGAGGAGAGACTCAGACAGAGTTCTAGCAGCAGAGGCACCGGGAGCAGGGGAGGAAGGCACGGAACCAGGACGGAGAGCGGCTGCCGAAGGGCCCACCCCGGGCTCCAAGGCCTTGAGAAAGCGAGGACCGCACAGCAGCTTCCCTCCCTTCCTCTGTCACACCCCCCGCTCTCCTCTTCCTCCTCCGCCCCCGCAGCACGAGGGTGTGCTTTATAACTGGGCCTGTGGGTTACGAGACACTCAGGGGGGACTGTGCCTGAGCTGGAACAGAACACGCGGTGCAAGGCAGACCTCCCACGAGAAGCGCAAACGGTGGCTGACAGGGCTCGCGCTTCATCTTCAGGGAAGAAAATGAGTTCTTTTATTTCTCCAGCTTTATCGAAATACACCTGACACATAACACTGTGTAAGTTTAAGGGACACAGTGTTGATCTGTCACACTTACACACTGCAGAATGGTTGCCACGGTAGTACTAGCTAGCGCCTGCCTCGTATGATCCATTTCTGTTTCGTGCTGAGAACTTTAGCATCCACTCTCCTGGCGACTCAAGTATGTAAGACAGTCCTGTCGGCCACAGTCCCTACGCCGTGCGCTGGATCCCCAGAACTCATCCCTCTTCCGCCCGGAAGACTGCCGTCTGTGACCAGCATCTCCCCTTCCCCCACCCCCATCCCAGTCTGTTTCTCTGAGGTTTTTTGTTTTTTTATTTTTAGATTCCCTGTTGAGTGATATCACACGGGACTTATCTTTCTCCGTCTGAGCCCTTTCCCTTGGCATAAGGCCCTCGAGGTCCATCCATGTGGTCACAAACAGCCGGATGTCCATCTTCCTCAGGGCTGAATAATGTTCCGCTTTGTGCGTACACACCACATCCTTGCTGACCTCATCCACTAACGGACACTCAGGTGCCTCCACACCTGGGCGACTGTGAGTAACGCTGCGATGAACACAGGGTGCAGCTACCTCTTCAAGATCCTGTTCTCATTTCCTTCGGACACACAGCAGCAGTGGGACTGCTGGATCACATGCTAGCTCTACTTTTAATTTCCTGAGGCGCTTCCATGCTGTCGTCCATAACGGACACACCATTTTGCATTCCCACCAGTGGTGCACAAGAGTCCCAGTCTCTCCCCTTCCTCACAAGCACTTGTTGTTTTGAGTGTTTTTGATAGTGGCCGTCCTAACAGGTCTGAAGTGATATTTCAGTGTGGGTTTGATTTGCATTTCTCTGATAACTAGCAAAGCTAAGCACCTTTTCATACACTTTTTAGTCATTTGTGTGTCTTCTTTGAAGAAATATCTGTTCAGCGCCTTTGCTCATGATTTTGTTGTTGAATTGTAGGAGCTCTTTATATATCCTGGACAGTAATCCCTCTTTAGATACACGACTTGCAAATATTTTTCCCATTCCGAAGCCTGCCTTTTAACTCTGTTGATTGTTTCCTGTCATATACAGAATGTTTTTAATTTGATGTAGTTCCATTTGTTTATTTTTGCTTTTGGTGTCAAATCCAAAAAAACGCAACATTGCCAAGACTAAGTCAAGGAGTTTACCCTCTACGTTTTCTGGCAAGAGTTCGTAAGTGTCCAGTCTTACGTTCACACCTTCAATCCACCTCGAGTTGATTTTCCCGTAAGGTGTAATACAGCTTCATTCTTTTGTGTGTGGCTATAAAGTTCTCCCAACACCGTTCATTGAAGGAACTGTCCTTTCCCCATTGCGTAGTTTTGGCTCCTTTGTCGTAACTCAATTGACCATGTATCTGTGGGTTCATTTCTGGTCTCTCAAGTCTGCTCCACTGGTCTTCGTGTCTGTGTTTATGCCAATACCGTACTGTCCAGATTACTACGGGTTTTGGTTTAGTTTGAAATCAGACAGCGGGATGAATCCTCTTTCTCCTTAACATGACTTTGGCCATCCGGGGTCTTTGTGGGTTCATAAACGTTTTAGGATTGTTTTCTCTATTTCTGTGAAAAATGCCTTTGGAATTGTGACAGGAACAGCACTGAATCTGTAAGTCACTTTGGACAGCACAGACATTTAAACAACATTAATTTTTCCAGTCTATGTGCAAATAAAAATATACCCTTCCATTTATTTATGTCTTCTTCAATTTCTTTCACCAGTCTCTTTTTAGTATATAAATCTTTCACTTCTTTGGTTAAATTTATTCTTCGGTGGCCTTGTTTTGTTTTTGTTGTTTGATACTAGTATAAATGGGATTGCTTTCGTCATTTCTCTTTCTGACAGTTCACTGTTCTTGTAGAGAAACGTGGCTGATCTTGGCACATTGATTTTGTCTACCGCAACTTAGGTGAACTCCTTGATTAGTTCCAACAGGCTTTTGATGGAGTCTTCAGGGTTTTCTATACATACTATCAAGTCATCTGCAAAGAGACAATTTCACTTCTTCCCTTCCGATTTGGATGCGTTTTCCTTTTCTTGCTGAACGGCTCTGACTTCCAGGACTACGCTGAACAGATGTGGGGGAGGGAGAGAGTATAAATGTAGAGCTTCTGTATATACTTGAAGTTAAGTTGTTAGCAGCTCAAAATCATTATAAATAAAGGATGTTGTATAAAAGCCCCAATGGTAACTACAAAGCAAAAACCTATAGTAGACACGCAAAAGAGAAAGGAATCAAAGCATACCACAACAGAAAATTATCAAGTCACAGAGGACACATTTTACATTTTTGGTGTCACAATTGACATCTTTTCACATTGTATACCCATTAACCAATTATCATAGTTACTTCAATACTTTTATCTTTTTATCCTTACACTACAAATATGAATGACTTACATACCACCATTAAAACGCTAGCGTGCTCTGAGTTTAACTCTATATTTTCCTTTGCCGGTGAGTTTCATGCTTTGGCATGTTTCGCTGTTGCTAATTCGCACCTTTCCATTTCGCCTTGAAGAGCTCCCTGTGACGCTCTGTGAGGCTGGTGCGGTGGTGATGGACTCCTTCAGCTTTTTTAATCCAGAAAACTCTCCTTCCTTCGATTCTGAAGGACAGCATTGCCATGTGAAGCATCATTCATTGGCGGTTTGTCGTCGTCATTGTTTTTCCTCTCAGCACTTTGAGTGCATCACGACACGCCCTTCCTGCCGGCAACGCTCCCGCTAGAAAGCCGCTGAGAGCCTTGCAGGGCTGCTTGCGTGCATCAGGCGGCTTTTCTCTCACTGCTTTTGGGTTCTCTGTCTTTAACTTCTGGCAGTTTCACCACAACCTGCCTCAGGGTGGGTGTTTTGGGATTCGTCTGGTTGGGGAGCCCCCTAGGACTCCTGGATCTGGACGCCTGTTTCTTCCCCCAGGTCAGGGAAGTTTCCAGCCACTATTTCTTTGAATAAGCTTTCTGCCCCTCTCTCTGTCCTCCTTCTGGGACCCCTTATAGTGCAGACAGTGGTCCACCTGATGGTCTCATATGTCCCCTAAGCTATCTTCACTCTTTCTTCTTATTATTTTCTTCTTGATCCTCGGATTGGATGAATCCCACTGCCCTGCCTTTGAGTTCACTGCTTCTCTCTCACACTTGAACTAGTCAGCTGATGAGTCCCTCTGCTGCATATTTCAGTGCAGTTACTGCATTCTCCAGCTCTGCGAGTCCTGCTTGGTACTTCTTAATATCTTTTATCTGTTTGTTGAAAAGCTCATTTTGTTCATCTCCTGACCTCAATGGGCATCTTCATGACTGTCATTTTGAACTCTCCACCAGGTAAGTCACTTATTTCCATTTTATTAAGGTCTATTTCTACAGTTTCATCTTGTTCTTTTGTTTGGAAAATATTCTTCTATTTCTTCATTTTTCTTGATTCTCTGTGTTGGCTTCTACACATCTGATGAAACGGCCACCTCTCCCAGCTTTGACAGAGTGGTCTCCTGCAGAGAGAAACCTCTCAATCAGCCTGGCCTGAGCTCTTCTTTGTCTCTCAAACCTTTGTGACTGTCCAAGCCATCTTCTTTGTTCCTGGTGCCTCCCAGTAGTTGAGGGTGTGCCGAGACCTGTCAGTGTCTCAAAGCAGAAGATGATAGTCAGTACTTAGATGCAGGCTGATTGGAAGCTGGACTGTCAGACGGTAGGTAGGAATACATAGTTAGGGCTCTTCCAGGGAGAAACATGGAGATGAGCATTTTTGCCTGCTCTCTCTGCACCTGGCCTGGACCTGGGCATACAGCAAGGGGAAGAACTGCTTCTTTGTTTGCTATAGTCCTGCAGGACTCATGAATGCAAGCCCCACTGGCTCTCAGAGCCAGGTGATCCATGGACCCATCCCTTGGGTCATAGCTAGTAAAGCTGGGGTGCAGACGTGTGTCCAACTCCTCCCAGGGAGATACTGGCAATCTGGCGTGGGTTAGAAGGAGAAGACTGAGGAGGCATCCACTGGCTTCTCTAGTCTTGGTCAGTCCGTGGGTGTGTGCTACATTAGAAGCCTGACCTTCAGGCAGCAGGTTTTAATGTGCACAGATACGCCCTTTTCCGGGAAAGGCTGGGAAGCGGGGTCTTTTGTCTGCTCCCTGGACTCTGGGACACAGCTACAGTGAGTCCTCTCGAGACCACTGAGAAGGGGCCTTCATCTGCGAGGACTGGCGGGCCTCCCGGACACCAGCCCCACAGGCTCTCGGAGCTGGACGCTGTGGGGGCCTGGCCCCCGTCAAGAGTCTTAAAAGCTGGGGTGCTTCTTGTGGGGCCCAGACCTTTTGCTCCTCAGGGAGGGCACGGCAGCTGGGAGTCCCCCTGACACTGCGCAGCGATGTGCCAGGCTGGGGTGTGTGGCAGGAGTGTGTCTCAGCCTTTCCTACCTGTTCGGTGTGGGCATCTTCTCATTTGCTCGATGTGTAGGAGTCACTCAGCTCATTTCTGGATTTCCTTCTGGCAGAATTGCTCTGTGCGTAGCCGTACAGTGAGTCCACAGGACGAGGGGCATTCAGGAGCCTCCTGTGTCACCGTCTTGGACTAGAAGCCAGAAGGAGTTCAGTTTCTTACTGAGTGATGGATGGTTGACATTTAAAAGTTTAAATATGGGAAGAAGGAAGTGTGTGTGAGTTGAGTAACCAAGCAGAGGACCGTGGCACGTACTGTGAACTGAGTCAACCAGCGTCCCCGCCGACACGCTTCCAGCGTGCTTCCGTGTATCTCAGCAGCTGGAAAACAAGAGTTTTCACTGCATTTCCCCAATTCTCCAGCATCTAGGGTCAGACAGCACTTTAGGTCCCACTACAGAGAGACAGCACTGCAAGATCAGGAAGGCCTCTTCCAAGCATTTCTGCTGACAGCACCGTCACGGAGGCGCCTGCTCTCCCTGCATAAGCGGTGTCTCTTCGCTGGCCCGTGGGGAACTGAAAAGCACTGCCCAGGGTGGGCGTTTGCTCGGGAGGGTCCCGCCCGGCACGGCACGGTCCTGGGTCCAGCGGCACAAGCGGGATCGACTCCGTGGAGCTCCCGGCGGTGCAGGCTGCCCAGCAGGGTGGCCTCCTGCCCTCGGCAGGCTCCGGAGCTGCGCCGTGGCCGCCACTCTCCGGGGTGGCCGAGGTCTGCTGAGCTACGGGGTGGGGGCAGTAGCTTCTCCCGTCCCGCAGGGTGGCTTTGGGCAGCGTCTTAGAAGATCAGTCTGGAATCTACTTCTTCAGTTTCCCCAAAGAGCCTGTAAACCATGTAATATCCTGTAATAAATCCCTTTCTGCTTAAACTAACCAGATTGAACCCTGCTGTCTGCAAGCGGACCCGGACAACCCACCGCGTCACCCTCTTTTCCTACGTATTCTGTCTTCAGTGAACCAAGTCACGCGGGTAGATGCAGAGTGTAGTATGCATTCTCCTTGGCCAAACCACAGGCTTCCCTTGCTAAAAACGCAACTTGAGATTTACCCTCCATGAAGCTGTTTCAGATGAGTTCAAAAACACATCCCATTTCCTCTGGAACTGTAACTTAGACACTTAGGAATGGCTCTTTGGGGACTCCAAGAACATTAATCAGTTTCAGAACCAGAGTCAGAATACTTCCCCTGGGAAGCATTTTTCACGTGAAGTAGAAAGTCCTTTGACCCCAGCAGGGCAGATGAGGACTTAAAAGAAAAGCTAGAATTTCAGGCTGGAATGGCGAAAGATGTGACGCTCATTCCTCTGGTCCTTCAAGCCGGTTCTCTCTCTCCTCCTTACCTCTCTCCTTCCCACAACTCTGGGGAGTTGTCGGCAAAACTGGATGGTAGTTAATCACACCAATGACGGCACCTTTCAGATAAAAAGTCCAAATCCATCAGCAGAGCATCCGCACCTTCCAGGAGGCCCTGGAACCCAGAGCCACCCCAGGTGCCTGACCTTCTCCGGATGGCAGGTGTGGGCTGCTGAAGGCAGGCGGGCAGCCCGCACCCCCTGGCACACACACCCCCTTGGCACTGCTCCCAGCCTTCTCAGGGCCTCTGTCCGCTTCTCAGCTGCAGACTTTTCCCTTGGCCCAGAGCAGTGGCAGATAAGGCTGCAGAAACACACTCACCAGCAGTTTTAAAGAGAAACTTTCCAAGGAAAACTAAAGGAGGAGGGGCCGTTCCAACAAGTCTGTGAGAAACAACAGAAAACGCATAAAGTGAATTTCTATTTAACTGTGACTCCCAAAGTCGCCCTTTTTCCCTTTTAACCTGTGACTGTCTCACTCAGAAGTGATGCCATGACCCTCAACGAACCACATCACCGGGCTTTGGCGGCAGCACCCAAAAACTTGAAAAATTAAAAGAGATAATAATGGGTAATTAATAGTGTCATCGACACGTTGATACATTTTATACTAAAGAAAAATGCAAAGCATACTGTTTAGTTAATCCTACGTGTTTACGTGTCATTTCCAAAACTCAACATTCGTTGAGTAATAATAACCAACACATCCTCCAGCAACTCAAGAAGTAACGGTGTGAAGTGTCACTGAATCAGCATTTGGGAATTGGAACTAAAATTTAATTTGTACAGATTCCTTAACTGCAAGGTTGGCTTCCCTGCTGAAGACACCAACCTGCTTCCACCTTAATTAGCCCTTCCTTTAACAGACTGGACTGCGGCATACGCCTCTTGGCTCACACAGGCACGAAATGCTCGTCTCGTCAGCAGTCAGCTCGATGTTAAAAGAATTTAAACATTTTCTGGCCAAAATTTATACAAATGCGTTTTGGGGCATGCTAAGCACTTTTATTATTTTCCACCTATAATGTTACAAACGTTGAGAAGCGGAAAGGCTTGAGAGCACCCTGGCTCAGTAATGCCCAAGAAAAGTCCCGACTACAAGGAAAGGCTCACGGTCTCACAGACTTCGCCCAGCCCAGGAGTCGGCCATCCTGCCGCAGCTGCTCTTACAAGATGCTGCAGAAACGGCGCTGGGCGGGCGCCTCTCACTCCTTCCACAACTTCATCTTTAAGCAAAAATGGCACCTTCTGAAGAAGTTTAAAAGGGACGTGTGACTTTTTGCAGCCGTCACGTGCAATCAGCTGGAGTTGCTCCCAGTTATGTTCACTTAAAGGCAAAGATCCAGACACATTTTTCGCATCCTCTTTATTAAAAATAAAATTTGGTAACAAACACAAGCATGAGCTACTAAAAGTGCCTTAACTGCTTCCGAAAATGTGCGAGCACATACATGTTTGAAATCCCTTCTTTTCATCATTTTCAGAGACAAACGTTTAATTTCCTGCTCTGAAACATGTGGAATGTCATTTTTAACAAAAGTCTCCTTTGATGGGCTTCCAGGCCCGGCACGGCCGCTCGCTGCTGAGTGTTTGGGCCTCGGGTGTCCCGGTCCCCACACCGGACACGAACATGGCAGCTCCACACGCAGATGCGGCTTGCTCCCCGCTCCCCGACCATGTGAGGAGCTCGGGTGGCCTGGCTTCCACGTCCCTGCTCCTGTCCCCGGTGCCACGCTCTCTTTACTACACACATGGGACCCCAGGAGTTAACTGTGAGGGCTCCCCCATCTGCCAGGCTTCTATGTCACAGGGAACCTCTCATGTGGGTCCTGGGAGGCAGGGACAGTTGTCACCTCCGTGTCCCGCTGGGCACACTGAGGCTTAAGGACCACAGATCCTGTGCCCAAGGTGACGGAGCCCGGGACCAACCCCCGACTTCCGTGCCGGCTCCCTGTGCTCAGCCGCCATATTGCTGCCCTTTGAGAACTGCCTTTGCTTAAGTAATCGGCCACGTTACTCCTCCATCAGGCTCTGTCAATCAGCCCTCAGACACGTGAAATCCGCGTGCCGGGGAGAGCCGAAGGATGCCACCACACGAAATCAGGGGCTTTAGCCCTCGCTCACGCTGGGGACTTTTCCATAGTGCATTTCCTCTGAAGAGCTCCACAACTTACTTCTAAATTAAGGCTGTATCTCAACTCATAATCAAACACACGTCAGCATTTATTTATTTCAGGTCAAGTCTAAACGTATCATGAAATATTTACGCTTCCCCAGCAAATTAAGAAAAAAAACGGAGCTACCTAATTATACACTTGAAAGAGCTTTATCATGCCCATATAGTGAAAAGATTTCCCAGGCCAAGACAGCGCTGCCAAGAAAATTAAACTTTTCCTTTTCTATCATAAGTATTCACTTAAAAACAAGCACTAAGGGGGTGGGGGGTTGGCTCCGCCGCAGAGCGTGTGCTTGGCACGCACGAGGTCCTGGGTTCAATCCCCAATGCTTCCGTTAAGGGAAAAATATTTTAAAAAATTTTACAAAGCAAGCATTAAACACTGAAGAAAAAATCGGTTAAAAAGAATAGAAGAATGGACGAATTCACATTTTTTCGTGACTGATGTTACACAAAGAGGCTTCAAGCCCCAGCAAGAAAATTAGACGAGGTAGCTCGACTGCCTCCCATTTTTTCTAGATTTTTGTTGAAAAATATGTTAAATGTACACAAAGAGTCGAGAGAATGTTGTAATGCTCCCCCTCGTACCCGTCACTCAATTCAACAATGATCGACATGTATCTTATTTCTACAGACCCCCACCTAACACCACTTCCTCCAGTTAGTTTGAAGTAAATACATGGTGCACCGTTTTATCTAAAAATAATTCCGTGGGTATTCCTAAAAATACAATTACTTCTCTGGGGAGAAAACATAACTGCACTATTACCATCACAGCCGAAAACTGTGAGAGCAATTCTCTACCATCATCAAATATCCAGGTGGCAGCCACGTCTCTGGTCATTTCATGATCTCTCCTTCCGGTCTGTTCTGTCGGGTCTGAAGTCCAGACGCTGTGCCTGGCTGATCCGCCACCCAGGTCCTTTTCAAGAGTTTCCCTCTCTTTTCCCTTGAAATGTATTCGCGGAGGAAGCCAAGTCATTTGTACCATGGCGTGTTCCCTGTTCTGAACTTGCTGATTGCATACCGGTGGTGTCACTTAAACGCCCCCTGCACTCTGTGTAAACTGGTAGTTGCATCAAGGTCCTTTCTGAGATTTGGCATTGCCTCTTCTGAGTCTGTTGAGCTGTATGGTTGCCCCTGCCTTTCAAAAAGAATGGCTCTGCACCAAGACCCCAATCCCACGAGGCAGTGCACAGCCACTGTGGGCGAGGGTGCTTCTCCTGCGAAACTCTGGGGGGAGGATACAGAAGGTCCTGCATGGCCTAAAGGAAAGAGTAGGTACAAACTTCAGAGCCCTAGACTCACTGGAAGACCCACGACCTGGGCGTTACGCGGTCTTGAGCCAGCCGCCTACGCCTCGGGTAGGTCATCTGTGAACAGGAGAAACAGCACCTCCCTTCCAAGGTCGCTGCTGTCAAGATCAGAGAGAGCCGCACACACACGGCCCCGCGCAGCCCGAGTTCCAGCAGGGACACCACGGGGCGAGAGCTCGGCAGCTCTCGGCACTGCTCTGCCTCTGCCCGGCCCTTCCCCGCCCTGTCCCCTCGCCTGCCGAGTCCTTCCAACGCTCTCTCGGCCACCACTGCCTTTCCCGCAGGTGCTCCCAACCCCCACGCTGAACCGTCAGCAGCTCCTCCAGGACCCACCGTCTCTGCTGTTACCTGCATTTACCAGACCACTGAAACGTGAGCCACACAGATAACGCCTCTGTGCTTTCTTTAACTTAAAGTTGTTCTAGGGGAGAGGGCATAGCCTAGGGGTAGAGCGCATGCTTAACATGCAGAAGGTCCCGGGTTCAACCCCACTACCTCCAATTAAATAAATAAATACATAGACACATAATAAACCTAATCACCACCCCCCCAAAAAAGCTTAAAAATTTTTAAGTTGTTTTAATTATAAAACATCTCACACATTAAAATGCAGGAATTCCATATGTAACTGTCACCGATTTACCCTCTACCATAATAGAGCAAATATTAATATTTTCTCTAATTGGTTTCATCCTTCTCTCTTTTAAAAGAAATAACATCACCGACTCAGACAAAGCCAACCCTATACATCCTCCATTCCTTCCTTCCCAGAGGAAACGCTCATCTTCAAGCATATTTCTGTGTGTTCCCTGCACGCACACAAATTGCTGCTCAGCATATGCTGCCATGCATTTGAGTCTTTGAGGTTCGTGTACACACTTATCAGGCTGTACGTGTTCTTTTGCAGCTTGCCTTTTTTGCCTGATTGTTATGCTTTTGAGATCTTTTCCGTGTGTGATGTGTACCTCTTCTCATCAGTTTTAATTGCTGTGTAGTATTCCATCATATGAATGGACTAAAATCCACTTAGCAATCTCCCCACCGTGGGACAGTTGGATGGTTCCACCCTCTCGTTACTACAAACAGTGCTCCGATGGACAGCTGGGAACACTTGTCCTCACACCACGGGTTTCAGGGAGGAGGGGTGTCTCATCTCCATCCCAAATCCTAGCACAGTGCCTGCAATGTTAAGTGCTCCATCAGTGTTTATTGAGAGAAGGAATTAAAAAGATGAAATTTTTCATTCATTCAGGCATGAAATGCTGATGGGCATAAAACCAAAACATCACTAGGGCCCAATTATTAAAGATACAAAGACTTCTGAGAACATTTATAAATGTGAATGGGCTATTTCTTGGCTGAAGCCGCGGAAATCCCTGTTCTCGTGAGCTGGAGGGGAAGTGAAAACAATGCCAGAGAGAAGCAGCCACTCCCACGTTGATTTCGGCTGCGTGTTCAGTTCAGTTCTGAGGGCAGAGCGTCAGCTGTTACCTTGGATGACACAGAAGGCCAAGGCAGCCACCGGGCTCCGGTTTATGGCCGAAGGGCCCAACACCCCACGTCACATGGAGGCCCTACTCCCCTTTGTAGGAATGATCAGGATGGGGTCAGCGTCGACAGGGATGCAACTCGCCCCTCAGAGGCCACTGGACACATGATGCCCCATGTTGCAAGCTGACGTCCAGATCACTGAACTACCTAAAGAACTTGATAACTGGTGCTATCTGAGGGAAGAAACACGCTGCTCAGTTTCTGACACTGCTTCGGAAACTAAATCGGAAAACTTCACGACTTTGCCATTTTCTATCCTTCCCAGCTATGAACCCCCGTGTGCACAGGCAACATCAGGAACCCGTCCATCCCAAACCATGGAACCACCTACATCTTCCTCAGCCAAATCAACAGCAATAAGGATGCCATCAGCCTTAGACCACTTAGACCCACTCCCCGGAGCGGAGGAGGAAGTTAACTTCCCCGGAGGCACACGCTGCCCCTGGGAACCTGGACGCCTGAATGATCTTCAAGTCGCGTTAAGAGGAAGCCAGCAGCAGAGGCGTCCCGAGCAGACGACCCGCAGTGTCTCCACCCTGTAACCTCCCGGGATCCACACACACACCTCTTGCCTGATCTAAGATGCCCGTGCCTACACGAAACACACTCCAGCTCCAAACGGGGGCTCTCTGCGTGACACGCGGGCTTCATGTTCGAGGCATGCACGGGAAAACACGAGAGAGTTGCAACGAAAAACAGAAGCCACGTGAGCACATAATACAGGCTGGCTTTCCCCACCGGTCACTGGCTGGGTGCTGACATGGTGTGGAAGTCTGGGGGGCTTGTGAGAAGAGCAGAGCGACATCCCCCATGGTCTCACAGAGCCTTGAGGGCAAAGCCCGATGAGAAAGAAGGCGGCTAAGACAAACAGGCCTCCAGCTGACCATGTTTGTCAGAGTTGAAGCTCAGGTAGCCATGGGGGCGGGGGGGAAGAACCTCCAACCTCTAGACGGCAAACACCCAAGACTGAAAGGACAGAGAACAAAGCTGAGAGAGGCCACGCCCAGAGGACAGGGACAGACCAGAGCTGACCCGAGTTGTACAGAAGCTGCAAGCAGCCTCAGTCCAGCTCAGGCCCTGCTTTCACCGGCATCACCACACCTTTACGCTGTGGGGAAGCAAATGCAGACCCTTGCTGATGAAAGGTACCATATGGAGCCCCTGTGGTTCTTTTATGCACATTCAGGCACACAGCAGAGAGCAGGAGAATGTGGCCAATGAGCAGAAGGAGACAAAATCAGATGACAGAAAATCCAGATTCTGGAATCAGCAGAGAAGCATGTTAAAATAATTAACATACCAACGAAAGTAGGGGAAAAACGGACAACAATCAATGAAAATGGTTAATTCAGCCACTAGAATTAGAATACATACAGCCAAATGGACATTCTAAAACTAAGACACACACTATATAAAATTCAGAACCGCTGGCTGGGGGCAATGGCAGGCTGGAAGTGAGAACTGAAAGCAAAAACAAGTCAATAGGAAATCTATACACCAAAGCAGAGAAAGAAACACTATGAAGAGACACGTGGGGCACATAGTCAAAAAAACATAAAACACCTGTGATCAAAGTCCTAGGAGGAGAGGAAGGAGAGACTGGAGCAGAAGCAAATACAAAGCAGCCGAAGTAACAGCCAAGGCAGCTCTAAGACTGGTGAAAAGGCATCACACCACAGGCTCAAAGTACCTCGGGACTCCCAAGCAGGGTAAATCAAGGAAAAGCATACTGGGCACATCACAGCCAAACTCCCGGCAACCCTGAGAAAAGTGACCACCAGGTAAACAGCTACAGTAAAAAAAAAAAAAATGTATTTTTAAAAAGCAAAACTAAGGCTGATGGCTGACTTTTCAACAGCAGCTATGGAAACCAGAGGACAATGGAGCGATGCCTTCAAAGTGCTGAAAACCAACCTGCAATCCTTTACTCAGTAGAAGTGTTCTTTGCAAGTTAACAAAACAGACACTTTACACCCAAATGAAGGCTGAAGTAATCAGTCACCAGCATACTGGCACTGCAAGAAATACTAAGGGAACCGACAAAGGCTTGATCTCCAGAATATATAAGCAGCTCATACGACTCAATAAGAAAAAAATAAACAACCCAATCCAAAAATGGGCAGAAGACCTAAACAAGCAATTCGCCAAGGAAGACATACAAATGCTCAATAGACACATGAAAAAATGCTCAGTATCACTAATTATCAGAGAAATGCAAACCAAAACTACAATGAGGTATCACCTCACACCAGGCAGAATGGCCCTCATTCAAAAATCCACAAATGACAAATGCTGGAGAGGCTGTGGAGAAAGGGGAACCCTCCTACACTGCTGGTGGGAATGCAGTGTGGTGCAGCCACTGTGGAAAACAGTGCGGAGATTCCTCAAAAGACTAGGAATAGACTTACCATATGACCCAGAAATCCCACTCCTGGGCTTGTATCCAGAAGGAAATCTACTTCAGGATGACACCTGCACCCCAATGTTCATAGCAGCACTATTTACAATAGCCAAAACATGGAAACAGCCTTAATGTCCATCAACAGGTGACTGGATAAAGAAGAGGTGGTATATTTATACAATGGAATACTACTCAGCCATAAAAACCGACAACATAATGCCATTTGCAGCAACATGGATGCTCCTGGAGAATGTCATTCTAAGTGAAGTTAGCCAGAAAGAGAAAGAAAAATACCATATGAGATCACTCATATGTGGAATCTAAATCACAAAAACAAAAACAAACAAACAAAAACAAAGCATAAATACAGGACAGAAATAGACTCACAGACAGAGAATACAGACTTGTGGTTACCAGGGGGGTGGAGGGTGGGAAGGGATAGACTGGGATTTCAAAATTGTAGAATAGATAAACAAGATTACACTGTATAGCACAGGGAAATATACACAAAATGTTATGATAACTCACAGAGAAAAAAATGTGACAATGAGTGTGTATATGTCCATGAATGACTGGAAAATTGTGCTGAACACTAAAATTTGACACAACATTGTAAAATGATTATAAATCAATAAAAAATGTTAAAAAAAAAAGAAATACTAAGGGAAGTTCTTTGGGTTGAAGGAAAGCGATCATAGCTGGAAACGTGAGGTGACAGGAGACAACTCAGAGGGCTGGAGAGGGCGGGAACCACCCGCTGGAGGCCAGCTCTGAAGGCACAGACCCTGCGCCACGGCCCACAGGTACGAAGATGAACTGAACCACCCTCTCAAGAAAACAGTGGGCACTTCCTCCCGCCCACCGACCAGCCCCCTTCACTCTAGGACGCTGAGCAAAAGTAGAACGGACTCCTACAAGAGGTGTTATTTTGACGGTGCTGTTGAGGCACATCCATGCTGCAGCACATACCACTACTGCTTTTCAAAATTGTGTTAAAATACACATAAAATTTACCACCTTAACCATGCTAAGTGTACGGCTCAGTAGCCTCCAGGTCTTTTTCGTCTTGCAAAACTAGAACGCTATACCCATTAAAACATAACTCCCATTCTCCCTTGCCCCTGGTCCCGGCAAGCAGCGTTTGGCTTCCCGTTTCCATGAATCTGACTATTCCAGGAAACAGGTAAGTGGATTCATACAGCATTTACTTCTTTGTAACCGCCTAATTTCACTAAGCGTCATGTCTTCAAGGCTCAGCCATGCTGCGGCACGTGCCAGAATTTCTTCCTTTTTAAAACTGAAGACTGTTCCATTACACATCCCCCACAATGTGTCCATCCCGTCGTCTGCTAACGGACACTCGGGTTGTTTCTAGCTTTTGGCCGTGGGATTTACGCCGCTGTGAGCATGAGTGTACAAATACCTTTTCAAGATGTGCTTTCGGCTATTTTGGTTATATATCCGAGGTGCTGGATCATATGGTAACTCAATTTTCAGTTCTTCTCAGGAGCCGCCATACTGTTTTCCACAGCGTTTGTGACACTCCACATTCCTGGACAGTTCACTAGGGGCCCAGCGTCTCCCCGTCCTCGCGGACCCTCGTCCTTTCTGTCCCTTTGACGGCGGCCGGACTAATCGGTGCTGGGCGGCGTCTCACTGCGGCTTGACTTGCGTCTCCCTGATCAGTGATATGAGCACCTTCTCACGTGTCTGTTGGCCATTTGTGAAGCTTTTTGTAAGAAATTTCTATTCATATCCAATTTCTCTTTTTAATTGGTTTTTCTCTTATTACTGAGTTGTAAGTGTTAGTTACATAGTCAGATACCTGATCTGCCATATTTCCTCCCATTCTTACAGCTGTCATTTCACTTTTTGATGGTATCTTGCTGAAAACCAGTTCACTGTGAATGCAATGATCTCCCGCGGGCTCTAAGTCCTGTCCTGTTCAGATGCAGGTCCGCCCCATGCTGGCCCCGCACTGTCTTGATCACTGCAGCACTGTGTCAGGTCCTGAAGTGTGAACCGTCTAACGTTCTTCTCTTTCACTAACAGCCTGCTGATCGCTCTGTTGTTTTTATAACGCCCTGGTACCTGAGCTGTCCCTCAGTCTCCATCAAGTGATTCAGACCCTTCTCCAGGGGTGGTTCTGAGGCTAGTGTCCGAGCTGCCTTGACCCACCGAGGGTGCGTCTCAGTGAGCTTTTTCGCTGGCTCCCTCTGATGGACCAGCTGGCCTCTCCTGTCACTCATTTCTTCCGTGGGGCTGCAGGCCTTCTCCTGTTTGCCACCAGAATCCCCACTGCTTCCGAGAGCTCTCCTGGGCTTGGCCTTCCCACACTCTGTTCTAGATAAAGTCAGGTCGTTTGGGGAGAATTTTGGAGCTCTCCGTTCTTGGGGCCCACCTCTCCTGCCGGCCCAAATCTGCGCCGCTGCTCCCAAGCTGGGGGCAAGGGCAGTGGCCGGCTCCTCTCTGAGCAACCCCTTCTCTGAGCAGTAGCTCCTTGCCTCTCCCAGCAGGGAAGCTCCACCCTGGGAGTGAGCTGGAGGGAGGGAGCTGGGACCCCCGGGCCCCTGGCCTGCTGCCTGGAGTACAGCCTCCAATCTGCGAATGGAGAAAAGGAGCCTCTGGCCTCACCACACTCACCGGGAACGCGGCCTGTGTAACACCCACCGGGCCACTGAGAGCTGCTGGTGGGCTGCCCCTCCTGGAGAGATACCCTCCCCTTGACCGAGAGCCGCTGTGTCCTGGGCACGCCCGCCTGGAGGCAGCTCACATCATGCCGAGCTGACAGGGAGCGGGCTGTGCCCTGAGGGCCAGAGACTTCCTCCTCCTACCAAGACTTAGTGGAGCTTCCTGAATAAATATTTCTTCATTTATTGTATGCTCTTAGGACAATTTCCAGAGGTTTCAAATGGTGGGGACTTTGACACATAATTTTCACAACTGTGATTTATTTTTATGCTGGGGAACAGGTCCACCGAGTTCCTTGCACCACCATCCCAGAAAGGAATCAATCAAACGTACTCACTCAAGCACGATGATTCTCAGGGAAGAATATTCAAGACATCGAGCATAACAGGGTGAAGGGAAATAGAAAATTACTTCTCTCTAATACCAGTCCATAGTGGAATGTTATTATTTTTCTTTAAAAATAAATAGTAAAAACAAACAATTTCAAAGCTAAATCATAAAATACTGTGCACATCCTGCTTCTTTCACTAAGGAATTGCTCCAGGAGTCCTACGCCATCTTGCAGAAGTCTGTCCACCCCAAGGATGCCGTGCTGGAAGGAAGCCCCAGCAACAGGGAGACCTGAGCTCAGCCAGGTCACCAGGCCCAGGTGCCAGCCCAGCCACCCCCGCCATCCCCGGCCCAGCCATTCCAATCTCCCCAACTGAGGCACCAGACATCGCACAGCAAACACAGGCTGTCCCTGTCCAAAATCTGACCCACGGAATCTGCCACGTATTAGAACGGCTCCTTCACACCACTGAATTGGGGTGGCTCATTACACAGCAGCAGGCCGGGGGGGCTGCTCAGGATGTGCCCCCGTGGTGGCTGCGTGCTCAGGTCTGTTCTCTTTCTGACAGACCTTGGTCAACAGGCAGACTTAACAAGAGCACGGTGGGCTGCAGGTAAGATCCAGGACCACCTGCCACCAGGCGGGGACCACCCCCCACCCCCCAGAGAGCTCACACAAGTTAGAGCAGTTCTCTCAAGTGGCCTCCGGCTGGGCCCCCTCGGACCCCAGAACAGCCGCTCCTACAACTGTAGACCCCAAAAGGAGGGGTGAGAGAAGGAGGGGCTGAAGAGTTCCAGGGGGCAGAGCTTTCCTGGCTGAGGTCACCCCAGACCAAGGTCTGTGCCCAGCTCTGCAGGCCCGCGGCATGCACGCAGGGCTGGGGGCAGTCTGTGGACCCGGAGTGAGAACCCCGCCACCCGCCCCGGTTCCGGGTGACCGGAGGTTTGCAGACCGAAGGATCCACAAGGGCTATTTCGTGGGGACTAGATTCGAACAGGCTGGTGGGCCCAATCCACACAGGGGCAGAGGTGACCAGAGCAGGACAGGCACTTCTGGTGCTGCCCCCCTGACCAACACGTTGACATGTCTGCTTGGGTGAGTGGGCCCCCACCCACCCGCCATGCCAAACACAGGTGCAGTATCACATCCTCTGCCTTCTGGAAGGTAAGCTAGAAATCTGGGTTTTAAATTCCTGATTTTTCAAAATAATGACTCAGAACATTTGGAACCTGACCTGCAGGTACCAGGCTGCAACTTCTAGGTGAAGAGACAGATGTCCTCATGGCGTGTGGGCACGGCCAGCCCTGCTGTCAGAAAGTCCCCTGCAGATGGCGGGGGACTCCTGGGCCCGACACCACAGCCAGTCACCCCACGCCCCTCAGGCCGAGCGTAGGGGACACCTCCCCCTGGAGCCACCGCTGCCTCCCGGGGTCGCATCTGCCCTTTCTGGGGCTGATGAGCTGGAAGTACAAGAGGTGGAGCACCTGGCTGGGAGCGCCGCCGCCCACCACCGCCCTGTCTCATTCACACTCTCTTCACGGCTTACTTCCATCTTTGAGAGCAAACCGGAGTAAAGCAAGCTTGGACTCAGGAAGTCCTAGCCCCGACCCTGGCCCCTCTCCAATCACACCGGGGCCAGATTTGATGGCCTGGAGCAGGGAAGTGACTCTGAATGTCCTCCCTGCACCACCACGGTCCGGCCGCCCACTCCCCGCGGACGCACCGCTGGCCCCCACGCACACGGCGGGCCCAGCACCGCGACCAGCAGTGCTGACAGGTGACCCAGGCCCCTCCTTCCCCCACAATCAGCTGCTGGCTGCAGCCCTGGACTCCAGAGCAGCCTCAACTCCAAACTCCCTCAGAGTCAGACAGACATTCATCAGATGGTCTGGATGCTTTGTTCAGGAAATTTTCTGGCTGGATATAGAAAGGCTGCCCCCTCTGCCCCGGGTAGAGGACGCAGGTCCCAGGGACCTGAACGCGTCGGCCGGCCCAGCCTGCACAGCCAGAGCCCCGCGCCTTGCACTGCACCGGGTCCAACTTCCCAGCGGTGGGGAGACCCTGCGATCCCCTCCCCGCGGCTCTAGGCGTCTGGAAACGCAGGGAGGGCGACTGCCCGTCGGAGACCGGGCCTCCTCTCCACACCTCGAAGTGTTAATCATGGTCCCCGGCCAGGAACTCAATTAACACGAGCTTCCAGCACCGCTTTATCTCTCCACGAACCCCTAATCCCGCGGGAAGGGGAGCTGAGTTAAGGCCCTGGGCTTGTCCTGTGACGGCCACCCACTGACGAGGGAGGGGCCTGGGGTCCTCCTGGGCCTGGGGGCCCCTGCCTGGCCCCTCTCTGTAGGTGTGGGAACCGAAGCCCTTAGCAGCCCAGAGGGCTTCAGTGTTGAGAGGGGCTGGGACCATAAAGCTCAGAGCCCCCGAGTCCCCAGGCCCCGTGCCGGCCCACCGCGCCGGCCCCCCACAGCTAGGGCAGGCATGGCCCCACGCGCCCCAGGGAAACATTTAAGAGTCCGAGTCTGGCTTTTAGGTCGGGCCTGCGCAGCTAGTGAGAGGGAGGGAAGGCCTCCGGACAGGTGTGCTCACAGGACCCGGAGCTCGGGGCAAGAACGCTGCTCCATTCGGACGGCCAGCCCCCCAGCCTCCCGCCTGCTCCGGCCCAGTCACAATGCTGGCTCCCCCGGCTCACGGTTGCGTCTCCGTCTGCTCGCTTCCAGAAAGAAGGGGATTCCAGGAACGCCGAAAGCTCTCCCTCCCAACACGGCAGCCCCGGACGCCTGACTCTGAAACCTTTCCTACGGCCCAGGTCTCCGCCCGGGCAGGAAAGGGCGGTGCCACCCCAGGCCGTCCCACTCGCAGCTGGGAACCGAGGCTGGCCTGGTTCTGGTGGGAACCTCATTTTCTGATGAGGAAAGCATGCATTTCATCAGGCCCAGAGAAGGAGTTCTGGGAGAGGTCGGAGCGCAAGGAGGCTGCCAGGGTGCTGTCAGCCAGCCCCGTCTTCTCTGAACGTCTGCCCCGTGGGAAAGGAAAGTAAAACTTCATTTTTAACCTTCAGCTCTGATCCTGCTGAAGGGCCACAGGCCGGGTCTGGAAAACGCAGCCGTGAGAAAGATCTGAAATGCGATGTTCAAGGCCAGTCGCAGCCGAGGGCTCCCGCCACGGCACAAGCCTCGAGGGCACCATCAGGGTCGCCACAGTTACTCTGCAGACAGTGACTTCGAACGGCTGGGAAGATCCTGGGAAACATCCCTGAAGTCGTGAGTTCACGTCAAGGCCTCAACCTGCAAGGCACCCCGTGACTTCCACAGACTTCCCTACCTGGGCGCCACGGGCCCCGTCTCTCCCGGTCACTGCGCTGCCGTCTCAAGGGCTAGCCTGGTGCTCTGACCGTCCTTCTCTGAGGGCAAGAGCGGGAGTGGACGCCGGGAGACGTGGGCCCACCCTTGACGGTGACACCGACGTTTGGAGGTGAAGCCGGCAGGCAGACACGGAGCAACCAGGCTAGAAAAATTCTTTCATTTATGTTTCACTATTTTATGTGGAAAGTCCTGGTTTGGAACAACTCAGAGAGGGAACCACAGGAGGAAAGGCTGAGGTCGGGGGGGTGGGGCTCGAGAAGAAAACCCACCACTCTGTTCTCTGTGTTTCTTTGCTGGAACCCATTCTTGTGCGAAGCACAACAGACAACTGAATGGGCTGTTCCGCCATCTCTCCAAAAACAACGCCCCCTGTCCAAAGCCCCACTGTTCCAGGAGCTCCGCAGCCGACACTTTGTCAGCGGCCCCTCGGTGGCGACCGCCTCGTACCAAATAAATCCTGCTCTCGTCACCAGACAGCCATGTCCCCCCATCTCTCCTGTGGGCTTTGGACAGGCCATAAATCCGGGGTGAAGTCATCGAGTCTGACCACAGCTCTTTCCACAGAGGCTCGGCGAGGTGGGATGAACCAGAGCCCCGTGGTCCCGTCCCGGGAAAGTCATACAAACCCCTCTTCAGAGCCTGCGGATGAGACCCTGGGGGAGTGCCCGGCGAGCTCTCGCTCACGCCCGGGCCCACCACTGGCTGGCTGGCTGGCTGTCTGGGTGGGCGGTGGCGGGAGCCTGCCCCTCCTGGGCTCTGGTCCGGTGGACCGGCCGCCACCACGGCTGTGGTCGAGCCACAGGTCCTCAGAGCCCAGGCGCCTGGTCCCCAAAATTAGCCCCTGTAGGCTTCCTGCTCTAAGACTCCATGATCTTACCTTTAATTTGCAAGAAGCAGGGGGAAAAGATACCTTGGAAGAAATGGGCAGAAAGGACGGAAGAGAGTTGCTGGGGACAGCAGACAGCTCTGTGTGCTGTGACCTGAGGGACGAGGGATCTCTCTTCGCCTTGAGATCAGAATCCAGCCTTCCTAATCTCCAGAGAGCTGCTGCAGCCTGCGTCCGGCAGCCTCGACAAGCAAAGAGGGCCTGGCCTGACGCACACCATCCCCCAAGCTGCAAAGAGCCCCGCGCCCGGCGTGTCTCCACCTGGGGAGGGGGCCCCATCACCGCGTTAGAGGCCCCTGAAGGGAGAGAGGCTACGTGACTGTTAGTTAATTTCTGCTCTGGTGACACAGAAACACTGGGATGGAGACGTGGGAGAGCCAGATTCCAGGAAGGGTCTGGGTGCACCGCTGTAAGTACAAGCACGTGACGTAACACAGTCACAGGGATTTTTCACCCTTACGCCGCGCTGCGTGTACACAAAGACGCCAAACACTGAATGCCCACAGAGGCTGCTTCCTTCTGTGGATGCCAGCCCTGCGTTCAGCCTGTGAGAAGACCCCAGGCAGTGTGGGGCACCCCAGGTTCAGGAACGGCAGGACACTGGAGGCTTCCAGGAAAGAACCACAGAGTGAGTTACAGGCTGTGGAGGACTGAGCAGCGGAGGATCCCCCGCGTGAGAAGCTGAGCTACTGCAGGGCTAGAGGTCCACCAGGGCCAGGACGAGCTAAAAATAACCACCA
The DNA here is from genome assembly GCF_048564905.1 of Vicugna pacos. Classification (NCBI taxonomy): domain Eukaryota; kingdom Metazoa; phylum Chordata; class Mammalia; order Artiodactyla; family Camelidae; genus Vicugna; species Vicugna pacos. The sequence continues at coordinate 43,245,725 of NC_133006.1, read as the reverse complement.
GGCCCCGGGGAAGCAGCTTTCCATTCTCCCCAGAACCCAGGCTCTTGGCCAAAGAGCCAACAACATATTTATAACCTTCAGCTCCCAGGGCCAAGGCTGTGGGCCTGAGGGACGGGGTGAGGCTGGCCACCGCAGACATGGTCCAGCGAGGTGACGAGCCAGGCACAGGTGCCCGGGGTGGGTGCGAAGGTGCCCTGCGGGTGTCTCCCCTCCAACCTCCCACCACCTCTTGCTCTAAATTTAAACTGAAAAAAAAAAAAACCAAAACCCCAGAAACAAGAAGATATGGGAGAGTCACCTGCCACGTTCTGTCTTTGAAATCAGCGATCTGAGGATACGCGGCTTTCAGGTTCGTTAACACAGCACTTCCTTGGGGCAGCTGAGAGATGAATTACTCACGCTTCGGCTGGGAAAGCTTGCCTGAGCCTTTCTTTCTGTTTTTTTTTTTTTTTTGAAATAATACTGTGTTGACTGAGAGTAAGTGACGAAACCAGCGTAGAGAAGGCGCAGCCCCTGGGAAGGAGGAAGCCTGTGGCCCCACATGGCTGGGATGGTGTCCCCACACTTTGCTGTCATGGGACCCGCACACCCTGGGAAGCTAAAGTCCTCCCGGAACCTTCCGGACCTGCATCCACTCCTCTGCCTCAGAAAGAAGCCCTCGCCACGTGACAACAGCCTGCAGTTCGAGCTGGTCAGGGCCGCAGCCGCACCTGCCGTCAGGGCTGGTCTGTGAGGTGAGGACACAGGACAGAATGCCAGCTGGGCCCAGGCGCGGAGCGCGGACGGCAGGAGGGAAGGGCCAGCACTGACTTGGGGTCCGGCGTCGTTGCTCCCTTCTGTCTGTCCTGTGCTCCCCGCAAGCCGTAGAGTCCTGGGCCTCCTTCCACTGGCTGAGCCCCCGTCCTGCGGGCTGTGGAGCTGTGGTGAGCGTCCACCCTGGGGCCTCCCGCTCAGCCTGTGGTCCAGGAGCAGCTGGGCGGAGCTGGACAGCTTGCCGGGGAGACTCGGGCCAGGGTGGGTGAAGGCCCGAGTGCCATGAGACGGGGCAGGAGATGAAGGACCCGGGACTTGAGGCCTCTGCCGGAGGAGCCCAGGACAGCAGAGGCGGCGAAGCTCAGACGGTCCACGGGGCCCGGGGCCCAGAGGCCCTGGGCTGCAGACCATGGCAGAAGCTCCCAAGTGACCCCCCAACCAGGGGCCAATTTACCCCACGAGGCAGCTGGGGGCGGGGCCGCGTCTGACATAGAGAATACTTCACAAAAGGAACACAGGACTTGCCCCCCGAGCAGGCTGCGGCCCAGAGCGAGGGGCGTCCAGCCCTGGTCCTCTCACTGATCCCACCTCCAGGGAAACTGGCTACCGAGGTCAGTGGCCAAAGTCACCGCCGCCTCCTGGGACGCAGCGTTTCGGCTGATGGAGAGCAGGAGGGTGCTCGGCCCCGAAGCAGAAGAGGGACCGTCCTGAGAGGACAGAGGGCCGGAAGCCGAGCGCGGGGGGGCGCACGTGCGCCGAGGAGGGCAGAGCCGCCCCTCGGGCAGGATGTGGGCCGTGGGCCGTGGGCTGCCCTTCCAGCTGCGGGGGCCACAGGCGCCCGGGGTGTGACACCTCCCCCCGAGGGGTGTGCTTCACAGACACCCGTGCACGTCAGGCCTCGCGCCCGGGAAGGGCGCGGAAGGCCATTCCAACATCCCCACGCTGGAAACGACGCAGACGTCCAGCAGTGATGACACGAGTGAACGTGGGTGCAGAGGAGCCCCGCAGACGCAAAGCGACCTCTGCAGCACGAGAAGCAGCCTCCGCCCCACGGGCATCCGCCAGGGCGAGTGGGCGGGGCAGCGAGAGCAGAGGAGACAGAAAGTGCCGCTCCCGCCTCCACAAACTCCACAAACTCCACAAAACCCACGTCTCGGGGTGACGCGAGGAGCCGAGCAGGCGCCTCGGGGCAGTGGGAGGAGGTGTGCCTGGGGCAGCCCAAGGCACCCTCTCCGGGTGAGATGTGAGGCGCCCCACTTCTTCACCGGGGGGTCCCCGAGCTGGACAAACACAGGAAGCACCTTCTGGCCGCACGTCTACTTCACAGTAAAAGGTGGTGGCGGGGGAGATCATCGAACATGGAGACAAATCAGTTTAGTCCCACCTCTGTCACTTACTGAGCCCTTAATCCCGTCATTTAAGAGTCCTCAGCCTCCCTTTGTTACCTGCACGAGAGCTAATGGTAAAATGGGGGTAATTACCTCGAAGGGCTGTTGTGTGGCTAAAATTAGTACATTTCTGAAATGCTTTAAACTCCAAAAAGCAGCATACACATGGAAGATGTAAATTTATAAACTCCCATTTCATAACTGCGCTGGTAGCCGATTATCAATTTATCATCTGTGTACTCAACAAACATCTGTTTTGTACCTGCTGGGTGCCAGGCACTGGGCTGCACAGACCACAGGAAGTGGGAACGACGCTTCCCTGAGGACGTCTCTGTGGACGTTCAGAGCGAAACTGGGGTCCCTCGGCAATGGACGGATAAACAGAGGTGGTCTGTCCACACAACAGAATATGACTCAGCCTTAAAAAGGAAGGAAATTCTGACACTGGCTACAACACGGATGAACCCTGAAGACACTACTCTCAATGAAGTAAGCCAGTCACAAAAAGGCAGATACTGTGTGATTCCACTTGCATGAGGTCCCTGCAGGAGTCAGAGTCACAGACAGTGGGGGCCAGGGGCTGGGGAAGGGAAACAAGGTAAGCAGGCAATGGGTACAGACTTCCAGTTTTGCAAGATGAAAATGTTCTGGAGATAGACGGTGGTGATGGTTGTACAACAACGTGAATGTGCTTAATGTTACTGAACTGCATACTTAAAAATGGTTAAAATGGTAAACTTTATGTTATGGGTAGTTTACCAAAATTTTAAAAATTGTTAAGATGGTTTTTTGAAAAGTGAACCTGGGGAAACACCAGGGTATTCTTGCTAACATCAGTAAAAGAACAACAGTGTCCACCATCATCACAGCCATTAACACAGTACTGGTGACACTAGCCAAAGCAATTAGATATGACGAGGAAGTGAGGTATAAAAACGAAGAGGGAGGCAAAACTGCATCTGCTCAAGTGTGGCCTCACTGCGACCAGGAAACCATAGGAGAATCAACCAAAGCTGCCAACACCACGATACTTGAGGATGGTAGAAGAGAGGTCACCACGAGACCCCACCATGTCTTTGATCAACTTAGGAAAGTGTGCCCCGTTCAGGCCAATGCTTAGAAAAGGCACCTCTTTCTGGTGGTCGCAGCCCCCAAGCATGCTGCCTGACCGGGGTAGGGGGCAAGCTGAAGTCCCGCCACACACCCCCTTGGCTGGCTGCCTTGTACAGTGATATAGGTACACAAATGCACAGTCTCCATAGTGAGACAGAAAATTAGCACATAGAAATCAACACCTTCACATATCAAACAACTCTCCTTTAAAAGGTGGGAAAGGCAACACCATTTACAAGAGCAATTTAAAAACCAAAACATCCAGGAAAAACTCAACAAGAAATGTCTAAGCCTTCAGAATGAAACTTCAAAGGGCTCCTGAAGAATACAAAGGGGGAATTTTTTCAGTGGAAGGACATACCATGTTCTTGATGGGACGACAGTATCAGAAGTCACCAACTTCTCTGAGTTCACTGAACTGAATATGGATGCCATCTCAATTTTTGAAAGGGTTTTTTTCCTGGAACTAGACAACTAATTCTAAAGCCTATATGAAAAAAAAGTAAGGAAACCAAGAAAATTCTGAGAAGAAAAATGAGGGAGTCATTGCAAATTTTCTTGGCCGTGATAAGAATATGGTGATCATGTAAGAAAACGTCCTCCGTTCAGGAGGTGCATGCTCAAGTGCCGCCTGCATCTTGTGTTTGTGCACAGGCCCACACACACACACGCTCACCACACACAGCAAAGGGAAAGGTGGTAGCTGCTATCAATAGCTGAATGTCAGGGGCACGTACGCAAGTGATCATCGCACTGTTCTTTTGATGATTTCTGTCTTCATAATTGAAAGTTGGAAAAAAAGTACATAATAAACAAAGTCAAAGGACAACAGACAAACTGGGAAAAACCACTTGTAACTCATACCACAGACAAGGATTAGTCTTCCTCATACATAAAGAACTTCAATAAATCAAAAAGAAAATGTCCAATTACCAGAGGGAAAGGGGGCAGAGGAGGAAACTGCTCGTGGACAAAAACAGGAAACGTGAAAAATGTTCTAGCTCCTTCAAAAGAAATTTAAATGAAAACTGCACTGAGAAAACATGTCTTGCTTATCAGATTGGTGAAATCCCCAGTCTGACGCACGGAGGTCGTAGGAGGCGCAGAGCTGGGATGGCAGCAGTGAGGATTCCACGTCCATCCAAACCACAGACACACCGACTTTTGACCTGGCAACCTGACGTGTGGGAATCTACCCTGCGGGGACTGCTGCACACACGTGATGACAGATTCCACGTCAACCCACCAACGCACTGTTTGCTCCAGGCAAAGCCTCCCTCTGTGCGGGGCTGGTTAAGTAGCTTGGTGTCCCCGCCCCACAGCACGGCGGGCGGCCCCGGCACAGATGTCCCCTGAGCACAAGGAGGGGTCGGCAGGCTGCGGCGTTCAGAGAAAAACTGAGGTGTCTGGGTTATGAAAAGAAGAAACATAGCAATACGTTATTTATTTGTTTTTATCTCCACAGGGAAACACCAGAAGGACACAGCAAGCTCACCCTCCCCGACACACATGGAACTCGTACAAGGAGCCACCCCAGGGCTGGGCTTGCGACCAGGAGGCCCCGTGGCCTGGGTGATGTCTACCTTTACATCGTGTCTCTACCTAACCCATGTCCTGTACCATCTGTTCAAACAAGAAAAATGAATTTAAAAGAAAAAAAAATCCTTAAGAACTTCCAAGTTTTAGATAAAGCTTTCTCAGCCGTGAGACTTACTTTGAAGGAAATTCCGTGAGTGGCTGGCCAACAACTTGATTCCCGACTATCTCTGTGACCTCAGTCACCTGCTTTAAATTGTGCCAAATAATGAGCCCACTGCTTCCCTGCGAGTCTGGTCTCTGCGGAGAACGAACGCCAATAATTCAGGGCAAAAAATCCTTTCCTCAGTGGCAGAAACTATCCCAGGAGTTCCCCCGCAGGCCCTGCTCGTGCAGACACAGCCCAGCTTCCCCAGGGGTCTCTGGACATCGTGCAGGGAGGTGAGCACCTACAGCCCCCTTTCCAGGTAATTCCCACGCAAATACGGAGCTGAGAAGATCAACGGGGCAGGAGTGCTGGCTGCCGCTCAGGGAGGTGGGGGCAAGCGCCGCGCCTCACGGGCCTCGTCCGAAACACCAACACGGAGCGGTCCCCGCCCTTCGCAGCCACCCCGATGCCAGGAGGCCACACAAACCACCCTGCTCATCCGTCTCCTCACATGAGAGAAGAGACAGAGGGACCGAGGGCCCATCTGAAACCCAACACCCCGTCCCAGAAGCCACCTGTTCAGCAGGAAAACAAACCTCGTGCAGAACGCAGCTGCCTGTTGGGAGGATGTTCCTGGACCGCCCCGGAGGCCACGTGGGGACGCAGGCCCAGGTGGCCTGCAAGGGTCTCCCAGCCGCCCCCCAGCCTGCGTCTCCCCTGCAGACTTTGAACTGAGTCTGTGCTTCAAAGTGCCCAGGTTCCGATGGGCCTGCTGCCTCTCCTGGCCTGCAGAACCAAGCAGGAGGGCCTCTGGCATCCCCGTGGTTCGGGCTTTGCCTCGGCCAGACCGAGGGTGTGTGTTGAGTGTGTGCGTTGAGTGCGTGGGTGTGAGAGACAGTCGCACAGGCAGCATCTCCTGTGTGCACTGGGTCAAACGTTGAGTTACTGCTGAACTGAAGCCAAACAACTCACATGAAGAATTTCTTTTCTCACCGACTCAAGGAAGGCCTAACAGCTCTGGCAGAAACTCTCCAAAAAAGGTACCTTTGGGCAGACATGGCCCAGCACCAGACAAGAAGTTTTAGTCCCAAAGAATTTGGCAGAAAGTCCCCAGCAAGTGAATAAAGTTGCTGAGAAAGGCAGCTGCCTGTCACTCTGACCAGCCTCTTGTCGTGCCGGCGCGGGGGCCCCATCCACGCCCTGAGGGCCCCAGCCCGCAAGCCCGGCTGCGGGGCTGGCATGCCTGGCTGGTGGCTGCAGAGTCACGTCCCAGGAAGGCACCTGTGAGCTTCCATAAGGCGGCCCTTCTGGAAATGGCCTACACTGCCGACCTCCCAGCAAAACCTCTGAAGCTGCCTTCTTTAGGGAGAACTGTCCCCCTCAGAACACCATGGCCATCCTTCCTGGGAACCCTGACACACACAGAAGAGTGTTTTGGCACTGGGTTCAGAGCACACGTGTGTTGTGTTCAGAACACCGGTCCGGACATGACGTGCAACGGAGAAGTGAGGCCACTCTCCAGACTCGTGACCCCGACATGCTGGTGCCTGAATCCTCTTGGAGCACAGAGACGCGGCCACGCGGCTGACAGGATGAACAGACTCAATTCACCACCACGGCTGCACGTGTCCTCAGGTCCTCAGTGATGGTGAAGAAAAGATCTGCCGAAAACCAAGCGCACGGAAGTGAGCGCAGACCTACCATGGCTGCTGGCCAAGCGTCCTTTCTCCTTGATGGAGCGTCTGTCCCCAGCGGGGCTCCGAGGAGACGGGCGAACACGAGGAAGAAGCTGCGCTGGGACAATGACAACGGGCAACGAAGCCACTTTTCCTGCCACCGGCCAGACGACGTAGTATGTGCTTTACCACCACTCCGTGTATTCTCAACGGTTACAGTCACCTGCCCTCAAAGACCCTGTGTCCCATACACACCAGCAACATCACCTGCCGTCCAGGCCCAGCTGGGCTCGGGGAACTGCTACCTCTTCACTGCAAACGAAGCCCCGCTCGACTGGGACAGGAACGGACGTTGCGTACATGGCGGCCTCGCACCTGCACGAGTGAGAGGCTGAGTCAGGATGGAGACAGATGAGACCACAGCAACACTGCTGCCTCGCGGGGAGAGAAGGGTAAAGAGCTGTTTCCAAAATCAGGTATCTCTACAAGCAAAATGCTGTACAAATGCAGGGGGTTTTTACGAGGCAAATTATCTTTGCTTGATGTTAGATGAGACTGAAGATTAAATGACTAGACAACAGTCATCAACCAGAATTGGCAGATCTTAAAGTGCACGGTGGTTTTCCCAATATATGGCCGATCTCCGTTACTCATGGATTCCGAAACTGTGACTTCTCCTACTGGCTAAAATTTCATGTAACCCCAAAATCAACACTGCCCGCGTCTTCACTGCCACCCGTGGACATGCACAGAGCAGTACGGAATCTGAGTCGCCTTTCTACAGTCTTACTCCCACATTTTTGCACTGTTCGCAGTGGCCACCGGCAGACTGAGGTGCCGTCCCGTCCTCCCGAGAGCAGGGAGGCCGTGGTGCTCGAAGTGTCTTAGATGGACGTGCTTCCGGCAGAGGCACAGTGCTGCTGGCAGTGAGCTCAGTGTTAAGGGATCGACCACACACGTTAAATAAGGCGTCTTTGAACAGACGCCCACGTCAAACAAGGTCCTGTGCTGATGAGGCGGTGAAACGCCGTGACCAGAGGCTCACGGGAGCCAACCCCGTGTTGCCCCAGGAGCGACGGTCAGCGTCTCTAATTCAGAGCCCATGGCAACGTTCCAGAACTCGACCCTGCAAGGAGTGAGAGCGGGCTGTGCTCCGTCCGGGGAGCACCGAGCACAGGTTCCTTTGAGAATGAGTCTTCAGGCTGCGCAGGATGACTTCTGAAGGTGACCAAGCTGCCAAGAGTCCACCTCCGGCCACACAGCGGGCCCTGGATGAAGGCCCCGCGTCAGCAGCCAGGTGGCCCCAGCCCCTGCCGACCGAGGACACGGCGTCGTGCCGTCCAAGTGATTCAGCGCCACGTGTGGCTCTCGCAGCTTCACAGGTCTGCTCTGGGTTCCGGCTGATGCCTGGAAGCTAGACCTTCATTCCTGCCTCGAGTCTGCTGCTCCAAACGGTTGCTCCAATCTGGGCTCCCGTCAGGTTGAGACCTGCGTTTAAAACGTCACGACGATCGGGCACCACGGTGATTTCAAAGAGCCTTACGAGACCTGATGACGTCGGCCCGCCGGCTCCCAGACAGCACGACCTCTCCCTTCTCGCTGAAGAGGAAGCTGGGAGGTCGCTGTTTGTTGGGGGTCTTGTGTGAGTGTGTCCCCAGCCTGTGCGGCCCCCGCTGACTTCACAGAGTGCGTGCTGGCACGTGGGAGCGTGTGGTCCGCAGCGGCCCACGTTTGGTTCTTAAGGAAGACGAGTTCAAGTCTAACCTCCTGCTTCCTTCTAGAACATTCCCTGTGCCGCCCAGACGAGCACACGCACCTCAGCAAGATTAACTGTGCTTAACCTTTTTAAAAAAGCAAACCCTTCTAGGCTCATCCACGAATGGCAGTTTAGAGCCAAATAAGTCTGATTTCAAAGCACACGCAGTGGAAAGCGCCTACCCAACAGAGCCCTCTGCGGCCTGCCCCCGCCCCCGCCCCCAGGTGCAGCATGCTTTGTCCGTGACGTGATAACTCTACGGCTATAAAGAGATGTGTTCGGAGTCTGAAATAGCACATTTTTCCTTTGAACTGATGAAAAGGCCCTTGGGCGATCCGGAGAGCATGGTCACGTGGCTGGGAGGAGCGGAGCGCTTCGGGGGGTCCTGCCTGGTTTGTCACACGCACAGCGAGCTGGAGGAAAATGCGCCCAGAACCCGTCTCCGTGGGGTCTTCAGCCACAGGATGACTGGGTGAGTTTTCTGGAAACTTGACGAGGCTGCCCTCACCCCAGGAATACACCTGAGGGACCTGCACAGGTGGCAACCCGCCCGGTCTCATCACCAAACCAAAGGGCGCCAGACCCCGTCATCTCTGTCCCGGGAGCCAGCCTCTGAGCCCTGCCCCAGGCAGGTGACCCCCAGCCACTTGTCGAGGGGCCAAGGGGGAACGGAACAAAGAAAATGAAGACTTTCCTCTGGGGAGGAAGCAGGTACGGGGGCACCGGAGGGTCTCCTTTCTTCCGGTGGGGTTTTGACAGAGGCAGGTTCCTGGGGGGTGGCGGGCGTGCTAGGGAGCGCAGCAGCGTGACCTGACTGGCCTTCGCTTTACTGCACCCAGAACCCGCGCGGCAGCCGAGGGCCACAGCGTGTGAGCGGCTTCCATGTGTGTGATCGGATCTTTTAGATATTTTTGTTTTGCTACCTAAAAAAAAAAAAGCAAAATGCCAGATGAAGGCACAAAACACGGCTGGCCAAGAAAAACCGCCGGCCAGCGCCGGCTAACCAGCCGCTGGCTTCCTCGCAGCGCTTAGCTGGCTCCTGAACACCCGACGCGTCCACGAGGAGAGTGTGCTCGGCACTCTCGCCGGGGAGACACCGGCCGGGCTGGCCCCGCGCATCCGCAGCAAGTCACAAGCCTGCCAGCCCAACAGGACGGCCCTGCCCAGCCAGGGGCCTGCATTTAAGGCGCTTTGAATGTGAGAAGTGCGCCTGCAGGTTGTATCATGAGTTCTGTCCGCTTCAACAGGCCAGGGAACCTTGTCGAGGGCTAGTCCTCAACAAAAGCCCTTTTTGAAAATCCCAGGAAAGAGAGAAGGCGCTCTTTCCTCTCTGGTTGTCAGGAGTACCACCTGAGGCCGGGAAGTGGCAGCTGGCAGCGGGCGTCTCGGTGGCGGACCGAGCGGAGGGGACGCCGCGGCCGAGGGGAAACAATGAGCTCTGTGTTCTTCCAGAACAAATCACACACCTTCCCCGGCTCAGAAAGACTCTTCACACAGCTCCACTCAGGCCACGCCTGGACGGGAGAGTCTGCCGGGAGGGGGCCGCATCCCCCCGGCAGCAGACGTGCCAGAACCGGTCCACCCCGCTCACAACACCCAGGAGTGTCTCCACCTGCCGCCATGCAGCCTCGCCCCACGGCCTCCTCCCCACAAACTCCCCTCGGGCGCCCCCCACCAACCTGGGAATCAGCCGGGGCATCGGGGCCATGAGGGGAGGGGGCAGGGGGTCAGCTGGCCTGCGAGGGCCCACGACCCGGCCAGACGCATCCTGAGTGGTCCTAACCTACATGGCTTTCCCCACCAGGGTGCCGCATCCTCCCTGCCTCCAGTACTGAGGCAAGCTCTGGGGCTGAGAAGTGACAATTCAAAACAAGTGCCCTGAGCACCCATGATGGGAGTCTCGCCTTCTCATAGAAGACGCCCCACCCTTCTCTCCACCACCACCCCGGCTGCCCCCGCGGGCACCTGCTCACCAGCCGCCCCTCCGGGCAGACAGCCCCCTGGCAGAGCGAGGAGAGAAGGAAGGACCAGCCCAGCAGGACAATGAGTTGATGCTAGAGAAGCATCATTGAGCGTGCTGCCGCGTGGACCGGCGTCCGGAAAGACAGAATTGACGTCGCAGAGGTGCGGGTGAGCTCACAGTCGCAGGAATCGTTCCAGACGGTTACGAACACCCTGCGTCATTCAAACTCATTACTCATACTAATACATCAATACCAAGGATTCTTACCCTATGTTAATAATTACGTTCAGTTCATTATTTAAATTCACTAATCTGGCCATCCGTGGTCCTTCATGTGAGCCACAGGTGAGGTTCTTCCGAGGGCTGGGAGTTTAGGAGCCACATCCAATCCCACGGCTGCCCGGATGGCAAGAAGATGCCAGTCGCTGGGCTGGGGGGACCCCCAGTGAGTGCCCATCAGCTCCTTCCCAGGCTGGCGCGGTGCCGGGCCAGGGGGAAGGGCCCCACTGGCTCATCCACTGGTGCGCCTGCTTCCTCCAAGGGGCCCTGCGCCCCAGCCCCGACCTGAACTCCGAAAGACAGCACCACACCAGCGCCCTTCAGATGCTCTCGGGGTCAGGTGTCCAGGGCCTGGGCTCAGAAGACTCGGCAGCAGGGGCCTGGGCACGGAGCGGCACCTGCCCTCCGCACAGCCTGTCTCCAGCGCCAGCTGCCTGGGCTACTGGCAGGGTGCCTGCTCTCCCCGCCCCGCACCCCTGCCCCCACAAAACACGGGGACAGCTTGGTTTGGGGGGCTGCTTTAAGGAGGGGCTGCAGTGTTTTCAAAACCAGGTTAGGAAATTGTGAGCAGAGCTGCAGGAGACAGCTGTGTGACCCAGCACACGCTCTGAACCCTCCCGGCCTTGCCCGCCTCTGCTGGGTGCTTTTGGATTTGGAGGTGGGGGGGCCAAGTGGAAACCTGGGCTCCCAGGTCACTGATTCCAGCTCTTGTCCACCCTCCGGACACAGACCCACCAAATCAGACCCCACGGTGACCTGAAACTCAGCTGCTCCTTCTCCCTAACAAGCTGGAGCCAGTGCAGGAGCCCAGGGGCAGAGACGCCCCGCCTACTGCCCCTCCGAATCCGAATCCGGTAGGAAGGCCCTTGACCTGCAAATCTTTAGCCTTAAACCCCGACTGGCCAACCAGCCGGGGGAAACTGCACTCTCCGCTCGCACCGCGCGATGGCGCCAGAGCTCCACCCGCGCCGCGGCCGCGCTCCCCTGCAGCCAGGAAGGAGTTAAAACCGTGAGCTCCTGGCTTTGAAAGTTATTGAGCCGCAAGGGACCACTTGGCATCCGTAAACGAAAACGAGGAACAACTCAACTTGCAACAAAGAAGTACAAAATGCAGACCCTACCTTTAATTTTTACCGGCAGATAAAGCACTGAGTGTGTCTACAAGTTGACCCCGGGCTGCCTAATGACCTCGCCCGCAAGCTGCAGGGCCGCACTGGCTGTGGCGGGCACACTTCCGGATCCTCGTCCTCCCCCGTTCTCAGGAACTCTCTTCCGAGCTTACATCCCCTGGAAACAGCTCCGGGAGCTCAACAGCCCGCCTGCTGGGAGCCAGGAGTCCTCCCGGGCCCTTCTCTCTCCGGAAGCCCAGCCATTTGCCTCGGAGCCTCCCAGGCAGGGACACACACACACACACACACACACACACATACATACACACACACACACACACCACCACCACCACCACCACCACCACCACCACCAGCAGCCCAGAAGAACCAGAAGAACAGCCCACAGGCCGCGGGCCCTTGCCCAGCCCTCTCCCTGCTCACACCCAGCTCCCTCCCCACGCCCGGCCACAAGCCCAGAGATAAGATTCATGCAGAACCAGAGGGAAATCAATACTCCAAGCTTCTCCCCTACTTGCCTTCGTGGTGACTCAGCCCCTTCATTTTGTGAATCAGGAACGTTATATAAACGATTTACCATTTTAAAGGCGAGATAACATCCGAGCAGAGGGAGATAAAGGGCTTTACTGAAACTCGATGCCGGTGCTGGGAGCAGCCGAGGCCCCTCCGCCTTCCCAGGGCTTTGGGGCCCTTCTTTATCTCTTCCTCTCACCAAATTACTGCAGGCCATTTACACCTCTCCTTCCCCCACCGACACCCACTGCCCCTCTTCCCACACCTCCCGGGAGGCCCGCCCCCGGGACTGGTCCCCAGAATCTGCAGGCCCAGCCCCAGCAGGAGGGCTTCCGAGAAGCTCGTCTTGATGCGACCCTGTGTGACCCCGTGTATCTCGGGCTGCACGCGGTGTTTTCCACATTCCACTTTCCCACGTGGTAACGTAAAAGCCTGGCTGAGCACACATCACAGAAACTTCAGAGGCCACACGGCGTCTTCCCACCACCCCAACCACTGTTTCCTTCTCATGCTTCCCTGGACATGCTTTGTCCAGAGGCACTATCGGGGGTCACCAGGTCACATCTGCACGGTCCTCGTAACCACGATTTCTCTGTGATCCTGTGAAGTGGGTGTCCTCACTCATGGACGTCCAGTTTGCTTCAAAGGTCTTGCTTCAAGGTCTGCATTGTGAACACCCTCACTGGGGTTTAGCACCAGCTTACGCTGCAGCAGGCTGACACTGGCGTGTCTTCACACTCAAGTATCTCCTGCGGCACACAGAGGACTGTCCCCCTAGACGTCACCACCCTGTCTGTTTCACACGCTTCCCTCTAACGCTCAGTGACGTGCGGCCCCGCGTGACGCCCTCCGGATGCTGCCGGCGGATCCTCACCTGCAGCTTCCTTTCTCAGCAAAATCAGACTTGAACGCACAACTTGGTCAGCTGTGCTGTCGGGGCAGAGACCTTCAGTGGACGTTCACAGACCCAATGAGCTCCTCGTTTACTATTTATAATCACCGGTCTTTCATTTCCTGTATTTACAGTTTATTTTTTCAAAGGCATCCCAAAGGTCCTCCACTGAGACCGTTTTATAAAAATCCCTCTTTTAAGTTAAAAGAGACGGATATTATGCTGTTCTTCAAAAACAAAGTAAGCTGGTGCTGGCTGTCCCGCCTGTGTGGAGCTGCTCGCAGCCTGCAGCCCGCGCTGGGGTGGGCCCGGCAGCAGGGTCCCCTCCGCTGGAAGAGGGGAGGCGCAGTTCTGTGGGACTCTGCTTGCAGGCCTGGCTGTTCCGTTCCATGGACATGACTAGGGGAGGGATATCTCTCCACAGGACTGTGCTCCGTCACTCTTATTTTGGATCCGTGTCAGAAAGAAAAATGGCTTTCCTGGTGGACACTGAACGCAGGCAGGAGCTGGAGCAGGCGGGCATCTCACTCCACAGCGAGCTGGGAGACGCTCCCGGAGACGCCACACTCAACGGGGAGAGAGGGCGAGGGCCCAGCAGACTCAGGGCACGGGGTGACCTCCCCGGCTCCTGCCCTAGGTGACCCCCATCCTCCTGCAGATGGTGCACAGCAGGACGGCTGCCAGAAGGTCCCAAACCATGGGACAGACGGCGCCTTCTGTCAGGCGTGAACGGTCACTCTGAGCCTGAGTTCCCAGGTGGCTAGGCCAAGAGCCTCCCTCCCCTCGGACCCTCTGCTCCTGACAAGAGGCTGGTTTCTGGCTCCTGAGACACTTGGTTCCAGGGTGTCCAACGCCAGGGCACTGGTCTTGCCACCCCCCGAGTGGACATGCCATAGGAGAGGTGAGGGGGAGCGGTCTTGGCCTTCTCCCCATTGGGGTCTTCCTGTCCCACTGGCCCCCAGCAGGGGCACAGCGTCTCCACTGGAGGAAAATGGATGCTGCAGAAGGAATTTGCACTGAAGTGTTAGTTCATGCATCTTCAAAAAAAACAAAAAGAAAAGAGGAGGCATACTTGAGTAAAAATACCCTACCCCCTCCTGCAAAAGAAAAAGAGACACCCAGCCAGCTCACGGAGGGCCACCCTGGTCTCAACAGCTGGCCCCCAGGGGGGCTCAGGCGGAATCACCAGCCAGGTGACAAGAGGGCCTCCCCGCAGCACCAGTGGAATGTCTGCACACCCACCCCACCTCCGCCCAGGGGGGTAAGGAGCCCTTCCAAACGAGGTTGGCAGAGAACTCAGAGCTGTACTCACTCCGCTTTCTCACAGGAAGTGGCATCAACGAAAGGCCCACGAGCCTTTCCCTCACAGTGTGGTCCCCCGGCTGACCGCCCCCCTCACCTCCGCTCTCTCCTGCTGTGCCCCACACCTGGCTGGCCTCAGGTTTTAAATATAGTATTAAATGGCCAGAAGCGGGCACAGTGGGAGAAGACGAATGGAATCTATCCAGGCAGATATTCAAGCGGCCTGTTCAAAACTCAAACCTCTCCCTAGAGGAAGAACACAGCGAGCGCTCCTCGCCACCTCCTCTGGCCCAACGCAGGCACTGCGGCGCTCGCTGGTCGGTGGGCGGCACAGAAGGTCATGCTGTTGGAAGAGCAGGCCCAGGTGGATCAGAGAAATTTGCTTTTGAAGGAACAGGACCGAGAACTTCGAATCTAGCGCTTGCCTTGTGTTCTGAATTACTCAGATCTGCTAGCGCATGCCTTCCAGGCTCTAAAACGTCTACTTGGAAAATGTCTGGCACCTTGGAAAAGAAAGTATAACTGTCCCTTTATGAGCCTCACAACAGACTGTCAACACCACCTGATAACCGACTCTCCGAGAAGTTGGCAACGTGGTGGGGAAGCCGCCAGAGGAGCCGATGTGCAAACCAGGGAGGAGGAGGGGGGCAGGAAGGCCTTGCTCGTCTCACTTCATTTGGTGCACGGTCGAGGAACATTCAAACTCGGCCAAGCTCAGGAGAAATATGAAACACAGATTTTTCAAAATTCATTTAAAACTGAAAGGAAACATGGCTGCAGTGCACTGGCCCCCTCTCTCCAACTATCCAAAGACAAGCTGAAATGGACAGAGCATCACGGCCTGAGAAAGGCGGAGCCACGCTGGAGACAACAGGCCACACTGCTGACAGTGCTGGTCACGGGAAAGCCAACCTGGACACCGCAACTGACACCCGACAGCCGCGTGTCCGTGCTCCCCGCGGCAGAAGGAGGGAGGAGCCTGCCTGTTTTCCTCTTATGCCCGACGCCTGCCAAAACGTTTTCCTAGTGACAAGTCTGCCTGCCTCTGGACGGGCTCCTTACTAAAGCAAATACACCCACCAGATCATCTCTGAGGGTGAGGACTCACACAGTGGCCAGTGAGGACTGCCATGGGCCGCCCCCTGGGCGGGCACCGGCGCTCTGCCACGTCCACGCGAAGCCTGGAGGTTCTGCCTGGCGGCCGGGCCAGCTCCCAGGACACAGCCACTTGGAGCCGCTGGCTCTTCCTCGGCAAGCAGCTAACCGTCCCCCACTGGGCAGTGAGCGGTCCTCTCCCTAGTAAGTCACGGTGTGTGTAGATGTCGTCTGCTTCAGAGGAGAGATAAGTACAAAAACAAACTTATTACCAGCGCTCACTCACATAAAAAGAGAACGTCTTCTAAGACGATACTGGCACCTTATAAAAGTGTAATTTAACCTTATCTAATCTGGAGCCTGTTTCCTCGCAGGGATATCCAGTAATGTAAACCTTTGTGTTAGAAGGAGCACGAGGAGAGGCCTCTGCTGGGACGCCGGCTGCCGGGACAGACTTGGCCGCCCGGCGACGGTAGGTGAGAAAATGATGGATGGGCCAGGGTACAGGGAAGGCAAAAATGGCCGAGGGAAGCGTTTCCTCTTCCCATCTGTTCAGGAAGGACGTCAGCGAGACAGACTAAACACAGGCCCTGGTGCGGGATTACGTGTGTGCCTGCGGACACAGCGGCCGGCCTTTAAAAGAAGCTTCCTCCGCATGCAAAGGGGACAGACAGAGGGAGGCCAGACGCCCACGCCGGCCGGTCTTGAAGAGAAGCAGGACAGTCCCAGACTGTCGCCAGGGCTGGCCGGCGGGGGCCAGGGTCCCCGGGGAGTCTGGCCCAAGGCGCCCACCGCCTTTTGCGGCCACCGTTGACGAGCCCACTCACCAGGGCCAGGCGCTCCTGGCTCTTCCTGGGAGGACGCAGGCAGTCCTGGGGCAGGGCCCTGGGCACCACAGGGGCCGGCACACTCTGCTGCTCGCTCCCTGGGGGAGCAGAGCCCCTGCTCTGGAGAGGCTCCCAAGAGGCCGAGCCCCTGCCCCGCAGGCCTGGCTGAAGCTGCAGGGGCTCCCTGGCTCTGTGCCACGGCTTTCCAGCCTCACTACTGGCTTCTGGATCAATCCTCCAGGCCCAGATCAAGTCTGAGTCGGGCAGAGGAGGAACTGTTTTCTGTAAAGAGAAGAGGCCCTGCCCTCCTCACTCGTCCTCTCTCCCACCTGCCTCTCACCTTCCCGGTCCCACCCCAACCTGATTCAGCCTTAGGCCCCCGCTGCCTTGAACAACAGGAGCTTGGTGGGACTGGGGCTGAGGAGCTGGGAGACGTGCTGGGGCCACTGGACAGGCCTCTGCACACTCTGAGTGGGAGCCTGGGCTCGGCCACTTCAGAGGCAGGTGCTCTGAGCCTCGGTTTCCCTCTCTGTGATGGGACAGCTGGGCATTTCCCTCATGGGGTCCTGGAGACCAGCCTGGTGGCTCTGTCCCTCCCCCGCCTCCTCTCTGAGTCTTGGGAGGGCACAGAGCAGGGTCCTGGTGCTCCCAGCGGCATGGTGCCCTGCGAAGGGAGGGCAGGAAAGATTACCTTGCCCTCCTGCACCTATTCCCAGGAGAATCTTCCTTGAGAAAGGAAGGGAAACCCAGGAAAGGAGCCAAGACAGCACTGGGGACAGGAGCAAAATCAGCCACAGGGCCTGGACCGGAGTGTCTGCAGCCCAACACAAGTTACGTACAGGGATGGTGGGTGCAAGCACTAAGGTGGATGAACATTGCCCTGCGTCATCACATTATCAGTATTTACCTTCCCAGAGATGCCCAGCATAGGGTGATGCCTCTGGCTGCTGGGATAACGCTGCCCAGGGAAACCTCCAAATATCCGTGGATTCACTGAATTAATCCACACATCATCGATCTGAAATGCAATTTTAACATCTGAAATCAAGGCGAGACTTCCCACCAACAATGTTTAAGAGTTCAACTTTTTCTTCATTTGGTGGCACATGAGCAATGTCCCTTGTCATAAATGGCATCTTAGAGCTGCGGAGACCAAGGGGAGTGAAGTCCCGAGGGAGCTGTGTGGTGTCTGCAGGTCGCTCATTCTCACGCCCTGCTTCCTCCTGCACAAGATGCAGATCAGGGTTAAATGAAAAGGCCCCTCACAGCACCCGGCAGGAAGACAAACTCATCGGTGCTTTCTGAGGGTCTGCAGTTAAGGCTGGAGAGCTGTCCTGGCAAGCAAGTTCGCACCCCCTCCCCAGCATTTACCCGCTGCCCCGAAGGCTGCCCTCTGCAGAAGGAGGAGGCCAGCTTCCAGAATGACTTTTTCTCTTTCCAGCTGGGGTCTTTGTGATCCCAAGCCAAGGGGACGTCGGGAAGAGCAAGCTCTGGGTTTGTCTGTTGCCTATAATTTGGTGTTTAACGCGAGTCAACTGTTGGCCTTAAAAAATACAAGCGTAGTCACGGTGAATATTACGCAGCAAGTAAACTTCTTCCTACTTCTTCCTTTCGTACCTTTATTTCTACTTACTATTCTGTGGAAATTTGCCTCTCTGTTCGCCAGAGTGTATCTTTTCTTTTATCTTCGTTTCCAAACTAAATACTACTAATCCGAACGCATACCTGCCCCGTGCCAGCGTCTCGCCGCGTCTGTCTGACGCGCATGTAAATGCTGAGGCTCCGCGGCGGGGGCCGCCGCGCGCGCGCACGTCTGTGCGTCGTGCGTGGGCGTGCGGGTCTCCGGGCGGCGATGCGCGTGCGGGTGTGGGAACGAGCCACGGCCGCTGTCCCGGCCTTTCTCGCCTTCTTCTCCAAACCGGTTCTTTGGAGGTTCGGTTTTCCGTAATTAAGACTTAAGGAGCGGTTGAAAAACAAGTGCTTTTTCCTGGAAACCAGCGGTCTTCATTTGCAACTTTTATTGGCAAACCTGGCTGCCAGTAAATACATTCCTTGGCATCTCCCAGAATGTAATTCACTTGAGGAGGCGGCCCTGCTTTTTCTGTAACATGCACATCAATTAAAGGGGCCGCTAGGAAGGAATGTAGCCGGTGGCTGCAAGCCTCCTACCAGGTCACCTCGGGTCCCAGGAACAAAAGCGCCGCGGCCTGCGCCTGGGTGTCTGAGCCGGTCCCTTCAAGGGACCTCCCGACCAGACTCTTCCTGCCGGGACCCTGGGTAGGTTGCAGGGTGCTAAAGTCAGGAGCAAGACCGGGGCCCTCCAGCGGCGTGGCCTCCCCCGGGTCCCCTTCCTCAGAGCCCTCTCCCCGGGGCTGCTCCGCAGGAGCTGGGAGGGGCGGGCGGGCGTTGGGGCCTCAGGTCGCCCAGAGGGCTGCGGACAGCAGGGGGCGCTCGGGGCGCGCGCAGGGTCGCCGCCAGAGCCCGTGCGGCGGGCAGGCCAGGTCGAGGGGCGGGTTGGCCGGGGACCTGCACCCCGTAGCCCGGAGCTCCAGCTTCGGGAGCGGCCCCGAGACGCCCCTGCCTCCCCTCCCTCCCCTCCCTCCCCTCCTGGCGCTCGGGGGCGCGGCTGGAAGCCTGTGGGGAACACCGGGCGGCGCTCCCAGGCACAGACGTACGCGGGGACCGGGAGGCCGGCTGCGCAGAGCCGGCCGGGTCCTTGCCCTGAGGGCACCGACAGCGGCCCGGGCCGAGGGCCTCACCGCCGCCCCACGGCCTGGGGACTACGCTGTCCGCACCCTACGCGCACCAGGCCGGGCGGGTAGACGCGGGACGTCGGGGGCGCGTCCCAGGGCCCGGGCCGCCCGCACACGGAGGGACCAGGGCGTCGGGACTCAGGCTCCGCAGGCCGCCCGGGCGGGAGCAGGGCGCAGCCCAGCTTATGGGACCCCGGGGCCAGTCCGGAGAGCCGGGAAGGCGACTGCTCGCAGGACGGGGCCGCCGACCCCTCCCCCAGGGCCTGCCTGTCTGCAGGTCTGTCCACTGCCGAGTTCTTTCCTCGGCCACCTGTAGCATGCGTGGGTGCGGCAGACGCCTGCTCCGCGCACCCCGCGTCCCCGCGCCGCGCTGCGGCCTCGGGGGCTCTAGGGTCGTCCGCCGCGCAGCGGATGAGCCCCAGTGGCTAAGCTGGAGCGGCAGGGGCCTCTCCCGTTAAGGCCCCGTTGGCGGTTGCGCCCCGAGTCTAACAGGGACCTGGATGGGGAGAAAACGAGGAGCGCGTGACTAGTCCTTCCCATTCATCCACCTTTCACGAATTTTATTTTTGTCCTGGATGGACAAAGGAAGCCCAGTCGTGCGCAGCCGGGCACCGAGGTTAAAGCTGCACTTTCCCTTGTCCTGCGGTTCGTCCTTGGTACCGAGCTCGCAGTGGACCCCAGAACCGCTCTGGAAGACATGCTTTCCTGCAAAGGGGCGACAGGTGGGCCGACCCGGTGGTGACCGCGAACAGGTGCTGGCACACTCCCTCCCGTGAGAGTAATTAATGGAACGGCCTGTCTTGGGGTCTTGGGGGGAGTTAAATTACCCACCCCAGAAACTGCCTGTGGACGCTGCCCTTAGCAGAGCAACTAAACAATACATTCAAACATGGAGATCACCCTGTCTTTAAAACACAATCGAAAAATAAACGCTGTTTTCATTTATCGTAGGAATTATTTGTCTACTAAGGAGGGAGCTGAATTAGGAAGACTGCGTTAACAGAATCTCTACTCAGAAACCCCCCAGCTAAGAGAGAAGTTGATCCGCCTGGAGTCTCGGCCACCCAGACGTTGGGTCCCCGCCCCTCCCTCGGCGGAGGACCAGCGCTACCTGCCCGCTGACGGTTTGGTAACGAATAACAGTAACTGACAGCCGCCTACCCTCCCCCGCCCCCGGGCTTCTGGTCTTCATAAACGAGGCCATATGGAGAACTCAGTCAAGTACCTAAATAGCTCAAAGACACCCCGAAACGGACTTGGCTACAATTGCTTGTGACTTCAGTCTAGCGGGGAGCGTTCATCCTCTACCCATCTCGCTGCGGTGAGGGCGACTTGGAGCCCCGGGGTTGCAAAGCCCCCAGGTCTAGACAGGGAGCCCCTTCCCTCGGCTTGGAAAGCCAGCCTCTCCTGACTCCCCCAGTTACTGGGCCAAGCGGCCCCAGCCAGTCCCGAGCTCCCGACAGGCCAGCTTCCCGGCACAGCCCAGAGCCAGGGCCCGCATACGCCGAGACAGTGGACAGAAGGGGCCTGTGCGTGTCCCGTGAGAGCACCTGACCAGGGCTGGGGTTCTCTGACTGGAGGAGAATCCTCGCACCTCGGGCTGGGCTCACCCTTCCCGGGAGTGCTCTTCTGGAATCCGGGCCCCACCCTGACCCCTATTCTCTTTTTCTTTAGAAGAAGAGAAAAAGAGCTCCTCTGGCTCCTGGTGGCCTGCATTGGGGCACCACCCCTCCCCTCCTGATGCGGGGTCACCACATCCCGAACTGGGCACTTCCTGGAGGGCTCACCACCCCCCTTCCCAGTGCTTTTCCAGCCTAGGGCCCGGGAGGCCTGTTTCGGCATGGCTGTGACGTCAGCCCCTCCCGGAGCTAAGGCCCCTCGACGCCCCGGGAATTATGACCCCGCTGGCGGGTCAGGGAGGGGATGGGGCGGCAAGGGCCAGCGACAGTCCCACCAAACATCCATTACCGCTGTCCCCTGCGGGACCTTCAGGCCGCAGCCACGAGGTGTCAGAAAGCAGCCCAAGGTTTCCGGCGGCAGCATTTCTGCCAGTTGAGTCAGGGTTGTGGGGGAGACAGTGATGGAACTACCCGTGGAGCAGCAAAGGGGGGGGCATCAGAAACTCTAACCTGAAAATAAAACCTTTAACCCATTCCCCAAAGACACCATTTCTGCACCTCAATTTTCGTGTAACACCAACAATAACGTAAGTCAAGTACTTGAAATTTGAAATAGAATCAAGCCGTGTAGTGGAGGTTTGCTTCCGAGGAAGCTTATAAAACACAAATGCAAGTATCTTTTCCTGGCGAATGTCCAGAGCTCGACCAGGAGAAAGCCGATCTTCATAAACGGCGCCCTCCTTTCTTCCGCACGCCAGATACTAATTTCACCACGGCGACTTTTATACCCGAAGCGGGGCCGAGCACAGCCCCGCGGTCGGATTTGCAGTTTATGTAACCAGCTGTTTCCACCTCTCCGGCCGCGGAGCGGGGAGCAGGGGAGGCGGCGCGGGGACCGGGGGCAGCGCCGCACCACCGTCTCCCGCGCGGCGGCCGAGTCGCCAACGCTGCGTTCCAGCTAGCGCGCCAGGAGCAGCGGAAACGCAGTTTAAAGGTCGAAGTCACCAAATGGCGAGGTGTTCGGTGCGACCATTGACTCACTCGGCCTCGAGGCTGACGCCAGAGGGCCCAGAAAGCCGCGGCCGAAGGGGCTGATTCCGTCCGGGTGCGGTGCAGAGGCTGCACACGAATTCCTTTTTCCTGTCTCGGGGCCTCTCTCACCTCTTCCCCTCCACAAATGTTTAGGAATACTGAGGCTCCTGCCGATAAGTCGTATTTCATCCAGCCGTGGCGACGCGGCCTTGCGGACGCGTAGGAAAGGAAGATCGCGAGCGGCCCAGGCGCTCAGCAGGCCCGCGCAGAGCCTGGGAGCCGGGGCTTCACGGCACCAGGCTAGTTCAGAAGGGGCTGGCCCCCACTTCTCTCCATTTAACGGTCCACTCCGAAACACAGCATGTTAAAACTGCACAGGGCTAACTAACACCTAGACTGGGGTGGCAGTTCCAACTGTGAGGAGTGAGAAAGCCGGATTCGATCCGGGCAGCCAAAAGGCTTCCCAACACGTCCTCGCAGTTAAAGATTGTCAGAATTTGGGGGATGGAGGTGTGAGTTGCTCTTCCTCACAGCTTCCTAGACTCGCCAGCTCCTCCAGCTTCCAGTAAAGGACCAGGAATGGCTTTTCGGCGTTGCCGGAAAATGCAGAATCGCGCGGCAGGCAGAGGGAGGCCCATCTCCTTCCTGCCCCTTGGGGGTTTCCCTCTCGTTTCTCTCCTCCCCATTCCATCCCAGTCACCTGAAAACTGCGAGTCTCTGACGCTTGCTCGAGGATTCTCCTGTGTTTATCCCCCAGAACCCCTGAGCCGCCCTGCCTGTGCGATTCTGAACTCCCCCCAACCCCCAATCACACCCCTTATCTCTGCGAGCAGGCAGCCACGCACATGTGGAGGAGGAGGTGGGACGTATTTATTTGCTTCTTGTCCTCACACCTGCTATTGTCACTGAGCCTGCAGCCTGATCCCTCCTCTGAGCCGAAAGATGCCGGACTCGACGAGAGGGGGCGGTGGCGGTGAACCCCCAAGAGGAGCCTGGCTTCCCCAGGCTCCAGCAGCACGCACCGCAGGCACCCCTGATCACCAGCCGCGGCCCCAAGCTCCAGGCAAGGCCCCATATCCCCCTCCCTTATTTCTAATGGGGAGGGGTCGCGGGGAAGGAGAGGTGGGGGCAACAACTCCTCCCCCACCAGGAAAGGAGCTCGGCTGTGACGGAGCCCTTAGAACAGTGCCCTTTGTAGCCCAGCTCAGGACTGGAGAGCCTCCAGGTGGGGGAAACCTGGAGACCTCTGGGAGCCAGGGAGACTGGCGCTCGGGGAGGGGAGGGGAGGGAAGAGGTGGAGTGGGAGGAGAGGAGAAGAGAGGAGAGGGACAGGGGAGGGGAGAGGAGAAGGGGAGGAGCGGCTCGGGAAATCCCGGCGCTGGAGCCGGCCACATCAGCCAAGGAATGGGAGAGAGCCAGCGCGAGACGCGGCTCGAGGACTCGGTGACATCTGGGAACAGCGGGCGGAGGAAGGATCTACGTGGGGCCTGGAGGACCCGAGAAGTCTGCGGGAACAATGGACGTCCAGCGGAGGGCCCGGGGTGGAGAACGGGGCCTGGCGCGGGCGGCAGGGCGCGAGGCGCGCGGCTGCGGGCTCCGGCCAGGCGCGGGCCGGGAGCGGGAGCGGGAGCAGGACAGGCGAGCCGGCGCGCGTGTGGTCAGCCCCTCGGTCCTCCGCGGCGGGGCGCAGGCCGGCCCGGCTCGGCCTCCGGCTCCCTCGGAGGCGTTCCCGCCTCCCATTGGCTGCGGCCGCCGTGATGGGGCGGGGCTCCGCTGCCCGGAAAAAATGTAACTGCGTAAAAAAGTCCTCGCCTGGGTGACGGATGCTCAAAAGTTCAGAAGTTTTCCCAATGCTTCCTTAAGCGGCCGGCGCGCAAGAGACTGAAAAAAAGGTGACGCGGGCCCGGGCAGGCGGCCGGCGCGCTGCCCCCCGCCCTGGTTATCTGGCCGCCTTCGCCGGCGGCTGGGGCAGAGCCTCCTGGAAGGCGCAGGCGGTGCGGCGAGCCGGCGTCTTCTTGTTTTCTAGTTTGGGCTCCTTTCTCCCGTTCCCGCCTGGAAGCGGCTGCGCGCGTTCAAGGCCGTGGGCCGCGTCCTCGTCCGGCCCTCTCCGCCGCCCCGAGCCTCCTCGGCGGCCGGAGGCGCCGCGGAGTCGCGAGCGCAGGGGAGGCGGCGGCCCGGCACCAGCCCGCGGGCCCGGACTCGGACTGGGCGGCCGGCCCGAGCGAGGGCGGGGGGCGGCGGCGGCGGCGGCGGCGGCGGCGAGCGGGGCCATGCAGGCGCGCTACTCCGTGTCCAGCCCCAACTCCCTGGGAGTGGTGCCCTACCTCGGCGGCGAGCAGAGCTACTACCGCGCGGCGGCGGCGGCGGCCGGGGGCGGCTACACCGCCATGCCGGCCCCCATGAGCGTGTACTCGCACCCGGCGCACGCCGAGCAGTACCCGGGAGGCATGGCCCGCGCCTACGGGCCCTACACGCCGCAGCCGCAGCCCAAGGACATGGTGAAGCCGCCTTACAGCTACATCGCGCTCATCACCATGGCCATCCAGAACGCTCCGGACAAGAAGATCACCCTGAACGGCATCTACCAGTTCATCATGGACCGCTTCCCTTTCTACCGGGACAACAAGCAGGGCTGGCAGAACAGCATCCGCCACAACCTCTCGCTCAACGAGTGCTTCGTCAAGGTGCCGCGCGACGACAAGAAGCCGGGCAAGGGCAGCTACTGGACGCTGGACCCGGACTCCTACAACATGTTCGAGAACGGCAGCTTCCTGCGGCGGCGGCGGCGCTTCAAGAAGAAGGACGCCGTGAAGGACAAGGAGGAGAAGGACCGGCTGCACCTCAAGGAGCCGCCGCCGCCGCCCGGCCGCCAGCCCGCGCCCGCGCCCGCGCCGCCCGAGCAGGCCGACGGCGCCGCGCCCGGAGCGCAGCCGCCCCCCGTGCGCATCCAGGACATCAAAACCGAGAACGGTACGTGCCCCTCGCCGCCCCAGCCCCTGTCCCCGGCCGCCGCCTTGGGCAGCGGCAGCGCGGGCGCCGCCGCGGTGCCCAAAATCGAAAGCCCCGACAGCAGCAGCAGCAGCCTGTCCAGCGCGGGCAGCCCCCCGGGCGGCCTGCCGGCGGCGCGTCCGCTAAGCCTGGACGGCGCGGAGCCCGGCCCGCCGCCCGCGCCCGCGCCTCCGCACAGTCAGGGCTTCAGCGTGGACAACATCATGACGTCGCTGCGGGGGTCGCCGCAGGGCGCGGCCGCTGAGCTGGGCTCCAGCCTCCTGGCCCCGGCCACCGCGTCCTCGCGCGCCGGCCTCGCGCCCCCGCTGGCGCTCGGCGCCTACTCGCCCGGCCAGAGCTCCCTGTACGGCTCCCCCTGCAGCCAGAGCCCCGGCGCAGGCAGCTCTGGCGGGGGCGGCGGGGCGGGGGGCGCCGGGACCTACCACTGCAATCTGCAGGCCATGAGCCTGTACGCAGCTGGCGAGCGCGGCGGCCACGTGCAGGGCGCGCCCACGGGCGCCGGCGGCTCCTCGGTGGACGACCCCCTGCCCGACTACTCCCTGACCCCGGCCACCAGCAGCAGCTCCTCCTCTCTGGGCCACGGCGGCGGCCAGGAGTCTGGCCACCACCCCGTGGCCCACCAAGGCCGCCTCGCTTCGTGGTATCTGAACCAGGCGGGCGGGGACCTGGGCCACCTGGCAAGCGCGGCGGCGGCGGCCGCGGGCTACCCGGGCCAGCAGCAGAACTTCCACTCGGTGCGGGAGATGTTCGAGTCGCAGAGGATCGGCCTGAACAACTCCCCCGTGAATGGGAGCAGCAGCTGTCAGATGGCCTTCCCCTCGGGCCAGTCCCTGTACCGCACGTCCGGGGCCTTCGTCTACGACTGCAGCAAGTTCTGACAACATCCCCCCCGCCCCGCCCGCCTCCTAACCGAACTGAACCGGACCCCCCCCCCCCGAGCAGGAGCAGCCAAAGAATCCTCGATGCAAAACCGAAACCAAAAAACCCAATTTGAAAAACTTGAAAAACGTCCACCAAACCAGCGAAGAGAGTCCCTCCGTACTTCCAACTCACCAGCAGGAAGAAAAGCATTTTCTTAAAAGACGGATTTGGAGCCACCCCCAATTTGCCGTATCTAAATAAACAAAAGCGTAAACTGTTTTGCACAGACCGCAGAGGCATGGTTTGTTAAAGGACAGTGTTACTCCAGATAACACGTAAGTTTCTTCTTCTTTCAGAGAGCACGCGTTCCTCCTCTCCTCTCGTGCTGCCTTCACCTCTCACCTGTAAGATATTGCTTAATCCTATGTGGAAAGGAGGGGGGAAGGTCCCGTGTTTGAAAATCGCTTTCTTTTTATTCATGGACTTGTTTTAAAATGTAAATTGCAACATAGTAATTTATTTTTAATTTGTAGTTGGATGTCGTGGACCAAACGCCAGAAAGTGTTTCCAAAACCTGACGTTAAATTGCCTGAAACTTTGAATTGTGCTTTTTTTCATTATAAAAAGGGAAACTGTATTAATCTTATTCTATCATCTTTTCTTTCTTTCTGTTGAACATATTCATTGTTTGTTTATTAATAAATTACCATTCAGTTTGAATGAGACCTATATGTCTGGATACTTTAATACAGCCTTAATTATCATGAGAAAAAAGATTTCAGAGATTAAAACACTAGAAATTACCTGTCCTCCTAAATCTCTGAGTAAACGGAGAAGCCCTCTGACTACTTCTTGCCAAATTTTACATGAAAGTCTCTTCTTGTTTAGACTTTTTTTTTCCGGCAGCACCTTCTGCAAAATGTACTGTATAGTCAGCTTGCTTTGTGGCTAGTAAAAGGTATTTTCCTAAACAGATCTGAGTTAGCATATACACAAATGCATTTTCTCAGTAATGAGCACATGACTTGGAAATTTTAAGCCCATGAATCAGCAGCAGTCTTGCCACAGTGATACCTGTGTGTGGAGAGAGAGGACTGAGTCCAGATACACAGATGAATATTTGGCTTGCGTATCACATAAAAGCAAACAAACAAACCTGCGATGTGTATTACACGTCTCGGGGAGCCAAATGCTGGATGGATTTTTTCCTATTAATTTCCCTCCTTTTTAAGAGGAAAAATAAACCAGTTTTTAAATGTATGTATATCATCCACATTTACTAGCCTTCATGTCTTACGTAGAAGGATTGACTTTTTTAAAAATGTACTGTGGGTTGGAAAGGGATATTTAATCTTTGGGAGCCTATTTTAGAAGATATGTTTGTAGAGCAGTTATTTTCTGAAAAAGATTTAAAGCGAAAACAAGAAGGAGGAAAGAGCAGAGCATTTTAGTCCAGGTGGTTTCTTTTCAACCCGATTTTTCTTGTTAATTTACAGTTAAACCTAGGGGGCAATCCGGATTGGCCCTCCCCCCCTTGTAAATAACCCAGGAAATGTAATAAATTCATTATCTTAGGGTGATCTGCCCTGTCAATCAGACTTTAGGGAGATGGCGATTTGATTACAGACTTTCAGGGCCTTTCCGTTTGTTTTCGAGATAATACAGTTTCCTGCTATCTGCCGCTCCGATCTAGAGGCAACACTTAGCAGTAATTGCTGTTGCTTGTTGTCAAAATTTGATCATTGTTAAAGGATTGCTGCAAATAAATACACTCTACTTCAGTCAAAAACTGCTCTACGTGGCCTCTGATTTGCTGGGTCCCTGGCTCACAGCCGCAGCCTCGCAGCCGGTGTCCCCCGGGGCAAGCGGCCTGGAGCGGCCTTCCTGCGGCGCCAACCGCCCGGAGTCGGAGCCCTGGGCAAAGGCGGCCTCGCGCTTCCCAGGTGCACCCTGCGGGCTGGGAAGGGGAAGGGTCCGCCGACAAATGTCGTCCTGCTCGCGGCCGCGCACTTTTGTTAGCCCCGCGCGGAGCGGGGTTTGCGGACAAAGGGACGGTGGCGGGAGCTGGGCTGGCCAGGCCCGGAGAGAAGCGGCTGCAGCAGGTGACCAGCGGCCCTGTCCCCCCAGACGAGGCCGGGCCCCAAGGCGCGCTGCGCCGGCAACGGGAGCTCGCACTTTCTGCCGTAGTTGGTCCCCTTTCCCGAGTGGGGGCTGGCGGTGCGGGCTCGGGCCACCCGGGCTTTCCGGCTGGGGCGCGTCTCCGCGACCCGACGCCCGCCTCCGGGGCCGGACGCTCCCCGGTTAATTAGGGGAATGACGCGCCCGCGCCCCTCTGCACGCCTGCCTCCTCCCCGACCCGGGGGGCGGCAGGAGAGAGGCGGGCTAGTAGCGGGCCGGGTCTTGGCGCCGGGACGACCGCGCTCTGGGCAAGGCGGCGGGAGCCGCGGGCGGAGGAGGGAACCAGGGGCGCCGCCGGCGGGCCTGACCCGGGGCTCCGCGTGGCTCTGGGCTCCGGCTCCGCGCCGCGCCCGCCGCCTTTGTTTTGAAGACGCACGTGTGTGCAGGAGCGCGGCCGCCCGGCGGAGGGGCCACGGCGGGCGCTGCTCCCGGCGCCCGGAGGGCCCCGGCCCGCCCGGTCCCCCTGCCCCGCGGCGCTGGGCCTCCCCGGCCGGCCGCGTCTTCGCGCGGCGTGTGCGCTCGGTTTGCGGAGGCCACGGGTCACCGGGAGTGGCCGCGCGGGCGGCGGGGCCGGCCGGTCGGATCCTCTGGCCCGAGACCCTCCACGTCCCCGCGGCCTCGGCGGCCCGGCCTAGGCCCAGCCCCGCGCTGGGAACTCGGGCGGCGCGGCGAGGGTGGGCTGCGATCGGGGCCGGCGCGCAGGAGAGGCCCGGCTGGTCCTGGAGGGCGCTTCCGACCCGGGCCGGCCCTTTCTGGGCCGCGAGTCTCGGCGGCTGGAATGGGAGCCCGGCAGGAGCGCTCAGCTTCGAGGAGGAGCCCTTACGAGAGGGGCCCTCGCTGCTGCAGCCGGGAGAGTGTTTTAAGCGCTCGCCTGGAAACCTCTTGGCAATCATTTTTGCCTTCTTGGATTCCAGCGTTTGAAAATTAGGCCTTTAGGACCTGCGTCTAGGAAGGTGTTTGAGTTATACTAGAATCTGGAGAAAGGAGTTATTTCTACCTCATTGTTCAGAGGCTGTGCTTGAGTGGGAGGTCGTAAGTTTCTGCTCATTAAGCTGATTCTTAGAACCACTTAGGTGACGTTCTCTACTATCAGGACGTTTGTTTTTGGATTCTCATTCCCAGTTCAAGAAAAACCAACTCCTGCCAGCCTGAGACGCCTTATTCCTTGCTGAGCATTATTTATCCCCTAGTGCTTTGAGTGTTTCATTTGTACCTTTGGTAGCAACAAGGGTAGTTTTGCTGTAAGAATATTCTAAGAAAAACTCCTTGATATTTTAACAAATTTTGAAATTAGCCTGGGACACCAGACAGGACCCAGCTGGGGGACTGTGCTGATTTTGAAGTCAGCCTCTGTAGAAAGCTTTAGAAGAGTGTTTTGTCTCCTATGTGGCAGTGGGCACTTCTTAGCGAGTTCCACCATGAGCAGGCAACGCCAGTGCGTAGTGTGCCACATCCAAGCACACCTGGTGGGTGCTGCTCTCCAGGGTTATGTCGTTAGCAGGCCCTTTCCAACAGGCTGCATGCAAACAAGCATGCATTTTACAATTTATCATGCCACACAGTATGTGTCATTAATAATCGGCGTTTGCAGGGGAATAAGGCTCGATTGTGCTGGTGGCCCGTAAGCTCTTTGCTGTTTCCTGCGGGGTCAGAAACAAGGGTCAGGAAACAAGAGTGCCTCACAGCCCTATGGCGCCCGGGAACTTTGATAGGTGGAGAAGGGACATAGGACCTTTTCTCTCCCATCCTGTTCCCTGTGGAAGGGTCTCAGTTTTTCAGGTGGAGAGCCGTTTGTTTTGTTCTTAATGGTGCAAAACCCCAGAGAGGCCCCAAAGTCTCTGCTGGTCCAGGCTGCCTGGCTGGGCTGCCCAGGAGGGACGGGAGGCACCCACAGGGCCCTAACACCCAGCAGTGTTCCTTCTCCCATGCTGTTAGTGGCAGCTGGAGTGACAGTTTCTTCTGATCCCCAACCCACATCTTGGAGCTTCTGGAGAGGAGCCCCACTTGCTTCTGAGCCCAGTTCCCACCACTGGGTCCCACCGGCTGTCTCAAGGCCTCCTCTTTAGACTCCTGTCGACTCATTTTGCAGAGCTGCTCGCGAAGCCATTAGCCCTCCCCACCCAGTCATAAACAAATGTCGCTTTAGGGTCAAGATTGATGGTGGCCATGGAATAACGCTGGCCCGGCAGGACAGAATCCCATTCTGCCGGGCGTTCTTCAGCCAAGCAGGGAGCTTTGGGGGAAGGCGGGCAGAAGGGGAGAAAAGGGACAGAGAGACCATAACAGTGTTCACCCCATGAGTTGTGACAGGAGGGGGGGCAGAGGCCAGGAAGCCCTGAGCTCAGGAGGCTCCAGCAGGGCAAAGCCTGATTGAGTCACACGGTGGCCATGGATGGAGAGAAAGCCCGCTGACATTTGCTAGGGGGCTAAATGCTGGTTTCAAAACCCCCATTTTTCTGAAAGCTCCTATTTCAGTTACAAGGAGGTCAAGATGACCCTCGCAAAGAGCTTTTTATTAATGGCATTTTCGGTCTTCCTTCGTTATTTGGGCTCTGTGTTGGTAGCTGGAACTTTGTGGCCTGCCACCCGTTCGCTCCATCTCCCCCTTTCGAGTGTGACTCCATCGTGATCATTAAGTTCCGCGTGTCTCTCTGTCTCTGCCCTTCTGTCCTGTCTCTGTCCCTGCCTTTTCCCGCCCTCTTCCTCCCAGGCCTCCACAGAAGGCCTTGGGGCCGAAGCCTCTCCCGGATGTCCCCGAGCCAGCTTGGGCCACCTCGCAGGGGAACGCATGCCCACCCGGCACTGCACCGGATGCCATGACCAGAGCTCGTGCTCAGGCCTCGGACAGACAGGGCCACACAGCAGCACTGGCAGTTCCGGGTCCAAGTCCGGCTGGGAAAGGAACAGTCCTTAATCCAAGGAATTCCAGCTCCAAACTCTGTTCAGGAGAATGAAAGCCGCTTCTCCAGGACATTCTCAACGTGATTAGTAGTGGAAAATTGAGCCAAATGTACCATGTCCGCCTTATTGGAAACCAAAATATGGCGCAGGGAGCATAAGGCCAGCGGAAGACCTCTGCTGCGCCCCCTCCCATCTCTCCCCAGCACCGAAGAAGCCCTCTGCTTTCCATTATCCTGTTGTTGTTGACGTGACGTTTTCCCTCACTGATTTCAGACTTGCAGCATATTGAGCATATCGCAGGGTTGCCATGGGATCTGGGATTTCCTCACTAGAGATCAGGGAGCCTTCAGACAGGAGAGAAGGGTGGAGCTCCTGGAAGAGACACAGGACAGGGGAGGCCAGCCTGCCTGGTCCCAAGAGAGGGCTTCGCCTTGCTTTCTGCTCCGAGTCTCCCCACTGCGGTAGGCTGGGTGACTGAAGCTCAGAGGTGCTTCCCCAGGTCTCTGCTCTTCCAGATGGCACCTCCCGCTTTTCTCTCGAAGAGCATCTTCTTTCTCTGGGAGCCTTTGGGTTCCTCCATGCCCACTGCCTGTCCCCTTTCCCTGGCTGCACTGGCAGGTCACTCCCAGGAAGGACGCTGGGTGGGCTGCTCCTTTGCCCCCCCCCCAAGTCAACACAGCCTGGTGCTACTTGGGTGGCCCTGGGCGTTTGCAGGAGTGAGCAGTAGGCAGGCCGCCAGAGCTGGCGGAGGGGCCTCTCCATTGACCTGGGTGGTGGGACCCCAGGCATGGCCTAGAGAAGGAGGAGGCCACTGCCAGGCTCCGCGGGGACGGGGACACAGAACTGGAGGTTGGGGGGTGAAGGAGTTTCCTCTAGTGCTTTGAGGATGGTTTAGATCACACAGAGAGAGGGAGAGAGAGAAGAGACAGACACCCTCCCTCCCTCATGACCCGGGGGAAGAGCAGGAAAACCAACACATTTAGCGCCATTAACTCTTAAGGCCCTGCATTTCCTTCAGTGTAAAAGCAGGTCATTGGGCCCGGAGGCTGCGTGGGGTCTTGTTAATGGCTACAGATGTACCAACCGGACAGGGGTGGCCAGCACGTGTTTAGGCGGTGGATCGGATTCTTAAAAATCTGCCAGTGGAGGAAAAAACGACAACGCTGTCCTCTGACTAGTGCGACATCCCAGGCCCCGGCGGCACCCAGCGGGCGTCCCTGAGGCTGCGGGGCCGGTCCGAGCCTCCCGCGCCCGGCGCGCAGCGCCAGGGTTCAGGGCCGGTCGGAGCCGCCTCGGGGCCACTGGGGAGCCGGGGCGCCCCGGACAGCAGAGGCCGCGGGGGCTTCCGAGCGGTCCGTCCCGGGGAGGATTTTTGTGATGATGCCGGAGGACGCACGCGGGCAGTGTCCGGGCCTCGCTGCCAGCCGCTCGGTCCCAGCGAGAGGCGGTGGAGGGGCCACGGTGGCTGCCACGGCCCCGGGCTGTCTGCGTGCGAGACAGTCCCGGAGAGAACGCGAGGGCTGACAGCCCAGGCTCAGCCCTGGCCCCCGCGGGCGCTTCCTGCGCGGAGTAGCGGGAGGTGCCGGGCAGTGGTTTCCAGAGTGTTCGGTGACCAAGAGTCAACCCGACGCAGCGCAGCTTTTCAGGACGGGTCCGCGGGGCAGGGTCAGAGGAGCGGGGGCGCCGCCGCCGGGACCAGGACTCCCTCCGCGCCGAGCTGCCAGGGAGAAGTGGCACTGCAGGAAGGCCCCGCCAGACGGCCCTTCCCTGGCGGCCTCCTCGCCATAAAAAGCCAAACTCAAGCCGAGGTCCTGACCCCTTCCAAATATACACTCCCGAGCCCGAGCGGCCGCTCCAGCCCCAGGCAGGCCTCAGGCGGTGCGGCCACCTCACCCTGGCCCGGGCCCAGCGTCTCCCGTCGGGGCGGCCGTCGGTCGCTGGAGGCCCCACTGCAGCTGCCTCCCCCAGTTCACCCACCCACCTGATCGGAGTTTTGGGCCTCGGCCCTTCCGAGCGCCGTCCCCTCGCTCACTGGCGCCTGGACGGGGCCAGGGCTGGGCCGTGCCTGATTTTCTTAACCACAGTTTTCCATCGCGTCCTTGGCTCCCGCCCGCGCTCGGGCCCGGGGCGCGCGAGGCTGGGCACGGGGACACGTGCGCGGGGTCCCGCCGCCCGGGCCGGGGGAGGGGCGCGCGGCCGGCGCATGCGCGCGGTCAGTTCCCTGAGGTTGCCGTCCGGGTCCCTCCGGAGGCGGCGGAGCCGCGACGCGCGCCCGCCCGGGACCCCGCGTCCGCGTCGGGGCTCCTCGGCCCAACAGCTCGGCGGGCCCAGTGCAGCGGCTTCCGCGCCGGGCTCCGGGCCCGAGTCCAGAGATCAAAGCGGGCAGCGGAGAGCGGGGTGTCGGCTGCGTGCGACCCCTGACCCTGCAGGAAGGGCGGGAGCCGGGGCCTGGGGTCGGGCCGCGGTCGCCGGCCTCCCAGCAGAGACGCCCCGTCCGAGGGAACGGGTGAGGGTGGGTGGGGGCCTGCCGTCGTGCTGGGGACGGGGCCTTGGGACAGCCTCCGGCGGCCGGCGGGCACCCCGTGACGGGCCTGAGGGGGCAGAGGCGGCCTCTCCGGCCAAGGACCCAAAATGGCACGAGAGAGAGACGCGGGCTAATTCTGGTGGCACGGCCCCCTGGTGCCGGGCGCGCCAGGGTGTGCGCGGGTAGCCTGGCCTCCGGACGCTCGGGGCAGGGCAGCTGCGCCAGACCGTCGTAAAGGGGACACTGGATGGCAGGGGGCAGGCAGTGCTTGGCGTGGCTTTGCAGCCCAGCTGTGGCTGCTGTGTGTGACCCCTCGGCACCCTGCTGATTAAAACCTACCCGTTTGGGAGAGGCGAGGGTGGCACTTTGGGACCTGTGTCATACAAACACACACACTTCTGGTAGAACTCCCAACGACCCTGCCCCAAGCCGTGCACGGACTGCGGGAGCTGCGGGTCCTGAAAAACAGATGACTTGTGAACTTGGACTTATGGCGACACATCTTAAAACTGAGAATGCCAGGCAGGAATTCCCAGTACAAACAAGGTGCCTGAGTGCTTTAAGGCTTTTTCTCGGGGCTTAGAAAGTTGTGAACAATACACTTAGGGTTATTTTCAAAGGAAATTTTGAGGTGTTGCCTCCAGCCACAAGCTTTAGGAGCACAGGGAAGGTCTCGTTCATGGAGCCAGGGTCTGCGCGGCCTGTGCTCGGTGTTGGGAGCGAGGGTTAAAGGACCCCGCGAGGACCCTGCAGTGGAGTCTGTACTGGCCCGCCAAGAGCCCGGCCTCCGCTTTCCCAAGGAGCCGTCGTGTGTGCACCTCCCTGCAAGGGCGGCAGCCTGCGCTGCCTGTTTCCGCCGCAGACAGCTGTGGAGTGCGTCAGGTTTACGGGCTGGGCCTAGCTCCCTCCTAACTCCTTAACAAAGGACAGCATGCAGCCCACCACACTTTGGAAGGCAAGTCTGATGCACACTGCCACCAGCACTGCCCAGGGACCCAGGCGCCTCGCTGCGCACCTCAGGCAGGAGTGTGAGGCCTGACTGCATCGCTCTCACGTTTGGGTACTGGAGTTTATTTTAACCTTCTTAGTTTTTACTTTAAAGATCAAGGTGGAAGATGTTTTAATCTCCCCTAAAATGAATAGTCAAAGTTGGCAGAGCAGCAAAAAGGAGGAAATAAGTTCAGTGACACTGAGTTGAGATTCAAAGTAGAAGAAACCCTTTAATAAAAATTGTCTGGAAGGAGATCCAGAGGAAGTTCACAGCCCAGGAAGCAAGCACAGAAAGACTCCAATCTCCTTTTTCTCCTTTCAAGCACACACAGGGAGGCCAGGAAGCCAATGCCCCTCCAGCCCCATCGCGGATGACATCGCGGATGCCGGAGTAGAGAGGAGACTGCCACCACAAACACTTCTTGTCTCCTTCAAACCGATGCTCCAGGCCGTTTTGAGAAGAATAATGTAACACCGAGGTGACACTGGAGCCCCATTAACCCCCTGCTTGACCCTCTCCTGTCCTCACTGGGACACGCTGGAGTGGGGCCTCCTGCGGTGCGGGTGTGGGCCGAGGGGTCAGAGGAAGAGGAGGGTGCCTGT
This sequence comes from Vicugna pacos, assembly GCF_048564905.1. Classification (NCBI taxonomy): domain Eukaryota; kingdom Metazoa; phylum Chordata; class Mammalia; order Artiodactyla; family Camelidae; genus Vicugna; species Vicugna pacos. The sequence continues at coordinate 43,210,887 of NC_133006.1, read as the reverse complement.
GTATGTAGCAGGTGAAGGCTGAGGGGAGTGTGTGTGTATGTACTGGTGAGGTTTGTGAGTGTGTGTGCCTATGTGTGTGTGTGTGCTTGTGTGTATGGCTGTGTATCTGTGTGACCGTGACTGTGTGGCTGTGTATGACTGTGTGTGACTGTGTGTGTGCGTGCGCGCGCCTGTGTGTGTGCCTGTGTGCGTGTGTGTGCGCGCGCGCCCACCAGCCCGCCTAGTCCTGGGGCCCAGCCTTTCAGGGACCATCTGTTTCCAATTAGCAGCATCCCGGCTGGGAGAAGGCCCGTCCCGGGGCAGCTCCTGAGACCGGGTGGGCCCGCTCAGGCCCCCAGTTCTGCTCCACCGGAGCCCTGGCCGCCCCTGGCCGGCAGGCTTTCACAGCAACTGGGGCAACCACACAAAGAGCCCTCTTTCCTGCACCAGCCGCTGGAGCCTGGGTCCTCCCAGGATCATAAACCTGCCTCTGAAGACATTCAGAAATAGTTCAGCTGCACTCACAGGAGCATGTGCAAAGGCTGGAATTCCATTTGCCGTAAAGTTTTACTTTCCTTGCAGAGGGAGGGAGGGGGAGAGAGTCCTGACCTAATTTGTTCTGGGGCAAGATGCTGCATTTCATGCAGCGGTTTCTACCCGCACACAAACCCTTGCTCGATGCAGAGGGGTCCTGCGCGTGTGTCCACCTGCCTGAAGCTGTACAGACAGGCCGGACACATGAGGTCCAAGCCAGGCTCCTGAAGGATGCGCTCGGGGAACCCGGATTTCTGATTAACCTGACGCAGTTCACCTGCATGCTGTCTGGCATATATTAGGCACTTAATATAAACAGGCTGAGCGACTAAATCAAAATTAGACTCAAAGAGCAATCTAGTACTGAGAAGAGGTTTGAAGGGAGTCTCGCGTGTAAGACTGGAGACCGCAAGCAAAGGCGTGGGTAGCCCGGGGCCTGGCATGGAATCTTCCAGCAGTATTTACCCTCCTTCAAGTTCCTTATCCTAACGCCCTCTGCTTCTCAAGCCTTCTTTTGGGATTGTGTGAGCCCCGTGGGTTCTAATGACAGTCGCAGGGACCAGAGCCGGTGTGAGGGGTGTGAATGCCGCCTTTCTGCAGGACCTGGGTTTCCAGATAAGCCGCACAGTGGCTTATTGTCACCAGGACTGGAAAGCGCCGTCGCAGGCACAGAGGAGGACTGGCAGGGGCTCCTGCAGAAGGAGCCACTTCACTCCAAGGCATGGTTGGGTTGTTTTCTTTTGGGATTCTCGGGTCCTGCTTTTGTAACTTGTGAAGACAGGGACTGTGTTAATGCTGGTTCACAGAAAGGCCATTTTTAATAAGAAACGAGAAAAATCATTTGAAAGCCCCACAATTTCTGTTGTCTAGTGACATAATTTCAAGTAAAGTGAACTTGTGATTAAAACATCTTGATTTCCAAAGCCAATCAGAGGAGGCCTTGGAGAAAGGGAAGTGGGCAAACCGGAGCCACGTCCCGGCTGCTGCAAACCTCGGCGGCGCCGCCGGTCGGTCCGGGCGTGGGGAGCGGGCATCAGGCATCGAGCATCGCGGGGCGCTCAGGCGTTGGGGTTGGTCCTCATGAGCTCCACGTCGGCGTCCACCATCTCCCTCACCAGCTCCTGCGGGAGGACGCGGGGCCGCGGTGAGACCAGGGATTCTGCCTCCTCCCACGGGCGCCCCCCACCCGTCCCCGGCCCTCCTGGCCCAGGGCGCCCAGCCGCCCGGCCACCACGTCCCCTCCCTGGGCCCAGACCCAAGCGGCCGCGGGGGACACTTACATCAAAAGCGACCCGCGGCTTCCAGTTGAGCTTCTGCCTGGCTTTGGTGCAGTCTCCCTGCAGAAAGTCCTGCGGGCCGGGGGACAGAGCACGGGTCGGCGGCGGTGCCGGTCCCCCCCCCCCCGCGGCGCACAGGCCCGCGCTTCTCTCCGCGCCGCTCCGGCGGGCCTTGCGTCTCTGGACGCGCGCTCGGCCGCGGGCACGGCGACTGCCACTCCCCACCCGCCCGCCACCGCGTCCCGCTGGCCTTCGTGACTTTCTTTCTGCACCGGGTTGTGAGGCATGCTGCTCCAAGCGCCGTTTTGGATTCGTGCTCGTCTCCCAGCGCAGAGGGACGCGCCCTCCCGCCGCGCCCTCCCTCTCTCCTTCTCCGCAGTGCGCTCCCCTCCTCCTCCTCCTCGCGCCTCCTCCCCTTCCCTCGCCCCCTCCCCTCCCTCGCCTCCCCCCCGACTCCCCTACACAGGCGCCCCTCTAACCGACTGGGGCGCAACCCGCGCCGTGGTCTCCGGACCTCACCGCATCTAGGACACCCACGTGCACGGGAAGAAGCGCGCTCTCCGGGCAGCCCTCCCCCTTGCCGGCCGGGGCGCTGCTCTCCCAGCACGTCTACGCCATTCTGTTCAGCTCCCTTCCTGGGGAATGCTGATCTCGACCCCTCACGACCCACGAAGGAGCCACAGCCTGCACGGGGACACCCGCTCTTCGCCGGCCCACAGCATCCTTCCCTGCGCCCCGGACCAGGGCCCATTTGCTTCCTAAGTCATTTCTCATTCCAGCTGACAGGCCTTATCAACATGTAAAAACGCATCAAGAAAGGACATCTCCCAGCACTGGGGGGGGGGCGCGGCAACCCCCCAGGGCTCCCTGCTTCCCTCCATTTAGGAGGCTTCCGGGGAAGGAGACCAGAGCAGCGCCCGCAGGGCTGCACCGCAGTCCCTGGGCTCTCACGGCTCCTGGGCCCAAGAAGCCGGATGAGAATTTCAAGATGATTCGCAAGAAGAAAGGGAGGAAGAGAGGGAGGGAGGGCAGAAGAAAAAGGAAAGAAAAAGACTTTGAAATGGGCCATTTTGGGCCCTGAGATAAACACTTAGCGAATTTCCCATGTACAAGTGCACTCACCCGACGGTGCCCAAGAGAGGAGGCCTTTAACAGAAGACGGCGGTGGCTCTGAAAACAGGCTGAAATTAAAAGGCCATACACAGCCCACTGGGACACGATTCCAAAGAACAGCCTAGACCAGTGACAAGGACAGTGACACTCAGCTGTACCTGGAAGGCTTCTGCCCCACATTCTCTCCAGGCTCCCCGAAGGTGGACTTGAGGTGGGAAAGGCCGCGGGGGTGGCCAGGCGGCCCGGGTCCTGGCCCCCAGGCCCCCAGAGCCACCTTCCCCACCAAAGGCTTCTGCGTCCACTTCTGCACCGTTTGTTTGCCTGAATTCTGCACAGACAGACCCCAGCCAGCCGCTCCCCCCTCCACCACCCAGCCTCACTTTTCAGGCTCGAATAAATCAAGCTCCCAAAGGCCCTGCATTTCACTGAAGTACTGACTTCCTCTCCAGCCTTAATAATAGTCAAACAAGTTATTTCTGCCGGCCTTCGCAGTCCACATGCAGCGTCTTCAGGAAGAGGAGGCTACAAATATTAACAATGAGCAAGTTAAGATGGTGCTACGTGGAGCTGGAAATCCAAGTGGAAAATCAAACGAGTTTATTTCTCCTTTCCCGAAATAAACGTGTCTACTTCCACAACACTTCTGCTCTGCTGAGAGTCACACAGCGATACGCATTCTTTTTCCCCAGAGGGAGCTGTGAAACGTGGCCTCAGGAAGCAACGCGGGGCCCCCTCGGTGCTCTGCGGTCGCGCTGGAAGGGGCAGCCTGCTGTTCAGTCACCACACCTGCTGTAAGTCCGCCGGCTCTGCAGAGGGGGCTCCGGGCTCCGAACCTCGGCCGGCTGAACCCTAGGGCCCGGTGCGCCCGCAGTGTCTGAGCAGGCTTGGGAAGGGCGCTTTGTATTGTAACTCTGTTTCCTGTACTTTTCCACAAGCAGCTTCTGACACAACAACAAGCAGGGAGCTACAGTTAAGGAAGGAGCTCAGACACAGACTTGCTCCCGTGCAGGGACTGCAGCGAAACCAGAGACGCACCAGGGAGAGCTCCCAGCTCGGTGCCGAGCCCAGCTGCCCCTGGGCCAAGGCCCTGTCGCCCTGAAGTTCAATGAGACGAAGAGGATGAGGTTCTGTGAAAACAGCACGGTGGCCCTCAGTGCACTGCTACAAGCTGGCGTCGCGACTGGGCCTGTGCTTTGCCGCGAGCAGCTTTTGGGGAAAGATCAGGACAGCCTGGCGTGTTTCGCTCTTAACCCCTCCCGAAGGGCTGCCTGGCTTTTCCCCGGTGCGTCCTCTGGAGGAAGGGCATCGGGAACGGTCTGGTCTGCGAGGCCGGGGGGCCCCTGGCTGTGGCGGGGCCCCCGCTGGCCTGCGGGCACTGTGCTCTCGGGGCCCGCGTGGGGCCGGGGAGGGCCCGGGGTAGCTTTGCTCTGCATCTCGCAACCCTCTCCACCAGGCCGTGGTCAGCTCCCAGCTCGTCTGCTCTGCTCGTCCTTCCTTTCTCAAGGTCGAGCTCCGCCCTCGTTTGCAGGCCGCAGCCCGTGCCTGACAGCGGGGCAAAAGCTGAATGAAAGTGAAGCGGCTACGTAGTTTCCAACATGCACTCTGTGCGCTGGGTGGCCTGGGACTTGTCTGCAGCGGAGACAGTGAGGCTCCGGGCAAGACGGGAGGCGTCTCTGCGACGGTGACGCCCCCTAAGCCCTGGCTCCTGACCCTCACCGCGGCCACGGCTGCGCCTTCGGTGAGCTCCGCGGTTTGAGCGTGTGACTTACGGCTGTCACGTTTGATCCGGGCTCGCTGCGCAGCAGGGCGTGTGTCCAGACGCCCAGAGCCCTTTCGTTGCCCGCGGGCTCCAGGACGACTGCTGACCAGTTCGACCTTCAGGGCTTGTCCCCCAGTGGCCTTGTCCAGTCTTGAGCCCTGGAGTCCAGGAGCCAGCGGCCCGGGCTGCAGACAGCAGCCTCGTAGGAAGGCGTCTTGCCGCAGCGATTTTTCCGGCGTTCCTGGCGGGTGTTCTTGTTACGGTGGCCTGATAAAGGGGCCAGACAGGATCCTGGAAAAGCCATCGAGCCCGCTCCTGAGCCCACCGTGGTCCACATAAATCCCAAAAAGCAGGGGCCCCGCTGCACCTGCATCTTCTGCTCTAAGTCCCTCTCCTCACGGCTCCTGGGGGTCGGTCCATCTCCGTCACGGCAGCAGCACATCTTCAGTGCGCTGGCTGGGCTTCTGTCCCTCCCCTCGTCTCGCTTTATTCTCTTCCTCACTTAGCACACGACGTCCCTTGGGGACCCACTGCTCTCCCTGAAGCTCCGGTGGGGAGGCTGGTGGGCAGACTGTATCACACACTTTTCCAGCACTCACAGACTCATTTCTCGTTCTCCCTCTTTGACATGACACTGGGAAAATTCAGCATTAGTATTTGCTTCAGGTTACGTGTCTCCTCGGCAGGCCTTCCGGTGAGCTTCGAGGAGGACGTCTGTTCAGGTGGAGAAACATGTCAGGGGTGTGAGCGCTTTCGCCAGATGTTGTTTCAGTCAGTGAAGCATCTTCAAGAATTTAAGCCGTGGAGCGTGAGTGGGACCCCACACTCATTTCTTTCCTTCCACTTTCCTTAGAAAAGCAAAACCGAGGAGTAGCTGGGGCTCCCAGAGAACAAAAGAATGCCAGAGAGTTTGGTCCCAGATCTAACGTTACAGTAACGGAGAGTCAGCAGAAGAGCCTGACTCTCGGGGAAATGCTCCTTCTCAGAAAGATGGGCCTGTGAGCAACAGCGACAAAAAGCCTAGTAGATGGAGACGCACTTGGTCACGGCCGGTCCCAGTCGCGATCCGGGGTACGCGGCGGGGCGGGCAAGGCGGGAAAGAACTGAAGGTGAGGCCGGAATGCCCCCGGCGAGTCTGTGGGCGGTGGTCTGAGCTCTCGCGGGCTCACAAGCCTGTCCTTGGATGGAAACCTTCCCGGAAAGGCGGCCAGCCCTCTCCCCTCGTACCGCCGGGCACCAGCTCACACTGAAGGGGAAGCCAGGCCTCCCATCGTGGCGAGGGTGAGAAGAGACACGGAGGGAACAGCGGGCTGTCTCGCCGGCTCAGGAAGTGGACGCGGGCCGTCTGTCAGCGGGCTGGACAAGGCGGGCCCCGGGCTCTCCCGCAGGGAAACCCAGTCCGTCAGCGCGGGCTCCACTGCCCTTGGACGGCAAAGGGAGCAAACAGAGGCAGAGCCGGAGGCCGAGCTCCGCCTGGGGAGGCGGTTGGGACAGGTGAACCGGCATGCGTGGCCCTGGCCGGTGGCCTTGCGCCTGAGCCGTGCGTCTGCCCCGGGACGTGCTGCCCTGATCCTGGGAGCGCCTTAGGGCCCTGCGACCCCTCCGTGACCACACACTGCTGGGCCAGGGGGCACTCAGTTCCAGGCTCGTCCCCTGGAACCGGCAGCTGTGTGTGGCCCGGGCACCAGCGCGCTCGCAGAGCTTCCTGGGAAAGTGAGCGCGGGCGTCGCTGCCCGACGCGCCCATCTGCGAGGCAGGAGCCGCTCTCGCTCTGCGAGGGAGAGCCCAGCCCGCGTCTACAGGGCAGCCCTCCTCCTCCACACCTTCTTTTTTCACTTGTGTCTAGAGGTGTGGCGGCGGAAGAGAAATGCAGGTAGGAAAGGGGAAGAGACAGAGACACAGGACTAAATGCACCGGTTGCCTTTTAAACAGTTTTAAAAGGTATCCTAGAGAAAGAGCTTTCAGGCAGGCTTGCCTGAGACAGTAGAGGTGAGTTCGGGGTGAGTCCCCTCTGCAGGGGCCAGCCTCTCTCCCCAGCCGTCGGCCCCGAGGCTGCCGTCAGCTTTCCTGGGACAGAGGCGCAGGCCCGGGGCCGCCCCGTCCAGCCCGCAGGCCTCTGGGGCTTGTCCGGTTCTCCAGGCTCAGGTCTGAGCGCACGGGGTGGAGGAACTGAAGCCCGGCCCAGTAGCTTTGGGAGCTGCCTACGCGCAGGTGGGCGCTAAGCGGCTGCTTTACATACAATAAGCAAATGAGGTTTAGGGGAGCAGCCTTGCACACACATCTGGGGCCACACTCCCCGCCCACCCAGAGTCTGCCACCAGTGCAGCGCCGGCTTCTCGGCTGCCTCTACTCTCGACCCCCGGCGCTCACAGGAGCACCCCAGGGAGACGGGAGCGAGTGCTGAACCGGACTCGGTCCTGATTCCCGCCCCATCTTCGCTCTCACCAGCAGATGCGGGGTGACGCGCAGTGGCACTGCAGGGCCGGCTCGTGAAAGGGAGGTAAGATTATTGCGACCTCAGCGTTCCAGGCTTCAAAGCCGCCGCCTCTGTCGGGAATTACTGGTTGCTGTTAATAACTAGATGGGGGTGTGGAGATTACCCACGCTGGTCGGAGGCGGTGAAACCCCGCGGAAAAGAGATAAAGTGCCTTTAAGTGGCCCGATTAAGGTGGGCGGGGGCTCTGGTGCAGGAGACCTGGAGGCTCTTCCTTCACGCTCGCTGCCCCCAGCAGCCCCGTCCGCCCATCAGCTGATTAAACCCCAGACAACTGAAATGCAACTCGAGAGATCCTGTATCTGCCCCGGTGGCCTCTCCCCAGGGATGACACACCAGCGCCAACGCAGCCCCATCGGGTGGGGGCGGCTCTGCGGGGCACACGCCCTCCCCCGGGGACCCGCGCGCACGAGGTGAAGGCGTTTTTCCTCAAGCTTGTTCCTTTCCAGTTGCCAGGAGACCTCCTCCACCCCATAGAAAGCCCCCTGCGCCGTCCGCCGGCCCTTGAACACGAGTAAAGCGGAGTGTAAGCAGCACGAGCGCTTCTGCAGCAGACGGGGGGCCTGCCTTCGGGTGCTTCGTATCCTCCACAGTACATCGACCGGGTCACTCAGATCCAAGGAACCTCGCTTCGGTAAGCCTCCCGCCTCCAGCCACCGTCCTTCTCCACAACCAAGGCAGAAACGCCACGGCTCGGTCATGCCAGCGTACGCTCGCTCCGCAACTTTTTAAACAACTCTAGGCCTAACCAGGCCACTGCCCACCCCAGAATTTCTGTTTCTGGTTGTTTCTCTGGGGCTTTCGTAGTTGAGAAGTGATTAAGGCAAGCACTGTGACGTTTTGTCAGTAAAGTCCCGGAGCAGTGGGGAGGAACGGCAAGTTCCGACGGACCTTCAGGCTTGCTGTGACCCCTGCATCCGCTCGCTTGGCTCCCACTCAGGGGGCGGCTTCAGGCTGCCGGGCACCTTCACTGCGCGGTTCCCTGGCACCTTATGTTTTCTATCTTTGTGAGAGAAACAGCGCCCAAACCCCAGTGCACCTGGAGAGAGATTTAAACCAAACCACCTGACCAGCGCCACAGAGCCAAGTAGCGGGAGGGCTGGGCCGGAAGCCGGGATGTCTGGTTCCGGGTCCAGCACTCGCACTGCTCAGCAGGACAGACACCCTCCGGAAGCGCCATGAGCAGCGTGCCTTACGTCCTTGACCTGAGCAGCAAGGAGGTGTCGATCCAGAGGGGTCGGCGCAGGCTGCTCGCTGCCGGACAGCAGAGCCGGGCAGAGGAGAGGCGCACGCGGGTCCAGCGGGACTGGGGCCCTACAACAGGCAGCCGACGTGGCGGTGGGATCGCGGCTTCCCGGGGAGGGCAAGGGGCCCCGGGGATGCTCTTCCGCCAACAGGTACGTGTGTGTCAGAGCGGCCCCGACCGCACGCTCACACCCGCGCACTCCCCTCACACACACATTATATCCAAGTAACAAAGCTGCCTTGGCACTGGAGACAGAGGCACCACTGGGGACGCCTGCTGCGTCTGTGGCTCGGCCACGGAGCTGCGTGGCCTTGGCGGAATTTCTTAGCAAGGCTTAGCCTCAGTCTGGGGACGGGGAAACACCACCCTCCTGGCAGGGCCGTTGTGAGAGTTCACGGTCACACGTGGAAAGCACCCAGCACTGCTTCTCACGCGTCATGAGGTCTGAGGGCACAGGCTCAGCTGGAGACGAGGGAGGCCCGTGGGAGGTGGAGGCGGCCTGGACAGGGGTGTGGAGAGCATGCAGAGGTGGGAAGGGGGCGAACGGGGGCCGTTCTGGAGGAAGCGAAGGTGGGGACTTGCTGAGGGATGGGGGGGGGGATTTGGGGAGGACGCCCAGGGCGCTTTCAGAGTCGTTCTCACTGACAAGGGTCCCAGCAGAGTCCGAGTGTAACACTTCGTCACACCACACCAGACGCGGAGACCTCTCGTATTCATGATTACGAGACAGACTCGTTCAAAAGATGGCTTTGTAACACCACCCGCCATCTCCTCGTTGCTCCAAGCAACGTGCTGTCTTGTTCTGAATCTTGACTTGATGGCGGCGGTTTTAGGGGAGAAGTCTGGTGACTCCGAGAAGGTAGCTTGGCTTCCACAGCCCCGCTGCCTGCGTTCCTTCGAGTGAAAGGAAGGCCCCCACCTCCCCCCACAACTGAGGTGGCAGCCTCTCTGGGCCTGCGGCTGAGCGAGGAAAGGGTTAAGCCAGGCTGTGTCCAGTGTGCCCGCTGGCACGTCCCTTCAGTCCACGGCTGCGGCAGGAGGAAGTGTGGGGGGTGGCCTTTCACACGACATCATAAAATCCTGATTTACCGCGGCCACCAAACATCTAGAAAATCACACGCTCTCAGGAAGACGCAGTGGGAGGTGGCCAGGGCCTCTGATGGAGGCAGGCGTGGGGACCATGCGTGACACCTGCACGGTGACCCTGGCAGCTGCTCGATCTGCGCCGGGGGGCCCTCGTGGACAGGCCAGGGGCCAGCTGTGCGCGGCCCACAATGGAGAGTGGCCGCTGTGTCCGCGGATGAAACAGAGTGGGGTCCACTCCGCCAACCTGCCTGAAACCACACTTCTGTGCGTGTGGAAGTGTCCTGAGCAGGAGGGCTCTGCCCAGCGTGGGGGGGTCACTGGCCACAGAAACGTGGGGATCACCCCCTGCACAGGCTGCCCAACCCCCAGCCGCAAGGCAGCCCCACTTCCGCCGCCTACTGTGGAGCGAGTCCACGCCCGAGACGTGCTGTCGTCTGTCACGAGCGAGGGGCTGGGAGGTGACGCAGGAGAGACGCTCGAGGAAACGAGGGGTGGACTCCTGGCACCTCCAGGAACCGTCGCGGGGACATCTGTGCCGTGTTCCTCGTGCTCAGTAACCTAATGAAGCCGCCGACGCGCAGGTGCGCTCTGCGAACAGACGCCAGGGAGGCCCGGGGGGTCCCAGCGTTCTGGCCACGTTCTGGCCACGTCCAGGCCACAGAAGCTGCTGGCAGAGGAAGCGGCCCCTGAGGCCGCCCCTTCCCAGGGTGCAGCCTGACTCTCCCGGGACCCGGCGGGACAGAGGGGGCGGGGCGCGCAGCGGAAGGTGAGGCCCTGCGGTAACTGCAGCTCCCCTCACTCACCTGTGTAGGAGGGGACCGCGGGACGAGAACGCGAAGTCCCTTTCCCGAGCGCTGCTCATCCAGCGCCTCTCAGCCCCGCTCTGCACGTCCCAAGGGATCCTCGCCCTCCAGGGCGGCTAAGGCCACAGCCAGTCCTGCCCCAGTGGCCTCAGCCCTGCACTCCTGGCTTTGCTCCCAGGTGGAGCTGGGTGAGGGCAGGTGACCTGGAGGGAGGCCTCCCTGGCCAGGCCACGCACCTGTGCCCAGGGGGTCTGGCACACGCTCCCCGTGCAGCCGCGTGTGGGTGTCCACGCAGGGGGTGCGGGTGGAGGCCGCCTGTGGTGAGGCAACTGAGCTTCAGACACTCATTCCCACGAGGGCAGCCCTGGACGCCTGGGAGCAAGGCCACGAGCAGCCAGGCTCTGCCAGGGCCCAGGGACCTCGGGCTGTGAAGTGGACACTCAGGGTCCCCTGCTTCCAGAGACTGCGTATCATGATGGATGCCTGATCGTGAATCACAGTGCAAATGGGAGACAGTTCCCATGGGCGCGCTGCCCTGCTGAAGGCCACTCCCGTGTCAGGAGGCCCCTGCTCGGCCTTAAAAGAGGTCCCCTCTGCGTGGACACAGGCCCCCACCCACTGCGGGCTCAGGATGGGGCTCCTGGCTGTCGGGACGGGGATGCCTAGAGCCAGGGTGCTCATTCTCGCACATCCCCCGGGGACTCCCACCAACTGTGGGCTCTGTCAAAAGTGGACGTGGTGGACCCTGGGCCAGGCCGAGTGATCTGCACCTCTGCGGCGTCCTCAGAGAGTGTCCGAGAGTCACCTCCTCAGACCACACGCACTCTGAGGGCAGAGACGGTGTCTCCTCAGCCGGGGTCCCCAGCCTGGCTGTTTCTGGGAACAGGGTGGGTGTTACAAGGGAAAACGCCCCTTCTCCTCCTCCAAGGAGCCCGGCCACCCAGCGTGCGCTGGACACTCCACTCCCACCCACCCCAGCCGGCCTCTCGCTTCCATTACTCCCGTCTTAAGGGCTCCCAAGTTGCTTCAATGAGGCAGGTGGAGCCCACGAACGTCCCTTAAAATGCTGAGCAAGAACGGGGAGGGCGCCCTGGAGAGGAGCCCCTGGAGGTCACGGTCTGACCTGGCTTAGCCCACTGGCTCCCAGGGCTCGTCCCCAAACCCCGTCCAGCCCCAAGCTGCCCGGGCAGGCATCCCGCTGGGTGGGCCTGACTCCCCGTCTCCTGCCGGTCCTCCCTGGACACCCCTTCGGCTGTGCAGACCAGGCCCAGCAGGCCCATGCCTGCAGCCTCGTCTGCGGATGTGAGGACATGTGGCCCTTCCCGTGACCAACCCCAGGAAGGCTCCCACCAGCCAGGTGACACCTGGCCCCTCGAGGGGACATGGGAGCTGTGGTTGCCTGTGGATGCCGCACAGCCATTCTGTCCTGGTACTGCGGCCGTGACCAGGGGCCCTTCAGCTCCACTGGACGCAGCATCTGACTCTGCCACGCCACCCCAGACCCCCCGCCCGACGCAGACCCCACCAAGCAGGAAACCAAGCCCCCAGGACTCTGGGCTTTGACGCCGACTGTCCTTTGCTCTCGGTTTCCTCACCACCTTTTGCTCCCCCCAGGTTCCCTGGTTGGAATTCTATCCATTTTACCAGAGCAGCTAAAACCCTGACTTGGGGTCAGTGTGCTGACACCCGGGCTGCTGCTCTGACCCCGGCCAGTGCCAGGGCAGGAGACTGGAGCCCCCACTTCTAGTGATCCTGGTGGTCTGGTGGGCACAGTCCCAGGCTCCAGTGTCTTCTCTTGGTGCCACGGCTGCCCCGGTGCCACCGTCAGGGTGGAAATTTCCAGATGGTGCAGCCACAATCAGGCATGTACCCCGGGGCCTCCGAGCCCCCACCCCGTCCCTTCTGTTGCCTCCACACTCGACGCGCCTTCACCCACCACACCACGATTCTCCCCCTCAGCTTAGCGCCAGAGACACGCCACTCTCAAGTGAGGGCGCCGTGGGGCCCTGGGTCCTGATCACTGCACTTCCTCCCCCCAGATCAAGTGAAATCGTATCTCGCCCCCTGGCAGGGCCCATGAGGTGTGTGGGGGCTTCCTGCACACTCCCTCAGTACACACACCTGCTCCCTTTCCGGCTGTGTTGTCACCATTAGCTCCCCCGCCGCCCCTGCCGGCCTCTCCCAGGGGTTTAAAGTCATGGTCGGTGTACCTCCCTCGCCTACCTGTGCCCACGTCATTCACCCCCAAATCTTTCCCAGACGCCAGTGTTCGGGTCCTCCTTCTGCGGCCTCAGGTCACAGACACTGGCGTGATGAGATGAGGAACCACCCCCACGCCCGTCACAGACGGCCGCCCTGCCCCCCGGGGCCCCGTCCCTTCCCGGGACCCTGCCCATTCCCCCACAGAAATCTCTACCACTCGCCAAATAAAATCCCAACTCTTGCTCTGACTTTCAAAATCTTTGACAATTTGATCCCAACCTGTTTTATCAGGTTTGTTTTCCAGTCCTCTCCGACCACACTCAGGACACGTGGGATTAACCAGGGAGCAGGCAGGTGCACAGGGCTCCTCGCCTTCCTGTAGCTAGAAACTCAGCGAAGACGACGGCTCGAATGTCCTCACGGCCCGGGTTCTGGGCTTTGGACATACAGCTAAACGCCCTGGGGCCATGTGGAGGTCAGCTCACAGCCGGGCCCCAGAGAGCCCATCAGGCGGTCAGTCTGCCTCCTACAGACCACGCGGACACTCCCCCGGGCACAGGCGGCCAGACCCAGTCCCGCCCTGTCCTGCCTGGCTTGGCGGCAGTGCGGACGGCAGGGCCGAGCTCTGCGTGAAGGTGTCACGACCTAGCGGGGCTGCGGGGTAGATGCCAGAGGGTGAAGAGCTTGATTCTGACCAGGGACTGAAGAGGGGGCCGGTCCAACGTGCGGTTTTAGAGTTTACTTCCTCGGCTTCTCTCTCTACCAAAGCCTTGAACTTACAGAACATCTGACCTGCTACGTCGTGTGGAAAACGGAAGGACATTCAGAGCGAGCAAGGGTGCTCAGCAGAAGCAGTAAGTTCCCAGAAGCCGGGTCATTCGCAGAGACGCTGGGAGAGGCGCCAGGCTCCTTTGGTCTGGCCTGTGCCACCAAGAATTTAGGCAGCTTTTTAAAAAATTTAAAAAACAGGACATCCCCAGTAGGCGGAAGGGTCTGGGAGCATCCTGGGGCCGAGACTTAGCTCCAGAGACAAAGCACAGCACCTCCGGCTGAGCAGAGGACGGGTGGGAGACGGGCGGGAGACCAAGGACTGCGGCTCGCCCGCAGGGTCGCTAGCGGGGTCAGTGGGGGGTCCAGGGGATGGAGGTGGGAGACCAGGCTCTGCCGAGTACGGGGGCTGGGCTCCACCTGGAAGGGTCATGGAAACCTCAGGCCGCGGTGGGGAGGACGAGCAACTCCTTCTCAGAAGGCCCCAGACTCCACGGGACACCCCCCACCTCAAACCCTCCCCCGAGGACCAGCCCGGAACCCCCCGCCCCGTCCGGCTTCTGGGGGCGCGGGGGCTGTCGCTGCAGTGCCCGCCGTGGTGGAGGAGCCCCGTCAAGTCCGTTAGCGCCGGGCCCGGGCCCAGCAAAGACGCTGCCGCAGCAAGGCCCCTAGGACACCTGCTGAAGAGGGACCTCGTCCTTGCTTTGAGCTCTTCCCCTGATTTTCGAGGACGGCCTCTCTTGTCAGGGTTTTCCTGCCACGGCTCTGTGGCGGTGACGGCACCGGCAGAGTGGCTGTTCTGCGGGGAGGAGTTCAGAGGGAAGGGTCCCGGATGGCTCTCGTGTACCTGCATGTTTCGGCGTCTCCTCTGACCTGAAGAAAACCCTGAGCTGCTCACTTATCTTAACCTGTCCTCGGAGCAGCGTCAGCGACGTGGGAGGTGCCGCGATGGTTTATGTCACCGCTCGAGGGCGGCAACTCGAGGTGTGGCTTAACGTCACCGCTGGCAGCACAGCGTTACCGCTTTTACAGGAGAAAACGTGGGGCGGGCAACGGTTCTGCTGAACCCGAAAGCCTTGGTATTAGAGCGAAGCCCAGTTCTGGACACGTGTTAAGAATGGACAGTTACATTCCCCTCTGCCCCTTCAGTGCCTCCTCAGTGAAGGTGCAGAGCTGCTCTGCACAGAGAGCTGCCAGACCTCGGCCCCGCGGGGCCTGTCTACCTAGTTCCCACTCCCAAATAATGAAACGTCGTAGCTATTAGCAAATTTAAGTGAACGCATTTTCATTAACATAGCTGCATTTTATAGGTCAAATGTAAAAACACTGTGGGAACCATCGGCTGTGGCCTCTGTGTTTGATTTCTCTGCTGGTCGTGCCAGAGGCCTGCTGACAAAGGCTCAGAAGCATGAACAGCCTCCTCACAGCTCCTCCACGAACTTATTCTGAATTCTCTCTGAATTTCCAGATACAACGGCCGTAAAGGCAACACTACAAAATCAGAAACGGAGAACATGAGATTAATTTTAAGGCATCCTTTTTAAATACAGATATGTGATTATAAGTGTTATTTTTAAAAAAGCATCGACTTCAAAAGTTGTCTGCAGAAGACCACTCCCATGCTGGGTTCAGGTTTTGCTGAAAGTCACTTCCACGGGGCTGGGTTTCCGGGTGTGGGAGGTGAACGTCAGTTCTCCCAGCCCCGAGTGACGCCGTGACGCCTTCTCGGGGGCAGTCTGGGGGCAGGGCCTGCTGCCGGCGGGGGCACACCGTCCGCTAGGCTCACCCTGCCAGGTTTCAAGGACGCGCCACTCCCTTCTTAGCAGATGGGGGAACTCGGGCTCAGAGGTCAATTCAGGGGCCATTCATCGGGCAGCTACTCGGCCTCTAAGCCTAACCCACCGTCTGATGGTGGTGGCATCACACAGGTGACGCTGTGCACGCCACCTTCCATGGAGCACATCTGAGGGTGCGTTTCTGTCTCCTGGTGAGCCCCCCGTCCAACTACGATTCCCAGAGGAGTGAACTCCTGTCACCGCACCTGCAGAGGGAAGCACGTTACACACGCGCAGACGCAGCAGGTCCAGCTGGCGCCTTCCTCGCCGCAGCACTGCTGCGCGGCAAAGGGCCCCGCCTCCTTCTGCCACATTCCAGCTCTGCCCAGACAATGGCCGGTCACCCTCGTGACCCTCCCAGCCACCTCTTCCCTGCACTGGAGGGAAGTTCACCGCGTCCTTCTCTACAGACATTTCTGGGTTGCTCTGGTGCTATCCCTGGGATGGAGGGTCCCGCCAGCTTTTTGAGAAAACAGTGCTAACCTGTCTTGTTCCCTCATTCAGGTGGCGGGCTCCTGGTTTCAGAAGCATTTTCTAGACCTGCCTTCCAGGCCCCCTAGGAAGGACAGAAAGGCCCTCCTGGCGCGTCTCCTGGCTGGTGGCGCTAACCCTCACCCCCAGAAAGGGCCCGAGTGGCTGCCCGGCTGTCTGACCGCCTCTGAGGCCGCGGCGGCGCCCATCCCTGCCCACTGAGCAGAGACTGGTGTGAACACCACCAGCAAGGCGCCCAGAGCTCGAACCGTGGAGGCGGCCGCATCCCCAAAGGCAGGAGGGCGGGCGGGCTCTGCCCTGGCCCAGCAGCTCCTCTTTGGGGGCATCCACGTGCCGAGAAGACAGCCAGCAGCCAGGGGCATGCCGTCTCCTCCTGAACGTGGAAGCGGCTCCTGGAAGGGCCGGCCCCTCGCAGTGCCCCCAGATGGCTCGTTCCAGGGGCCCCTCGCACCCTGGCAGCACCCAGTAGAGCAGGAAGCAAGTACAGAGGGGAACCTCTAGCCTCACTGCCTCTAACTAAGTGCCTTAAAGGACTGCGACAGTCCTGTTAGACTGAGAGAGAAGCGAACACGTGTGAACAGAGCAGGAAAATGCCCAGAGGCCCCCGTGCTCTCTGGGGCAGAGCGGGGGCACCAGTGAGGACGGGGGCTCCCCCTGGCCCTTTGCGGGACAAAATCCAGGCCTGGGCTCAGCAGGGCTGGGCCCCAGGGGCGCCGCACCTGAATCGGTCTCGTCTTGCTGGGCCTCACCACCTCCACCAGCGCTCCCAGCCCTCAGGTCTGGTTGGGCAGGCGGCCCTGGGCCTGCTGGGGCACATAGGCCGCGGCCCACACTCACCCCTGGCCTGTTCTCGCCGCATCTGAGCTCACACCTGTCCCGCAGGTTAGGACACTCAGGGAGGGGCTGGGAAAGTCAGACAGATCGGGGCCCCTGAGCGCGCTGCGGGCCTCACGCACCCACCTGCCAACGTGGCCCAGACGGCGTTTCCGGTCCTTGCAGGGAGGGACCAGGAAGGGAAGGGAAGGAGGCCCCCCTCGATGCTCCAGGAGCCTCCATCTCTGGGTCCTGGGCCACCAGGGCTCTGACGACGCTGAGCGCACAGCCACCCGGCAGTGCGAGGCCGTGGGGGACGGCTGTGGCCAGGGGCTAGGACACACCAGGTCTCATACCCAGAGGTCACCCCCACCACTCC
This sequence comes from Vicugna pacos, assembly GCF_048564905.1. NCBI lineage: Eukaryota > Metazoa > Chordata > Mammalia > Artiodactyla > Camelidae > Vicugna > Vicugna pacos. Next base: position 43,194,107 of record NC_133006.1, on the reverse strand, counting down.
CCGCTCTGCCCCGCAGGAAGTGGCCCCACCGTGGGCTTTTACTTAGGGTCACATGGTGTGACCGTTGGCTTCCAGGTTTCCGCAGTGACCTCTCGGCGCCTACTTGTGGGTCTCTGGCTGGAGGCCGGGCCTCAGGGATCGGGGGGAGGGCGGACAGCACGGGTGTTTGGGGGGTCTGCAGCCTCGGCCACCTCGCCGACATGGTGTCCACCCCGCCTGCCTGCACCGTCACCGCGCAACGCCCTTCTCCCGAGCACACAGCGCCAGACGCCACGCGCTCACCTGCTACCCGCCACACCGACGGCTACGTCTCCTCGCGGACAGTGACCGTCACAAACCTTCGCCGGAGGGCCAAGTGCTAGAACCGGTGATGGGAGGTCAGGAGAGGCTCTCCCGGGAGGCCCGCGCTTGAGAAACTGCAGGTTTGCTTTCTGGCCGCCCAGAAACCGCCGACGGGCTCCCTTCGTCCACACTCCGTGCATCCCTCCTGCGTGTTGGACGGGCACAGACTGACTCACACACACACACACACACACACACACACACACACACACATACAGCTGGTCACCCGAGGCTAAGTGCCCCCTCACTCCAGGCTTGCGGGGCCTCCTTCTCTCCCTCCTCGGGCAGCCGGGTCACCGCCCACCGGGCTCCTGGCCTCCCTGCCTACCCCCTGGCCTGTGTGCTCAGCTCAGTCTCCCGCGGGTCCTAATGCGCGGTCCTCTGACCCGCCAGGCGTCACCCCGATGCGCTCCACTGGGGCCACTTCTCATCTCTGTCTGACTCCTTCTTAGAACCTGTCTGATTCAGACTGGCCTGTGGTCCACTCCAGGAAAGAAGATTCATTTTCCCTTTTCTCCAAGCTCTAAGCTGGTGCTGTGCTTTTAATGGAACATCGAAAATAGCTGCGAAAGACACAAACAAATGGAAACTCTTCACCCTGTGTTCATGGATTCAAGGGCTTCCCATGTCAAGACGGCAGCACCACCCAGGGACGCCTACACGCCCAATGCCGTCCCTGTTAAAACTGCAATAGCTTTTTGGGGTTTTTTTGGGCGGATATAAGACTCCATCCTAAAACTCACGGGTTTGGGAACAGACAAAAGAATCTTGAAAAAAAGAACAAAGTTGGAGGTTTCACGCTTCCTGACTTCCAAACTTACGACCGAGCTATGCTAGTCACAGCGGTGTGGTGCTGGAAGACAGACAGACAGACACACACACTGGGGGATGGAACAGGGATTCCAGAATTAAACCCTTGCACGTACGATCAAGCGATTTTCAGCAACGGCGCCGAGACCATCGGTGGGGAAAGGACAAGTGGCCGAAAAGCCGGACATCCACACGCAACAGAATGACGCTGGACCTTGACCTTACACCGCTTACAAAAATCAACTCAGCGTGGATGAGGGATCTGAGCCTTAGAGCTAAAATTATAAAGCTGTTAAGAGAGAACATAAGGGAGAAGGCTTGTGACCCTGGATCTGGCAGCACATTCTTGGATATGACAGCAAAAGCACAGGCAATGGCGCACGGGACCACGTCCAAACTTAAAGCTTCAGTGCATCAAGGGCACAAAGAGCAGGGTGCAAAGGCAGCTATGGGAGAAAATGTCTGAAAGTCACGTGTCTGATAAGGTCCAGAATATACAAGGGACCCGCACAGCCCAGCAGTGAAACACACGTCCTGAGTGAAAAGCGGGCAAGGACTCGAACAGACGTTTCCTCAAAGACACGCGAACGGGCAACAGCAAGTGAGAGCTGCTGACACGCACGGACACACCAGCCGCAGGAGCCGCTGCTTCTCGCCCACGGGACGGCCACTCAGAAATGATAACGGTGTTGGTGAGGGCGTGGGGGTACTGTCGGGCAAACCGCATGGAGGCTCCTCAGGAAAGTAAAAGCAGAACTAACATGTAACCCAGCAGTTCTACTTCTGGGTGTCTGTCCAGAATAACTGGAGGCAGGGCCCTGAGCAGACATGTGTGCGCCCACATTCACAGCAGCTGAGGGCGGAGCCACCCCAGCACCCACCCACAGGCGACAGACACACAGAGTGAGGCGTGTGCACACAGTGGAGTCCTACGCAGCTCTGAAAAGGAAGGAAACCCTGACACCTGCTAAACGTGGAAGGACCCCGAGCACACGACGCTCAGCCAGTCGCAAAAGGACAAAAACTGCACGGTTCCACTCCTGTGAGGTCCTAGCGTCACTGGATCCACAGAGAAGCGGGGGGGGGGGGGGGCGGTGCTGGCCAGGGGCCGGGGAGGGGCTGGACGCCAACCTGCAGCTGGGACGTGAAAGAGCTCTGGGGAGGGGGTGTGGCGGTGGTTTCCCAACAGCGTGGACGTAGCCAGCCCCACTGAGCCATACACTTGGAAACGGTCAGCACGGTAAAATGCACGTGTGTTTTGCCACAATAAAAAAACTCCATCAATACTCAACTTAAAAATAAACAAACTACTGAATAAACACAGCAATGGACCACTGACGCTCCTTTATCTTTCAGAGGTGTCCCCCAGCCACTTCTCCAGCGGGCATCGGAGCCTTAATTTCTGCATCGTGAGAACCTAGTGCGGTGCTGGTCCCACCATGAGGCTGAACATGCAGAGCTGCTGAAGCGCAGGGATGACTGCATGGACTCTCACTGCTCTTTCCAATTTCCAAAGCCGCCCAGTCGACTATTTCAGGCTCAACTGACACATATAAATCTTTCTTAAGTGAAGAATTTTCAAATGTAAGTAAAATATTCACATTAGTTTTTTTTTTTAAGGTTGAAAGCCATTTTTAACACAAAACTAGAAAGAAGGGTGTAAAGACTGTCCGTATACATCGCCCGAAAGCGTTTTATTTGGCCGACGGGTAGGCCATCGTGGTGACCGACAATTTCACAGTCAGGGTCACAACCTGACGTCCAGGACACCCTGACGCCCAGCGCACTTACGAAGAGACTGACAAAGGAGTTCGGAAGCTGGACTGAGGCTGCACAGACGCTGCGAGGTGGCACTCGGACCCCAGGCGCCCGGCCCCGGCACCCCAGCCGTGTGACATCTGCCAAATCCACGAGGTGGAAGCTCTTCTTTCTTCTTTGCGCAGGCAAGCTGCCTGCACTCACGGGGCTGTTCGACACGGCCCGGCCGCTGTCCAGGTAAAGGCGACTCAAACCTTCCAGCGCCTTGCGAGTCAGCGTCGCCTCGCCGCTGGTGCTGGAGCCCTCAGGTGGCCTGGGGACAGCCTCCACTTCGCGAGGTGGCGTCTGCGGGCCCAGGGGTGGCCGGGGGTGCGGTAAGGCCAGCCGGTCAGACCTCGGAAGGCCGAGTTCACCGTCCCATGTGGCCTGGCTCCCGCCACATAGCTGACACCGGAGGGTGTGAGTCTGCAATCAGATTTCCAAATGAGGACCGAGGAAACACGTCCCCGAATCGCCAACAACGTTATCTTGGGGGCTGTCGTCCCGCCAGCGGGGGGCCCACCACGAGCTGACTGCGAGAATCTCCGTCCTCCCCCCCGGAGGTGTGTGTACACGACGTGCTCTCTTTATGGGGACGTGGGCGAAAATGCCAATTTTAATTAGCGTTGCTTCTCTAATGAGCGCATTCCAACATGCCCACGGTTTCAAAGCTGAAGCCACAGTCCGTGAAGTCTAGTTTATCTACAGCTTCCCCCCGACTCCACTGACCTGCCCCCCACCCAGGCCCCAGGAGGCCCAGAGGGGACCAGTTCTCCACGCCCTGCCTGGTCTACCTGACGGCGCACTCAGTCACATCAAGTCTACTGACCACCAGGAAACAAGGAATTTCTTGGGTTGATCAAATTTTGAGGCATAAACAAGGAAGAGTTAGAACATCCACACACGTGTTTACAGTTCTTCTCAAAACCATAGAATCTGGAATATTTAAAGCATGTAAACTCACCCCCAGGCCGAGGCACCAGGCCTGGGGGGCAGTGACGGCAGTGATGTCACTCTGGCAGTGTGGTGCCGTCACCCCAGCCAGGCCCTGGCCAGAAACGTCCGAGGGCTGAGGTGGGTGTGCCTGGGGAGGAGAGCCCGGTGGGCGGGCAGGGAGGGCCACCGGCCCTCTAGCGCCTGAATGACTCCCTGCTGGGCCTCTGGGGCCGGTGGGGCCCTGGGCGGGGGAGGGGGTCGGTGCTGGGACCCCGGGTGCTGGGGCTTGCCTCACGCCTTCACTGTGGCCCGATTCCCACGCGGTGCCATTCACCTCCTCAACCGAACCTGAGGCCTTCAGTCACCCCACTAGTCCCGCCCCCGCCCTACACGAGTGTCAGAGCATGGCTGCCCCGTAACAGGTGCATCGAGGGGCCAGCCTGCTGCCCACCAGTCCCGCCCGGGGACGCAGGGAGGCCGAGGGGGTGCCCCGCTCTCCCTGCTCCTCCTCGCCCCGCGTGGGGCTCCAGCCGCGAGGACCCCACAAGGGGGTGGGCACCATCACCCGGCCATCTGCCAGGGCGAACTCCCGGGGGCCTAGAGGAAAACGCCGGCGTTTGAAAGATGCCTGGTTACTCAGGAAACTGAAGCCAAAAGACGGTCAAGATGATGAGGCCCATTTTGTGAAAACAGCGACGTCAGCTCTCAACCCGCTTTATTCCCCTACAAGGCGGCGGAGGCTCACTAGGAAAGGAGGCCTCTTCAACCCGGGCTCCGCGTGGGGCGCGGGGGCCCCTGGCCTGGAGGCGCTGCCCCGGCCTGAGGCCGGCTGTGCTCCTCAGGAGGGTCTAAGTGGCACCTGGAGGGACACACTCACGTCTCCCTGCCTCGGCGAGTCGGAAGCCCAGCTCTGGTCACCCTGGGTGGTGGCGGGAAAGGGGCGGCAAGGCCACCAACCCACCTGCCATCGGACGCAAGGGGCCCTGATGGGGCTGGAGAGTCTTTTCTGTAAAGCCAAGAACTTCGGTTACAGGGGTTTGAAAAATCTCCTTTCGGACTTAACCCTTCAGACAAAACCTGAAAGACTGGGGCTCACGGAGTCTTGAGGCTTAGAGCCCCAACATCCAGAAAAACGCACACACTGCCCCAAAGAGAAGGGCCGCTGACGCCACACGGATCGCTCCGGAAAGGCGGCGGGGGCGGAGAGGACACGTGAGGAGGAAGCGGAGGAGCACGAGGGGGAGGACGTGCAGGATCGCCCCTCGGTGAGTCGCCGGCACCGAGCGCGGTCGGACCCTAAGTGGCGGGCACGACTTCTTCCATCACTGGACAAGAGACAGAGCTCGGACCCGGCTGGGGACCAGCGCTTCCTGTTCTGATCATTAGCTGCTGGGACCCGAGTTCCACCCACCTGTTTGGTTTGTGAGGTGTAGGGAACACAGCATCACAGAAGATGGCGAATCTAACATCCAAATCCTGCTGAAAGTCTGTTTCAGACAGGCACAACAGCAAGGGACAGGTGGCCAGGGACAGGCGTGCGCACCGCAGCACCCGGCACCTCCAGGGCGCCGCCCGGAGGACAAGCGCGTCAGGGCCTCTTCCTTTCCAGAGGAGTCCCTCGGATTTGCAAGTCAGTCCGCGCTGGTCTCACCAGACGGCCTCCCACCTTGACCCTGAGATACGGTCTGAAGAGGCCGCAAGCCCCGGCGGGCAGGTTTTAACCTGCATCTGAGTGTCGCCACGTGAGCGGGGAGAGAAACCCCAGCAAGCACCGCGAACAGCAAACGCACGGCGGGTCCTCCCGGCTTCCGGGAGGCTGCCGTGGGTCCAGGGGTCGTAGCTGCATCCCACGCTGTCAGCGGTCAACCCGCTGGGCTAAGTCGAGGCCCCGTGTGGACGGCACAGTGGGTGCTGTCAGAGCCTGGGCGTCTCAGTGAGTGGTGGGGCCGGGTGGGGGCTCTAATAACACACGAGGTCCATCCTCAGGGTCCCTCAACACGTAACCAGCTGAGCATCTTCCAAGCTCTTCACAAACGTTAATTAATTCGCACGATGCCCCTGTGATGCAGGTAAGGGTCATTATCTCCACTTGACATGCAAGGAAACAGACCGGTTGAGTGGCTTGTCTGAGCACACGACAAGCCTGAAGTGGGTCTAGAAACAATTAGAAGCACCTGCTCCGAATTGCACGGTGTGCTGAGTGCAGTCACTGGGCTCCGCCCAGCCTGAGCCCTCACCCCTCCTGGGGCCTGCGGCTGCAGCAGATGCTGCCCGCCGTCAGAGGGGAGCCCAGGCCGTCTGTCCTGTCTGGTCCTTGATCACCTTCCCACCCAGGACCCTCAGTGGGAGTCTGACTGAGACGCAGCAGGCGCTGTGCTCTGGGCCCAGCCACGGTGGAGGAAGGACGGGTCCTCTGTGGGTGCTCCCCTACCATGTGGGAAGTGGCCTGATGTCCAGCTGGAGGGGGATGTCTGGAGGCAGGTGGCCAGGAGAGCCAGGGTCACAGCTGAAGAGCGGGTGGTGGAGCGAGGAGAGCCCAGCGTCACCAGGACAGCAGCAGTGGCAGCAGGGGAGACAGGGAGGTGACCGAGAAGTCACAAGATGCTGGCGCCAGGGCTCGGGGAGCTGTGAGGCACCCGCTCACCCAAGCCCCAGACCTACCCCACCGGGCCAACGTCACAAGGTGGGCCTCCTCACTTCAGGGATGAGAGGTTGAGTCCCAGTGGTCAGTTTTCAGGTGGACACAAAATGCAAGCCAGCCCAGATTAGGATGATCATCCTGCACCTCCAAGCAGGCAGGACTCCGGGCATTTCAGTCGGGGAGAAGACGGAGACTGGGCTGTGCAGGCCACGGTGGCACAGGATCAGGCTCCACCTGCCACCCCACTGGAAGAGCTGGAACAGCTGAAGTAGAATGGCCCTGACGCAGGATTCACACGTCTTCCTTCAGCAGAATCGCCTTCACACGACATGTGCCGTGGAAATGCGTCCGTCTGTCCACAGACGTTCCCCGTCTGTAGCTCCCTGGGACACAGCCCGGCAGGGAAGCAGCGGTGGGGGGTCCGTCTGTTCCCGCTGTACCCCAAGGTGGCCTGTGCTCCTCAGGACCCAAAGTGTGTAGTCGAGATTACTTTGGAGAGTTTCAGCTTCACGCGCCAGAGAAGTCGTGGGCCAGCCCGCGGACCGAGACTGCCGGTGGCCATTAACAAGGAAGGGCGAGGGAGGCCGGCCCTTGGCTGGTTAGCGCAAAGGAGTGAAGGCTCACCTTAGGCTCACTTTGTATTCTTCCTCCCATCTTCCTTCTCGGGCGGGGATGAGCCTCTGACGGGGACGGGACAGGGCAGTGTGGCTGCAGTTTTGGGGCCCAGCTTTCCTCTTTCACGGGGACTCCTCGCCCGGTGGCCACGTGTGCCTGCTTCGCGTTTGGTCGGGGGATGCGCTTCGTGGACGGTCACTGAGTTGAGGTGGAGACAAAGGGACTGGAGGAGGAAGGGGCGCAGGGCAGACAAGGATCCGCGCCACCTGATGGCTCCGCCTTCAACGTCCCCCTGCGATGAGTAGACCTGCTGAAAAGACCCTGCAGCTGAAAAACGGTGCCTCTTAACTACTGCCCTTAATGCAGCCGCTTGGTACGTCTGGGCCTGCTGGGTCAGCTGTGTTACGTCACAGGCAGGAAGTTCCCTTCGGGGGCCTCATTTCTAACTTGGCGACCTCGAAGAGTTAAACTTGCCCCCATCCCATCGCCAGGTGTCAGCCAGAGGGACCGCCAGCGGGGCAGTGATGGCAACTCTCCTGTTCACATGGGCCTGGGGCTCGAGAAGGGCTTTGGGTCTCCTTCGACTCACACAACGCAGGGTAAGTACGCGCAGGAAAGCAGACAAGACACCAGCCCCGACTACAACGAAGAAACAAAGGCTCGGGGAGCCCCCGGAGGCCAGACGGCTGTGAGGCCCCGGGACTGGGATCAAGTCCCCCCGAGGTCCTCTCACCTGCGCCACGCCTGCGTCTCGCCCCACAGCCTCTGCGGGGCCAGGCGCCTCCCCTACTGGCCCCGATCGTGCACCAGGGCCAGGAACGTCACTCCACGTTAGAGCAGAAGCACGGTGAACGTGCTGGCCCTGCTTGCCACCCTCCCAGCCTGATTGCACGGGGAGGGTCGTCTCTGCCATCATTCACAGAAGTTTGGCCTACCTACCTGCTGACACTAAAAGCAGTTTTTGCAAATTTAAGAAGTTGTACAGACACACCGCGACCGAAAGGCTAAGGGAAGGACACTTTCACAGACCCGGGGTGACGTGGAGGCCGACGCACACAGTCCGCTTCTCGCGCCGCTGAGATGGCTGACGAGGCTGCTGTGCATTCAGAGCTCGGCCCCGGAGGCCCTGGGCTCAACCGCGCCGGGCCCTGGCTGGAGGAGCCGCAGTCCTCTCCTGCGGTGCCGAGAGCTGGCTTACGACACATGTGTTTTGGCCCCAAGGTCACAGTGTCCTCATAACCCTGGCCTGAAGCAGGCAAGCTGGCAGGATGGTGGACGCCAGAGCCACTTCGCCTCCTTCCTCCGGCAGCAGGAACCCAGCCGGGCACCCCCTGCCCAGGGGTGGGCGTGCTCACGCCCAGGGGTCCGCAGCCCCCCTGGGAGCACAGGTTCCCCGGCAGTTGCTCCTCCCTGAGCGGTGCGTCACTGCCAGCCGGACGAGCATCACCAGAGAGCGGGCTGGAGCGGGCGGGTTGGGGTGGTCGGGGCGGGGGGAACCGGGGGAGCGAGGCCGCTCACCAGCCTGCTAGGTGGCCGGACCCTGCTGATCAGCCTGCCACTTTGCCTAATCTATCTGGAACCATAATTCAGGGATGAAATTGCCCTGGGTTCCCCCCCCCCCCGCCATTAAATTCCGTTCAATCATAGGAGGCAAAACGCAGTCACGCTCAACAGCCAGATGTTATCACCGCAGCCCTTTCTTTATAAACCGAGGCTGAAACTTGAGTGGCTGATGAGCCCGGCTAAGCAGTTGTACCTTTGACCCGACTGCATTAAACTTGCCCTATCAATTTAGGCTTAGTATAAACACCCGTTCCCAGAGCCCCTCGTGAAGTCAGCGGTGGGAAGAAGCTGACGGAACCCAAACATCTGTTAACAGCAGCCTTGTCTGACAACAGCGAGGGGGCCTGCCGGGGGTCTGGGGCTCCATAAAACCATAGGAACATGCTGAAAGAATCAGAACCCTTCACAAACGAAAAATTGACGGTGACAGTCCTTTCTGACGACCAGTTGGTGTAATGGCGTCACAGGAGTGCGTGGGAGAGCGCGCCTGAGACACTGTTGTATTTTTTTAAGCCATATTTTTATGAGTTTTTTTCTTCTGTCCCCAGTGTTTACTCTAAAGATAAGGCGGCCATCCCAGGAAAAAATGAAAAAAAAAGTGTCCCTCTTTTCAGTAGCTTGGACACTTGAAGACAGTTGAACACACTTATTGTCCAGGTAAGGCTTTTTTCCCGCTGGCGGCTGGGGCCGCTCGGACCCCGAGGGGTGCCCCTGTGATTTCCCCGTGTCTGCGCGTAGCCGACGTCTGGGGGGGCCCGGCCTGCACACGCGCCCCAGACGAGTGAGCCAGTGACCGTGACCCCGCCACTTACTCACTGAGATTCCAGATGGACAAACTTGGATGGTCTATCGAACGTGAGAATATATTCGTAACTTGCAAGTAAGTATGTTTCAATGTAAGGTTATCTCAAGAGGAAACCAACACTGGAAGTATCTGCTTAACTGTTTTCAACTTTGTGTAGAAACAGTATTCAGTCTCTGTGGCTCAGCATCCAAAGAAGGAGGGTGCTGTCACTTCCGTTAAAATGCTAAGATAGTCCGCTGGTGAGCAAGTAGGTGTCTGATTAAAAGATTTATGAACAGTTTGCTTCGAAAAACGTGTTGTCAGAGAGACTTTTAGGAGTCTTTGAATGGCAAGTTTTACACTTACAAAAACAGGCAGAAAATGTACTTGGCTTCAGAGACATCGGGAGAAAAAGGAGCCCAAATGTCAGAGCAGAACACGCTCCGTGGAGGCAAGAGCCCTGCCCACGCGGAAATCAGGTTTCTGTCATACGTGCTGCTCATCGCCTGGCTTTTGCCAAATCAAACAAGCTCAGGGTGTCATCTCAGCGCAACGAAGCCGGGGAGTTAACAAAGGGACCTTCACCCTGAACCTCACGCCCGCTGGAGCCAGGGCAGACTGACAGGTGTGTGGGGAGCAGGCGCCCGAGTCTGTGACGCAAGAGCTCCTGTCGCCCGAACACGGAGGCCTACGGAAATGCCACACATCCCGGCCGCCTGATTACGAGAATCACAGTCTTCTTCCTTTCTTCAGAGGAGGAGACTGAAGACGCGTACTTCGTGGGGTGAAAGGCACTGAGGCCGGCCGAGGGGCACAGTTTAGGCTCTAGGCTCTTCCCATCTTTGGGCTTCAGTGTTTGTTTAGAGGGAAAAATGACTTCCAGAAGCAGGCGCTGTGCAGTTTCCAGGAGCAAGATTCTTGGTTCGATTTGAAAAAGCTATTTCAATATGAAGTGTTTCTGTGCCCCTTTCCTCGTGAACGAGAAGACGAAGCTTGCGGAGACGGGTGATTAGATGAACCTTCCCCACTCTACGCAACACACGCGGGAACGCGGGGCTTGTCAGAACTAACTGATGCCTGGGGTTCCTTCATCAATGAGCAGGTCAGACATTTAAATAGAATTCCTTTCTCCACACTGGGACAAGACAGGAAAAAAGTGCATGAATACGAAAAAACCAGAATCTTTTCTAAGTTGGCTTTGTAATTAAAAGGACATTTAAAACGAAGCCAGTGGACCTCCACTCTCCAAACATAACCTTCCGAAGGTAACAACGGCACAGCCGTACTGAGAGATAATCATCTCCCAACGCCGTCTGTCTTCAGCTGCATTTTCAGTTTTCACTCTGCATTCCATGTTTCCAAAAGCTGAAGTCATCCGCAGGTCAACCGCGGCCCGGGGTGAGCACCTCGCACTTCTCAACAAAACGCACCTTCCTTCTGAAGCCTGAAAGCTCCCGGCTCCCCGAGCCACGCCTCGCCTCCTCCGGGTGGGCGGGCGGCTGACTTCTGCTCAGTTTGCTGTCACCACACAGCTGCAGGGTTTTTCGAAATTCTAGACAGTGAAGCTCATTTCCATGCTGCTCACCTCCCAGCAACCTTGGGGCCCCCAGGAGGCCTGAGTGCACAGATTTGGGGCAAAGATCTGATGGCTCCATCCTGCAAACCACAGAACCGGCAAACAGACACTGTGGGCTGTCAGCAGCGCCCTGAACTGACCCCCTCCCGCAACCCAGGGCTTCCGGAGGCGCCAGCGTTGGTGGCCGTCAGTTCCCACCCTCCTTCCTGAGGTTGCAAACACGGTCGTGCGGGGGCACGTGTGCCAGGAACCCCTCCCCCCGGCGACGCCTTGTCCAGAGGACACAGACTGCTCTCCTGTGACGCACCAGGGTGGCCAGGAGGTGAGAGCTGGCCGCTGGGATCAGGCCAAGGTCACCAGCAACACCCTGTGCTCCTCGGAAGGTGGCCCCTGGTGTCAGGCTTACAGTCACAGATGGACGGAAACGCAGCTCCCAGGAGGGTGCGCAGGAACATGGGATGAAGGCACCACTGCTGTGATGTACGAGGCATTTACTCCTAAATGTGCGCCGATTAGAAACAGGCAAAGTCTCAGCTCCGACACCAGCTCCACGCCTTTAACACAGCGTGGACGGGCAGAGGGCGGAGCGGGCCCACCGCGGCTGGAGCTTGGCGAAAACAAGAGGTCTGGGGCTTCGGGGAGCCCCTCCAGATCCAGGCCAGCACCACCAGCGCAAACACCCACGCCGCTGCCCCCATCCCAGGCTGTCCAGGCCGCCGCCCTCCGCACACTGAGGCCTGCTCGGCCCCTGACCCGCAGGGCGGGTGCTCAGGGCGCCACTGGGCCCTTCCCTGGGCCCCCCGCTTCCTTGGCTCGACGAGGCTCCAAGTTTCTCCCTTTGACCTCTCTTCAGCTAGTTTGTCAAAGGGCCTTTTTTCCTTCCAGCTTTACAAAAAAATTACACGGAGAGTCCTGGAGTTCCCACGAGCCCCTTGCTCCCCACCCTCAGCACAACTCCCCCATCATCACTGCCTCGAAGCAGGGCGGTGCCGTGGTTACAACCGATGAGCCAGCCCTGATGCGTCAACTAAAGCTGCTGCCCACAGTGGACACGGGGTCTGCCCCGTGCTGTGCGATCCTACGGGTTCAGCGAACGCACGGAGTCGGGGGCTGCACAGAGTTCTGCTGTCTTATAAACCCCGCGCCCCCCACGCCGCCCCCTCCCTCCCCCCAATCCCTGGAGCCATGGCCCTCCTGCCTCCGTGGCTCTGCCTTCTCCCGGATGTCGGGGCGCCATCGCGCAGTGCGCGGCTTCCTCCTCAGCTCGGCGTCTTCCGCTTGGTGAAATGCGCTTCTGGTGCCTCCGGAACGGTGCCGTGCGTCTCGATGGCCGGTTTCTTCCTCGCACCGAGTAACGCTCCGCTGTCTGCACGGACCACGCTTTGTCCATTCACCTGCTGGAGGACGTCCTACTTGCTTCCCGTTCTGGTGATTACGAGCACATTTGCTATAAACAGTCATACGCAGCTTTTACGTGGACGCAAGTTTTCCGCTCCGCTGGGTAAATACCAACAGCGTGATGGCCGGATCCGATGCGAAAATCACGTTAACTTTTTAAGAAACTCCAAACACTCCGCCACGGCGGCCGCACCAGTGCGCTCTCCCCCCAGCGCAGCGTGGGGTTCCTGCCGCTCCACGCCCCTGCCAGCGCCTGGCGTTCCGCACTCAGTCGCCTGGCGGGCGCGTGGCGCTGCCTCACTGTGGTTTTAACTCGTCTCCCTGATGACAGACGACGCGGAGCCTCCTTTCTCGTGTCTCCTTGCCGTCTGTGTCCTTTTTGGTGAGGTGTCTGTTTAGACCTTTCGCCCATTTTCAAGTTGGATTGTTCGTATTCTTATTGTTGAATTTTAAGAGTTCTTCATAGATTTTGGATACCAACCTTTTACCAAATGTGGGTTCTACAAAGATTTCTTTCCAGCTCTGTGATTTTTTTTTCTTAACAGTGTCTTTCACAAAGCGAAAGTTTTTAATTTTCACGACGTCTCACTTAATGAACTTCTCCTTTCGTGGACTGTGTTTTTGGTGTTTTACGTGAAAACTCCGAGGTCATCTTTGGTGTTGTAACTAAAACCTTCAAGGTCCCTGGACCCTCTAGACGTTCTCCTGTACCACGTTCTAGAAGTTTTTCGGTTTTGCATTTTACATTTAGGTCCGTGATCCATTCGGACTTGATTCCCGTGCTGGATGTAAGGTCTGGGTCTAGATTCTTCTCCTTTTTTTGCACGTAGGTTTCTAGTTATTCCAGTGCTGCTTGTGGAAAAGACTCTCCTCTCTCAGTGACACACCCGTGCTCCCGTGTCAGAGCCTCGCTGACCGCGGGCCTGGGTCTGCTCCTCGGCTGCCGGTTCTGTCCAGGGATCGATCTGTCTTCTCTTTCGCCAGCACTGCACCGTCTTGACCACGGACGCCTGACAGTGACAGTGGCCCGGAAGCAGGGACAGCTCGCCGACTCTGTTCCTCGTCAGTGTTGCCCTGGCTGTCCTGGGTGCTCTGCCTTCCACATAAATGTTACGATCAGTCTGTCAACGTCCGCCAACGTGTCTTATGTTACCTTCTTTATGAAAAACCTGTTAATGCCATTTTAAGGCAAGTCTACTGATGAGAAATCCCCTTAATTTCTATTTGTTTGAGAAAGTCTTTACTTCTTCACTTTTGAAGGATGATTTCACTACATACAGAATTCTAGGTTGGTGGTGTTCCCTTTCAACACTTTAAGTATTTCACTCCACTCCTACTGTGCGCATGGTTTCCACCGAGGAGTCCGACCCAATGCTTAGCCCGTCCCATCACAAGGACGGTGCCTCTTCCTCTGGCTTCTTTCCAGATTGTCCCCTTTGTCTTTGGTTCTCTGCACTTTGAGCAGGACACACTCAGCTACAAACCTGCTGGCATTCGTCCTGTTTGGAGGTCTCATGAGAGCTTCCTCATGCTGTGGTTTGGCATCTGTCATTAATTTTGGAAACATCTCAGCCATTTTTACTCCTAATATTGCTTCTGCTCTGTCTTCCTTCTCGCTCTGCTGCTCCCATTATGTGTATGTTGCACCTGCCATAACTTTCCACGACTCTTGGGTCCTGTTCCAGATTTTTCATATTTTTCCCTTTGTTCTTCAGTTTCGGAGGTCTCTACCGACGTCTCTTCAAGCCCATGGATTCTGTCCTCAGCCTGGCCCAGTGCGCTGCTGGGCCCACCAAAGGCGTCCTTCATTCCTGTCAGAGTTTCTGGTTTCTAGCATTTCCTTTTGATTCTTTCTTAGCGTCTCCATCTGCCTGCTTTCACAGCCCACCGGCTCCTGCCTGGTGTCCACTTCTCCCCTTAGCGCCCTCAGCCCGCTGATCATAGCTGTTTTAACTGAAACTCTGAGTCCCCAGATCTCTTCTCTGTCTGAGGCTGGTTCTGGTGCCTGCTTTGTCTCCTCAAACTCTGTGGTTTGCTTTCTAGCATGTCTTGTAGTTAAAGGCTGGACGTGACATCTTGGAGAAGAGGAGCTAAGTGTGAGCTCTTGTGTTTATCTGGCCAGGAGTCAGGCTGTGTTTGCTGTCAGTGTAGCTGTGGGTGTCAGAGGCTAGAATTTCCCCCGGTGTCCTTGTGTTTGTCTCCCTGTTTGTCTCTGGGTTTCCCTAGAGACTCCTCCTTAAACAGGGTCTGAGCCTCATGGGGTTTTCCGCTGTAAGCCCCCGCTGCCCCGTGGGAGTCCGCTGATGTGGTGTAAAGGGGGGCGGGGAGAAACACTCCGTGTTCCTATGCCTACTTCTCTGTCTGCGCCTGGGCCCTTGTCCTGGCTGTGACCTGCACAAGTGCCCCAGGTCCCCTCTCCCTCTGAAGCGAGAGGGGAGGGCTCGAACCGGGTGTCTGCTTCCCCCGAGGCAGCGGCGCGCTGGGAGAACGGCTTCCCTGGAGGGGAGGGAGCAGGGAGCTCTGGACGGATCTCACCAGCATGGGGTGACCTTCCTCTGCCTCCACCCCGAGAACCAGCAGGGCTCCTGCGGGCGAAGCTATGGAAGTGCTGGGCCCTACGAGTTCTGGACTCTCAACAGCCCATGCTCAGCTTCCAGCCACCAGCCAGCATCCCCGCGCGTGTGCCACTGGCCCGGGCAAGCGTCTGCTCCCGGCAAGCTTTGCATTCACCGCTCTCTCTAGTGTGGGGGCAGCGTTTGCCCTGTGACCGCAACCCTCTGGCAGACCTCGGAGGAGCAGGTGGCTGTCAGCTTGCTGAGCTCTCTTCTTGTGATGACGGGGCGTGAACGTCCCCACTGTGATGCGTCGCAGTGGAAGCCGCGAGTCCAGTGGACTTTTAATCTGTTTTCCTCCCCAACTAAACGCAGCTCAGAGCCGATACGGAAAGGTAACATACAAGGGGGGGGGTAGAAACCAGACAGGTAGAACGTCTTAACTTACGACTCAGAGGTGAGAAGATTAAAGTAGACCATAATTACTTTTCCACATGACGTATTTATAAACTCCTGTAAGAAGGGATTTCCCTGTGCCAAAATATATTTTCAGGCATTTCTTTTGGTTATTTAAACTTATCATAAAAAATCACTTAAAACATCTTCATTTACACAAGCAGTGGAACACAGCCCAGTCAGCTGTGTCACTAAACACTACAAGGGCTTCATTATTTGTTTAAAATGAGCGCCCACCACAGCGCTTTCTGACACCTGGAGCATGGCTCCCGTAGCCAAGGAGCACACTGTCTGAGTGAGAGCTGTTTACCAAAACCCTAGACAAAACTGCTCTTCAAAAGACGTGCACAGCCCCCAAGGTGTGCGTGCACATACACGTACACACTGTGCAAACAGGAGGATGCCACTGCAACGGGGCTCCTGCGTCCAGGGCACAGCGCCTCGGCCCTGACGCTCCGGACACGCACCTCGAAGGAGCAGAGCCCGCCTGAAGCCCCCTCTGTGCTGGGCCCAAAGCTGCACAGGGAGCCCAGGACACCCACTTCCACGGAAGCACGCAGACCGCTCCCGGCCATCGGGTGGGCGGGAGACAGCTTTAAAGTATAAATAGAGTGCAGGACAATGACTATATTTACTCCGAGGTGACAACAGCATTAAATAATTTAGGTCAACTGACGCAAGAGCCCAGAGGCTGAACCTGACAACGCCTGGGTCGGGGCTCCTGCGGTCTCAGGCCGGGCTCCAGCCCCCCCACCGACCAGTGCTGGCCTGTTCACACCTGCTCCTTGCTCCCCACATCGCCAGCCTCGGCCCTGCGGGGAGTTCAGGGCCCACGAGGGGCCCACGGGGCAAGGACCGGACGCCGCGGGTGTGAGAAAGGCTCACTGTGTGGGCCGGGCGCTCCGCTCGTGCTGAGCACCTCCGAGGGCGAGTCTGGCCCTGCAAGTTGCTGCAGTGCAGTGCGCAGCACAGTCTGATAACGCACAGAGAGCGTTTTATTGCAGTCAAATAATATCTTGAGCTCTCACAACAGCAAACTGCAGGGACTTCAAAGAGATTCCAGTCCAACTGGAACCATCACTACAAAACAAACTTTAGCTTTATTGTTAGCCAGACCGCAAAGGGGCAGAGACGGTGCCAAGGTAAATGCTCTTGAAATCTCCTCTATATATTACCTTTGAACAATTAATTGGTCTCCTGGAGACAAGTGGGGGGGGGAATAAAAGGAAAGAAAACAAAATAAAAGATTGACAATGGAATATATTGTTCTTGGATGTTGCATGTGATGGATGCAGGGATGGTGCACGAATTCCTGCCAGGTTGATCACTCCCGTCAACTAGTCTGTAGCTGCACACACGGGGCCAGGTGAGCTGCTGTGAACTGAAACTGCTTACTGTGTAGGCTACGTTTTCAGACGCTCCCAGAGAGGAGACTCTCCTGCCTAAGGGACGCTTTCGTGTTTTACATCCGGCTGTTGCACAGACCAGTCAGCGTCACCGAGCCTCAGAGGTGACCTTTGCTCACAGAGCGGAATCTCCCTGCAGCTAACACAGCTGAGCCCTTCCCGATTCCTCCAAGGTGACAAGACGTGCCCTGGGCAGCGGGCGGGTGGACAGGAGGGTAGGAGGTGAGCGACAGTGACGGACAGGGGCCTGAGCCACTCCAGGACAGAAATAGGATCTCAGGATCCCCTTGCCTGCGACAGCTAGGTCTCCTCTCAAACCTCTGTCTTCCGAACCCTGCCCCGCCTACAGCTCGCTCAGATTTTGCCTCTGATCTTGACGTGGCTCCGTTTCTGACACCGGCAGTGGCGCCTGCCTTCGGGCCTCCCTCCCTCAGGTGCTGAGCCACAACACGGAC
Source organism: Vicugna pacos (assembly GCF_048564905.1). Classification (NCBI taxonomy): domain Eukaryota; kingdom Metazoa; phylum Chordata; class Mammalia; order Artiodactyla; family Camelidae; genus Vicugna; species Vicugna pacos. Next base: position 43,176,776 of record NC_133006.1, on the reverse strand, counting down.
TGTCAGGTGGAAAGGACCTCGGAGGTCGTCACACGGAAGGGAAAGCGGACTGAGGGGCAGTGTCTGAGCTGTCAGAATCACAGCCCGGGCTCCCCTAACTGCCTGTGCTCAGAGAGCCCCCCATCCGCAAACTGCAGGACCACGTCTGCAGAGAAGCCCAGCCAGCTGGGTGCCTGAGACTGCTTGTCACCCCCACACGACACAAGTGACCTAAGAGGCTGCTTCTCGTGACAAATCCCCCGGGTGACGTTTCCTGAAGCAAAGTCACAGAACTGAGCGAGAGATCATTCAACACTGGGCCTGTTGCCTCCGACAGTCCACGCCTCCTGCTGCCTCCTCAGGAGAGAGGGAAGAGGAAAGAACCACACACACACACACGTGCACGCACACACACATACACGTGCACACGTGCACCCAGAGAGGGGGCGGGCACAGCGTGTGCATCCGCGCAGGAAGGAATGTGCCTGCACACCTGCCCTGAGGCGGTGCCCTGCCACCTGGACATGCCGGCGCTCGTCCAACGTGACAAGGCTCCGGCTTGACTGACACGCAGGACATCACAGCGTCTGTCCCATTGAGGAAAGAGTCCCTTCTTCGTCACCCGGGGAGGCTGTGTTCGAGCACGCAGGGCTCCAACGAGGCACAGCTGAAAAGCCCAGGTCTGAGGCTGCAGGGAACCGCCGGAGCTCCGTGGTCCCCGCCCAGGACCACGGGTGTGGCTCTGCGGGGTGGGGGCTGGAGGCCCAGCCGGCGGGGGCCCCGCCACGCCCCCCAGCCATTCGGGATTCACGCTGGAAGGTGAATGAAGAATGCTGTGAATCTGAGTCTCGAAAACCCACCCGGTGTATATTCACCTGGAAAGCTCTCCTCTGACTTTAGTGGGAGGACTGTGGGGTTTAGACCCAGAAGACCTGGCCCCACCCTGAGCCCTGCAGGTGCCAGCGCCGGCCCCCCAGCACCGCCTCGCTCTAGGCTTTGGCATGCTCCCTCTTCCAAAACGTCGGTGCTTTCTAAATACCGATGCACACGCAGCTGTGGGAAATCTGACGGGACCCGTCTGTTTTATCCTGTAATTTATCCCAAGACAAATACGAAGAGAAAGGGGTCCATGCCCAGGAGAACCCTACAGCACCCTGTAATGCCACACTCAGACAGGGGAACAGCAGCTGCTGTCAGAGCCTGGACAGGGCCCCCAAGTCGGGGCCAGTTGTGCCGGAGTGTGGCCTCTCTGGACGAAGACCTTCCAGTTAGAGGGATCCCGGTTCCCCGCTGGCCGCTCTGGAACCCTCGCCGACTGTGTGGACCAGGCCACACCCAGGCGCTGGCAAGCAGGCAGGCGCCGTCAGCCAGGGATGTGCCCCCACGGCTGAAAGTCTTCCAATTCCTCAGGTGAAGAATCTGGATTTTTCTGCAACATCTTCTGATACTTAAATTCATTAAAGGAAGAATCTCTGTTGGTCCCGTTGGTCCTGGAGGTGCCCAGTCTGAGGCCTCTGGACGGGCCCCGTGGAGGACGACCACGCCGTGCTGGTTTCATCAGTTTCCTGTCAGTTGATGGTCGGTTCCCGTAATACACATTTTGTCCCACTGATGGCTCTAGTTTTAAAGGTCTTAGGAGGTCCGTTTCAGCCCTGTCACAAAGGACAAATTATCTGACCTCAAGAAACTGGTCAAGAGGCTAATGTCAGAGGCCGGGGACCCTGGCTCCAGGGCTGGCTTTGCTCCTGCCTTCAGCAAACAGGATGTGCTGGTGTAACCCCGGTTTCCAGGGAGGGGCAGGGGGCAGGTGAAGGTGACACAGGCTGGTGTTGGGGAACGAAAGCCTTAGACCAAGGGCTGTTCTCATCCCACTGCGTCCTCCCTAAATTTGTTCCAATTTAACCCAAGGTTGCTCTGCACACGCCCAACCCGGTATTTACAACCGAGGTGAGGTTGTAGTGTGACTTGTCACATTTCACCGGCCCTAAATCCCGAGGTTATCAACGGAAGTCCTGCTACCTTTGAGAACATTCTAGAACAGAGAAAGAGTGGGCTTTTGGCATCGATAGGCGTGCTTTAGCATAAACGGAACCTGCCCCTCTCAGCTGTGGGCCCCTGCGGGTCCCGTGCCTTCTTCAGGCCTCGGTGTCCTCACAGTGACAGCAGCACCGCGTTTACAGTGTCCTCGAGAAGCAACGTGGAGCAGCCAGGGCTCAGACGCTGCTGCCGGAGGCAAGACAGCAGAGCAACTCTGAGATCAGTTCATCCGTGGCCTAAAATACACCTCCCGCCTGCGCCAGCGCCACTCCTCGAGAATTTACCCCATAAAAATAACGTGTCCCCACAAGCCTCGTGTGTGAGTTTCGAGGCAGTGACACTCTTATCTCCCCGGAAGAACACCACCCAGGGCCCCTCAGCTGCTGAAGGCACCGCACGACTGGGCACAGCCCTGATGGACCCACGGGAGCGCCGTGGACACACAGACACCATCCCGTGAAACTTGCCAAAGCCCAGACTCCGCGTGGACAACTCCCTGCCTGTGACACTCAGAAGTGACAAAGTGAGTCCGACCAATCGAAGGGGAGTGGCCGTGTGCAGAAGGGCGGGAGGGGACTCTGCGGGTGATGGTCACACAGTTGTACGCGTCGCCAAAGCTCCCTCGCCTGGACGCTGACAGTGAGCGATTCTCACTGTAAACAGGGTGCACCTCAGTGGAGCCGGGGTTGGGGGAAGCCACGCTCGGGACCTGACCCCGAGCAGCTGTCACTCAGGATTAGCACCTGCCCCAGCCGCGCTGATGCTGCCTGTCACCGAAGCCGCGCTGACCTGACCTCAGCATCAAGTGCTGTCTTCCCTCCAAGTGCTTCTGACACAGAACCGCCCCCTTGTTTACTGCTTTCCTAACAAAAATAATGAGGTAGTGAGACTTAAGAAGTGATGCGGGAGGGCCAGGTGCCACCTGCCCCGTTTTCACCCAGCGCTCCGGGGCTGCTCCCCCACTGGAGCACGGGCGCCGGGCCCTGCAGCCCCGGCCGACCCCAAGCTGCGCTCGGAGCCCCCACCGTGCAGCCCCTCAGCCCCTGCGCCGCTCAGGGGTCAGCTCTACACAAACAGCACTTCTGTGTCTGCTCGGTGCTAGGCGGCAAAGGAAACCGCTGTTTAATCTTAAAAAGTGATCAGAAGGCCACGCGACGCTGTCCCCCGTCTCCCCTCCCGTCAGAGTCCTGAGCTCAGCCTTCCAAACCCAGGTGACCAGTTCCCTCACGGGCCGCCCTCCCTCCTGCAGGAACCTCCCCGGTGTCCAAGTGGGGCAGGCGCTGGGCACCTGCGTCCGACAGGGAGATCTGGCCAAAGAAGGTGGGCAGGGCCAAGGGCACGGAAGTGGGGACCTCAGGTCCATGTGAGGCAGAAACCATGGCTGTTTCACACAGCGTTTCTTGGGTCACTGATTAATGCATTTGCACCGTCACATACCAAAGCCTCCTGCTGCGAACACCTGAACCCTGATTTCTGCCCACGCTGGGGGACGGTCCGTCAGGCGGCAGGGTGGGAGCCCGGGACTCACAGCGCAGGCCGCTCTGGCCGGGGCCACGGCCGAGGGAGCGTGGGCCCAGCCGCTGCAGGCTCCGCGCCCTGGCACCAGGCCGCCACCACTCTCTGGCACCGCGGCGCTCAGTGCTCAGTAGGTGTTAGGACTTGTCTGGTTCCCACAGCAAGAGGAAGCCTGCCAAGTATCTGTAACCTGCGCCGAAGTATGCAACCAGGGACCCCACGCCCAGGAGCCGGTGCACGGCCACGTAATGAGAGCAACCTCGCTGGAGGCCAGGGGGGAGCGCTGGCGGGGAGGGAAGGGGCTGGGTACCGAGGGCCGGCGGCCCGGCCGACACCTGGGCCGCTCAGCGTTCTCTACGAGCCCTCTCCTCCCTGGACCTGGGGGACATGCCTCTACCCTACTCCTGCTGGTCGGCCGCGGTGTTCCGCTCGGAAGTGCCGTCACTTAAGGCCGTGTCTGCATGTCGTTCAAGCATCCAGATGAACAGGCCCTGATTCGCTTGTCCTTTTGTCAGAAGCCCAAGTGCACGTGGCGCCCTCCTTCCCTCCACGCAGAGCCGTGTGTGTCTCTAAGGCAGCACCGGGCGACCGTGCACGGGACGCCCGAGGAGGCGCCTTGGGGGCCAGCTTCACCGCGTGGACGGTCAGAGCCACTCGCCACTGTGAACTCGGTAAAGGACGAAACAAAGTCACGTGCCACCCCAGGAGCAACAGCAAGGTTTTAATGAGATGTTTTAAGTTAGTAAAGCTGGAATTTAACTTTTATAGCCAGGTAATAGCTCCCAGCAGCGCCATCTGTTGAAGTACTGCAAAACCTCCTTCCCTCCATCCCCGGTGACGTCTACTTTAAGCAAAGGAAGGTGGGAGGTCTGGAGCCACAGGTAGGACTGGAGCTTTGCGGGCTTCTGGTCTGTCCCATTCTCAGGCAAGATCACAACTACGACTGCTTCCAAGACGAGGGGAACAGGGCGGCTGGTAAGACCCTCACCACACCAGTGTCCTCCCAGGGTGCCCAGCTGTCCGCGGACACAACTCCTCCCACGACGGAGAGGCGCAGGGTTCAGGCCCCTGCGTTCCCTGCGGCTTTGCCGTCTGGGAGGGCGGGAGGGCGGGGACAGGCCACAGCACGCGGTCCCCGGTCACGTCTCAGGACCACTGGGCGTCGGGCGGCTGGATGGCCCAGGCCCCGCCTGCAGGCCGGAGGACGAGGCCCAGGTGCCGGGGAGATCACGCCCAAGGTCAGGACTGCGTGCAGGCCCAGGTGCTCTGAGTCTGGGCCCAGAACGCCTTCCGCTGAGCCGCACGCAGGCCTCTCCCTCAGTGGTGTGCAGGGACCAGCAGGGACCAGTACTCACCCGTCCGCCGACGTGGTCAGGGGTGGTCAGGGGGCAGGTTGCCGGGTGCTGGCCGGGTCCTCGGGAGACGGGGGGCACGAAACAGCCTCGGGCCGAGCCTCCACGCAGGGCAGGGACGCGAGGCGGGGGAGGGTGGGCTGTGAGGGGCTGCTGTTTCTCCGGGCTCCTGGGGGGCGACTGGGGAGGTGGGGAGGTGGGGAGGGCCCGAGGGAGCAGAAACGTGAGCCCACGTCACTTTAAATGTGTCACCCTGGCTGAGGATGAGCGGCAGGGGCAAGGAATGATGCCCTGGGGAAGCTGGGGAGGGAGTTCCTGGCGGGAGCAGGCGGCCTGGCGGGAGCAGGCGGCGGGGCTGATTCGGGAGTGTGTTTCCCAGTCCAGGGGCGGGAAGGGGGCTCGCTGAAGGAGGAGTGGGGTCCAGAGGAGAGGGCCCGGCAGAAGTGCCCACCGCAGGTGCTGGGAGCCGAGCGCGTGTCGGGCTGACTGTTCCTCCTGGTCCCCGAGACCCAGCAGGGTGGGTGTCACGCCCGCCATTTGGGCGGAAACCCGGAAGGTGGCCACGGCCCCGCGGCGGGAAGGGCTGGGTGGGACCCAGCTCTGACCTGCTCCCACGCCAGTCTGCCTCCAGTTCCCGCCGCCCTCTGGGATGGCCTGAGTCCTCCCTCCTGTCGGCTCTGCCCCGGTACCGCTGTCCCGGCCACGGTCCGCACACGTCCCCGGTCGCGGCATCACAGCCCTCGGCGCTCGCAGGAGGCCACTCCCTCCGGTACAAGCCAAGCGCGAGCATCTGTCTGGGGACTTGACCCTCCCACGTCGAGCTCAGCTTATTTCTGACACACTGCTGGGAGAGTCTTCGACTGGGGCGTTAGGATCACATAAAGCAGCAGCCCCACAAAGGCGCCAGCCGCCCTTGGGAGGGGCGTGCGGGCTTCCGGAGCAGCGCTTCTCCAGACTTGTATCTATTCGAGGAATGGGATTCAGTTAAAAAGAGTCAGCTCTCCATACAAACACAAACTTCGGCAGGAGGTAAGCGGTGGGCCTGGCACACTGTCATCTGCACTGGAATCTCCTAACCTGCCTCGGAGAACACACGTGTCTACCGTCGTGGCTGCTGGATGACTTTCTTAAAGAACAGTCCTGTTGTGAGGGCTGCACTGAGACATGAGGCTCTGAAACGGGACCTCCTGTGCCCCCATCAGCACCAGGGGACCATCAGACTGTCAGCCGTGTCGGGGGTCCGTCCTAAGCCACTGGAGAGGATGGGCGGCGTGGGGCCCCGCGTTCGCCCTGGGCCGGATGCAGACACGGAAGGGCGAGCCCTCCACGCCCCCTCCTCCTCCCTTGACTGTGCCCCACCCCCAGGGCCTGCACTCATGAGCGGAGAGAGCCCATAAAATTACTTAAGTGTCGGGCTCTCAACAACTTTGCAATGAGTACTGAAAAGCTTTCACTAGCCACTATGAAGTGGCTTTTATTCTCTGAATGAACTGTCTCATGAGTCAAGCCACCCGGCGGTGGAGCAACCCAGAGCCCCCGCCTGAGTCACAGCCGGCGTGGAGCTGCGAGAGGCAGGGCCCAGAACAACACCCACACCTCTGAACCAGGCACTGCAGCATCCGTCATACACACGGTGGCGACCTGAGCAGGTCAACTGCTAACTCCAGGGCCCACTCCGCCACCCACGGCATGCAGCTCTCCCTCCCTCCCCTCTGCTGTTCCATTCCCAGGGCTGCTGTCCGAGCCGCCTCCCTTCCGCCCACTGCAACACAGACTCCGTGTGCCCCAGCGTCCTGCGGCCGGGGATCTTCAACACCTTCTGAGAAACCAATCAAGTTCGATCAGAGCCGTGGTCGCCTTCCGTCGAGTGGACGCTGCCTGGTCTAGTAAGTGAATATTCAACAGCACAGGTCGAGTGAGGCCGAGGCGTAACCGCAGGCAAGACCGAGGGCGAAGACAGCGCCTGCTAAGCCAGCGCAGCGGCTGCACGCTGCCACGCACCAGCGCTGCTTCTACGAGGATCACCTTGCACAGTCTTGGTTCACGATGCTCCCGGAGCAGCTCTGGGAACCGCCTCACGGGCGTCCCCCGGTCGGGCCGCGGAGCCGCCTGCCAGGGCACAGCGTGGCCTTCCCGCCGCGGCAGCTGTGTAGGGCCATGACGACACACCCTCGTCTCTGGCCCCGTGCGCGCGGGTCCTCTGTCTGCTCTCTGTGTCGCTGTGCCGTTTGATTACGAGGCAGCGAGGCGCAACTTCCCTCTGGTTTTGTGCTTGGGGTTTGTTGAGCTTCTTGGATCTGTGCGTTTATAGTGTTCATGAAATTTGGAAAAACTCTATTCCTTGTTTCTTCAAACATCTCTTCTGCCCTCCCCTCTGCAGGGCCCCGACCATGTGTACTTGAGGGCGCCTGAAGTGGTCCTGCAGGCCTGATACTGCTCGTTCTTTGAAGAGCGCATTTCCTGTGCCCGTTTTGGTCGGCTCTGTGCTGCTGGGGCTTCCAGGCCACCGGTCTTTCCTTCCGCAGGGTCATCTGCCGTTAAATCCGCCCGACAGGACTTCCACGGCGGACCGTACGGATTTCGTCTCTTCGGGTCCAACTGTCTTCCTTCTGCCTAACTCTTGACACGTGGAGCAGGGTCTGAAAACCGGCTTCAGGTCCCTGCCGCCGATGTCAGCATCTGTGCCAGTTCTAGGCTGGCTTTCCTAGATTCTTTTCCTCCTCACTAGGGGACGTACCCTCCTGTAAAGGTGGTGATTTTTGGTTGGACGCCATACGTTGTGACGTTTACCTCGTGGGGCAGTAGACGTGTCTGTATTGTGGCAAACACTCTGGCATGTTGCCCCGGGACACAGCTAGCTCACCCGGAAGCAGTGTCGTCCTCTGGGTCTTCCTCTGAAGCTCTGTCAGGCAGGCCTGGCCCAGCGCCCAGCGCCCAGCGCAGGGCTAGTAAACCCTGCAGAGGCGAGACCCTCCGGCTCCGACCCGTGCCTGCGGGTCTGCCCGTTCCCAGCCGGCGCCGTGTGAATGCCGGGCGCGCTAAGCCTGGTGGCGGGCCTCCCGGCCTCGGCTGGCTTCCTCACACGCGCATGCTGGTCAGCACACTCCGGCATCAACGGGGGGGCGGCCGGGGGGGCACACGGCAGATGCCCGGGGCCGTCCGAGCTGCTCCGTCCCGCGTCCTCCTGTCCTCCCGTCGCGGGGAGTCTGCCGGCGCTGCCCCGGACACTCGCGCGCGGCGGGGCCGGGGCACTGAGAGGGTGTGTTCAGCTGTTTCCACTTCTCAGGGTCACTGTCCTCCCGGCCTGGAGTCCAGCCGAGAAGCACTTTTCCGGATGTTTCGCACGTGCTGCGGAGGGAGAGTCTGGTCTCTGTTCCTCCGGGCACAGTTCGCTCGCTGGACACGCGGAAGCACCTGGCACCCGTGGACAAGGCTGGCCGTGGATGGCTCCTGCCTCCTTCAGAGAGCAAGACTCCGCTGCCACGAGCACCGTCCCCCCGTCTTAACCGGGTGGGGAGCACTCGCCCACAGGCAGCTGCGTTTACGTGCACCCATCTTACTCTCCGGGACGACGCTTGAGGTAGAAACGACGCTCCCGCTTGAAGCACGAGGTCGCCAAGGCTTGCCCGAGTTCATGCAGCTGGCCGGCAGCAGGGCTGCGGGACGAAAGCACCGCGGGTCTTGAGGACGCGGAGCTCAGCCAGCACGCAGCCTCGGCCCCTCTGCCGCCCCAGGAGTTGCTCCTCCCTGGAAGATCATTTCTTCCGTGACGGCCCCGTGGGGCCCCTGCCAAGGAGGGCAGCGGTCAGGCGCGCTGACCTAGGACGGCGGCCGCATCCCAGGGCACTGTCCACGGAGGGTCTCCCAACGTGCTGTACGCCAGCCCACACATGCAGAGGACGGGATGTGCTGGGCAGGCGCCGAGGCTCGCAGTGGCCGCAAGTTTGGCTGGAAGAGCTGAAATCTCCCCCAAACAGGACAAGGACGCAGCACGAGCACTGACTGCCTGAGTCCCAGGGCTGGCGCCCCGCGGGGCACAGTCCTGTGGCCCCTCCCTGCCCTCTGCTTCTCTCTCCCCCCGCCACCCCCCCTAACCCGGGAGAGCAGACGGTTTAACCGATAGTCTGTAAAAGTTCTGAGGGTTGCCGTGAACCCCAGTTCACCTCCCTTATCTCCAGCTCCACCCTGAAGTGATGCACAACATATCCAAACATGCCCCGTCATACCAAAGAGCTGCCTGCAGCTCCAGTGTTCAGGAACTTCCATTCAAGAAGCTTTTCTTAATGTTGCTTCTGTACCTGGCTTTTCTGTACTGGGAAGAACAGCTCTTTTGCATCAATCAAGAGACACAGCCTCCTCCCCTCACCCGGTAATGCACCGGACACCCACCACGAACGCCACCAGGGCAGGACTGCGTCCCCAGAACCCTGGCCTCTCCCGGTTCACCCTGAGGTGCAGACAGCGCGACCACAGGCTGTCCCAGGTGCGGGGCCGTCTGGCGGTGTCTCCTTGTGGCTTGGTTTTCGGATCCAGGTTTAGGACTTGAAGTATCACACCCCTCCTCCCCTCCCCTTCACCCCTGGCAGGGGCTTTTTGTGACAGTAAGGTTAGGAACATGGCCCTCCCGCACAGCAGACGTGACCCTGGGTGCCAGTGCACCTGACTCTCCAGGGCCCTGGCCCCGCAGGACGAGGCACCCGTCATCCATCTGTCTCAGTGACAGGACCGTGGAGGGGGCACCGGCAAGATGAGACGCAGGCCTCTACTCCAACGCGCGAACACCTTTGCTAAGGGGACAAGCTCAGGACTGACAACCGTCGGCCAACAAGGAACAGCGCCTTAACGAGGACCGAGGTGTGCACTGCGACTGTCTATGCGGCGGGGCCATCGAGGGGGGAGCAAGCCTCTGAGGGTGGCACAGCCTGCGAAAAGGCAGAGGGTTCCAGGACAGATGCCTGTGGGGTGGGCGCCCTGCCTGCATGGGGGACGTGTGTGTGAACAGGGCGGCTCTGAGCTGGGTGGGCCCCGCGAGGCAGGACCCGCTGCAGGGGACGGGTGAGGAGGGGCCCACGGAAAAGGAAGTCCCCGTGGAGGTTCCATGGGAGGCGGTGAGCCTGGAGAGGAGGAACCACGGGGCTCAAAGAACATCCACAAAAGAGGGGCTGGACAGACAGACACCCCTGCAGGATGCTGCCGTGGACGAGGTGGTAAGAAGACGCCCGCGTGCGACCCGCCCCTGCAGAGCTGCCCCGGAGCCTCCACGCCGCAGAGGCTGACCCACGCGTGTCCGGCCGGCCAGCTGTGGGGGCCCTTTCCTGGTGCCTGATGGTGGTGGGTCACAGCTCCGGTACAGCTGGACGTTAAGTGCTGCTGGAGTATCCGGTGACGACACTCTGGGTGAAAGTGCGGGACAGACTTCCCAGAACGACGTGCCCACTGTTCGCACGGCCAGGAAACCCCACTGAAGCCGAAGGGGCGGATGTTCACATCCATTCAAGCACCAGGCACCGATGGCTAAGCACGCGTCTGCACAGAACCCCTCCCTCCACGTGCGTGCGGAAAGCGGCGCAGAACAGCCGTCAGACACGGGTGCTCACGTGAACCTTTGGGGAGCACTCTGGAATTGGCGCTTTTGGCTTTGAGGACAGTGTGATGTGTGTCGCACACACAGGTGAACCTCCGCCCTGGTCCGTCCAGGACAGTGCCCGTCTGCCCTGTCCTGGGGAGCCTCTGCCAGCGCCCCCATTGTCCTCCCGAGAGCTGGACGCTGGTCATGCGGCCACGTTAATCCAGCCCCAGTTCCCTGTAATCAGACTCATGCTTCTTCAGCAAAACAATGGGAAACGGTGAGCGTCCACACTAGATGACATGGATGCGTCCTGGGCCGGGGCAGGCCGGACTTCGCTGCCGCCTGGGACACTAGAAACACGCCAGTGTCTCCAAAGCTTCTGGACTGTGGGAGCCTGGGTCTGGGACCGCGTGGGGTGGACAGTTCACCTGGGGGTGGCGTGCAGGTGTCGGGGGAAGGAAGCCCAGCGCCCCTGGGAGCTCAGGAGCCGGGGGTCAGGGCACGAGGTCACATCCCATCCTGGGAGGCGGTGGGCTCCCGGGTCCCCCTGGCCGGAGCCAGACAGTGACGTCAGGGTGACGGGTCCGGAAGACGCCGGGCAGGAGGGACACGTGGGTTGTGCTTCGGAAGGTTGTCCTGGCGGCTCCGCAGCTGAGAACAACGAGGAAGGGCCGGGGCAGCAGGGGTGACGTGCACCAGGGAGGGAGGGAGGAGTTGGAACCAAAGACTCGGCGCTGGCGGGAGGTGGGGGGCGGCGCGGGTCCCCCCTGCTCCTTCTAATTGGACACCCGGTGGACACACTCGCCTCCTGCCTCAAGTTTTATTTTAACCAACGAACAACGCTGAGGTCTGTGGCTAAAATGCTCCTTTCTTTTCCCACTTTAAGGGGACACTTGCTTGTCGGGGGGCTGGGGGAAGCCTGCATAGGCCAGCATCCCGCGCAGCCTGGGTGACCGTCCACTGCTCCTCCCCGTGGCCAGGCGCCCCCCGCCGCTGCGGGCACCCTGTCTGACCTGTTCTCTCCCCCTGCACTTCGTCCCGGACTCTCTGCTCAGTCACTCCGCTGTCTGGATGAAGGCATCTGTGCGTCGTGTTCGTCTGAAGTCTCGTGCAAACCCTCGGGACCGGATGCTGTCCTGTCCAAAGGCCTCTGAGCCCTAAGGACGTTACTCCGAGGGCGAACCCTCATGCCAGTGTCTCAGGGGTGGCGAGGAAGCCCTCGGCATCCTCACTAGTGCCTTGCTTGTGACTTTCCAAACTTGCTGTCAACTGAACTGGGCGTGGAAACATTCACAGGAGTGGTCTGTGGACAAGAGGGTAGTATTTTAGCAGTTAAGTGAGTCTCAAGTTTCAGCGCCTCTCAAATGTTGTTTACCCCAAATTTCAATATTATTATTGGTTGGGAAGGGAAGGAATTAAAATTACATCTCCACGTGCCACGAGAACCACGTCTCTGGTCACCGTGCTTTTCTGTGACTTGAAGAAAAGCAAAACCCACTTGTAAGGTTTCAAGGTCAAAAGACTGATTTTTCAAAGCATCTATCTTCCCATCCCTGCCCGTCCGTCACATAAAGGTCCTTCCAGGCCTCAAAGGGGAGAAGATGCTTTAAGGACAGACTGGCCAGCCCGCATGAGTCAGAGCTTCGCCGGGTTGGGGGGCCACCGCACGGGCTGACCCCAGAGGCTGCCTCCTGTCCTCCCCACCGCCCACTCTGGAAGGACCAGGCTGGAGCTCAGGACATGCGCCTCCACGGAGAAACCACCCTGGGGACTAGTCACAGTATTTTAACTAGCACTTCAGACATGTTCCCAGGAAAACAGGCTTTGGCCGGGCAGCGCCGGGCCCTAACAGCACTTGAAACATGATTTCTGGGAGGAGCACGTTCCAAGGACCGATGTATCATTGCACCAACTTCACCGAACTGGCTGCGCACCCCCTAGTCACACAGGAAATTAAACTTCCTATGCATTTCCTCCAAGGAAAGGGGTCAGCAACATAAACCCCTTCCACCCACGTCAATGGCTCAGAGAGGAGCTGTCCAGAAGCACCGATGGGGAAGGTCTGGTCCTCACCCCGTCAGGCCTGGAGAGCGTGGCCACGAGCCACTTGTCACGAGGCCAGGACTCGCGTGAACAGAAGGCGGCGTGTCCCAGACCTCTTGGGTGGGAAGGCGGTCACTGTGGTGCCCGGCAGGCCCTCTCCACCAGCACCGCCAGCGAGCCGCCAGGCTGTCCCGAGCAGGACGGGCCTGAGTGGGGACCCGGTGGGGTGGGGACCTGCCACCGGGCGGCCCAGGCCTCACTGCTCAGGATGCAGTCTGGGAACAAAGAGGGTCCTGGGGAGAAGTGCCATCACTTTGGACAAGTGGGATGAACTGGCTCAGATCGTGGGAGAAGCAGGTCTCTCCTCCACCTCTGCGCATTACAAACTCCGTAAACTCCAGGAGGACGTTCTTCTTGTTCAGTCGCGCCATCTCCTCTAAGAATTCCGACGGACACCCTGACAGCAGGTGGGCCTTCAGGGCCCCAGGGGAGAGCCCGTCACCCGGGAAAGCCAGCAACCACCGGGGCTCACGTCCCACTGGGCCGAATCTCACAGCTTTGACTTTTCCTTTAAACGTGAACCAGCAGCACCGCTCTAAGTAAGTGCCAGCCCCACAGGAGGACAGGTGACACAGTGGGCGACGCGCCCCAGCGGGGCCACCACCCCTGCCCGGGGAAGCGCTGGGGGAGAGCAGGATCCGCGGACCTGCGGCAGGCCTGTCGTGGCTCCCAACCTCGCCCCTGCAGGTGGTTGGATGGCTGGTGTCCTCTGAATGTGTCGCCTAACTCTGCTCCTGGCTTTGCAGTTGAGGCCACCGGGCGGGGCAAGCACGGCCTGTGCCACAGAGGAGAGCCGGGGGCCTGCGAGTGACTGGAGGTCGCAGGCAGAAGGCGGCTTCCAGGACAGCCCGACCGCAGGGCAGCGCGTCACACCCCCTTGGGGGTCGGACCCAGGGACCTCCGCAGGACAGCTGCCCCGGTGCCCCAGCAGGGCCGGGCCAGATGCTCGGCCCGAGCTCATGGGAGCCGACGAGGCTCAGCCCTCGGCCTCCTGAGACTCTGAGGCTGCCCTCACGCAGCCTTGAGATGGTGCTTCCGCCAGAGGAAGAGAGGAAGAGAGGCTTCTCAGGGAGTCACGCTGGAACCAGGCTTTCGAGCTGGGACTGAGGGTTTGAAGTTTGGGGGAAAGGAAGACGTCGTGTCTCTCCCTGGAAACCGTCTTTAGCTGTAAACCTGCCCCCTCGACAGCGGGGCCCTCGGGGGGGACGAGTCTGCACCCCGCACAACGGCTTTGGCTCAACTGCCCGACTGTCTCTGGGAAACAGTAAAACTCGCGTGTGTATGTACAACAACACAAGCCCCCACCCGAACGAGCTCGCCTGATGGGAAAGACTTCAGATCGTAAGAGATCGCTTTCATATTGCCTAAATCCCCGAAGTCTGAGCCCAGGCTCAGCTGGGGGCTTCCCGAGAATCACTGCTTGTCAACACGTCCCCGCAGAAGCCAGGCTGTTTACCTCAGCACGTCTGTCAAGTCGGCCGGTCCCAGCGCTCGGCCGACACCCCCGCCCACCGGACGGGGAAGCTCTGTGCGCACACGCGCCTGCGGCCCGAACGACACAGCGGACCCACGCGTCAGCCCGGCGGAGACGATCAGTCAAACTGATGGATCTGCCGCCTGCCGCGGCCGGCTGACTCCCTCTCCCCTTTCCCGTGCACGTCCGTGGGGCTCGCGTGCTCAGTCATTAAACCCAGAATCAGCGGGTCTTGTGTCACAAACCTTCAGCCGATCAGAGAGGTGCTCAGGGCGCTGTCGGGGTGGGGGGGCTTTGTCACAAAGAGTTCAAGACACACGGCTGCAAAGACGCGGCCAGGGAGCCCTCGGCTGCAGCCCACTTGGACCGCATCTCCTCGAAGGCGCTGGGGGAAACCAAGACTGTCTGGGCCCAAGGCCTCGACTCCTACATTGCTACCATCAACTTTCATCGGTGAACGATCTTCTGAGGCTGCCAAGTTCACCGTGCGGGTCCCAAGACTCTCCTCCCCGGGGGTGGAGTATCTCCACGCTCTGCTGGGTAGGGGAGAGCCAGCCCCATTCCCTAAGTGCCCACCGCAGTCACAGGGGGCTTGGCCACCGACTTGTGGAGGGGACGACATCACCAGATGACACACGTGGAAGCTCTAGCCGCTTGGGACGAGCATTTAGGAAATACACCCCACAGAGGACACCGGAGCCCAGTGAGCACACGGGGCCAGCGGGGCACGGGGCGAGCCCCACTGCGGTTTGACTCGCTCGGCGTGGACGCCTGGAGGGGAAGGATGGATGCCCAGAATCACACGCTTCCCCTGGGGAGAACCGGCCTTCGTCTGACTCTCAACGAGGCTGAGGACGGGTGGGGAGAGCCGAGCTGGCTGTGTCACCCGATGGCAGACGGGGTGCCGCTGCCCCGACCGGGGACCCACCCCGTCCCTGCAGAGGCCTGGGCCCCGCACTGCGCGCCTGCTTGGAGGATGCGCCCCAGAAAACTGCACTTTCACCAGCTTCCCGGATCCCAGGCTGGGAGCCACGGGCGAGGGGCCGCCCTTAACAGCACGCCTGCATCCTGCTCATCGCCTGAGGGGACAGTTCACTTTTAACTGGTCTCTGGTCACTTCCCTAAGGGCACGGGTGGTGGGGGTTGTACACCCAGAACAGCACTGGCTTTTACATCCAAAGTGAAACCCGTCGCTGGCGAGTGAAGGGGGAACCCGTTTTGCTGCTGTTGGCAGGGAACCTGCCCCCCCACAGCCTGCAATTTGGGGTACGCCTCACAATTTCCACAGCTCAGTCCACCTCGCTTATCTCTGTGCTGCCAGTCCGTCTTCACCCGAGACCGCTGGGGCCCCCTGGTTTCCCCCTTAAGTGCCTTGGGAAGGCTGGGAAAGCCATCTTTGCAGCCAGCCTGAGTGAGCCAGCCACACGGGATGACGACATGGGACAGGAATGTGCCAGCGCCAGGCGGCCTCAAGACAGTCACCCCAGTGCCCCACAAACCTGCTCCAACCCCTCGCCCCAGGGTCGGCCGGCACCTGACACGTGTCCTCTGTGTGACCTTCCACGACCCCCTGAGTCCCTCCGACACCTGGAGGGACAGACGCCCCCGAGACAGAAGGGAGAGGCTGGGGCTTCAGGGCGGGCCCAGGGGTGCTGACTGACGCAGGCACGTTAATCCAGAGGCAGGCCTGGGGAGTTTCCGCTGATAACAATCACACCGATTTACACCAATTTGGCGTCTTTGATCGTGTGCTCTCAGCGCGCTTCACAAACAGGCATTTACCCTCCCAGCACTTTTGTGCGGTTGAGCACAACACCCTTTGTGCGGTGAGTCGGGCTGAAGGGGAAGATAATGGAACACCCGGCTTTCAGGTGGGGCTCTATCTTCACTCCCGATTGCCCGGCCACCAGTATGCCCGTGCCTCCTCGAGATGAACGGACCAGCGCAGCAGCGGTGGTCTCCGTGAGCAGCCACGGCTGCGCCTCTGGTCCTCAGTGCGCGTCCGGCACCAGGTGCCCAGACAGAAGGCGCAGGAGGGCTGCCGCCTCGCCTGGACTCAGGCCGAGAAGCAGGCGCACAGGTCACGTCTGTGCCCGTGACACACAGACCTGGGCGTGAAGTCCAGGTGTCTGGAAAAATTATAAAGACCGAGCAAGGAGGACAGAAGAGAGACTGAATTGCTTTAAAAAAAAAAAAAGAGCCACATCATGAAAAATGCAGAAAGAATGCAGAAAGGGAAAGGAGAGTGTTTCCAGTGTGAAACGGGTGTTTGGTTTGGATTTCGGAGGAGGCTGGGAGCAGAACCACCTGGTGTTATCAGCTAGGGGAGGGGAGGAGGGGGTTCTGAGTTGGACACGTGGACAAGGCGCCACAACGGACACAGACAGGCAGCGGTCCCCGCCACAGAGCGCTGAAAGCGGTGGCCACGGCACCGTGTTCACCCCAAACTGATCACGCTGTGAGCAGGGGACGACGAGGGCCCAGCCACGCTGAGAGGCTGCTGGGAGGGGAGAGACGCGGCCAGGCAGGTGGCCGCTGGGGACAGACATCAGGCTTCCGTCTGTATTTAGTCACACAGACCCGATGACCGCAGGGAAGGGCTGGCCCTCTGCAAACACATTCAAGAGGAGCGGGCCGAGGGCCACTCCCTCAGCACCGCGGTCCAGGGCGGGTGAGCCGACCGGACTTGCCGACGGGCTGCGGAGGTGTTGGGTGCCTCTCACTCCCTCTGGGATAGGGGGTGGCCCGCCGGGTTGTTTGCCACGTCCCCTCCCTGGGCAGCCAGGGGAGGGGGCCGCGCCCTGGGACCGGCCATCCCCGCTGGGGGCAGGTGGGAGGTGATTCACACCCAGCCCGAGAATAGGCCCCCATCCCGGATGCACAGCCCACGGGAAAGCGGTTCCTCTGTCCTCTCAGGGCCCGCGCTCGGCGTGAGGACCCACAGGAAAATCACAGCCACTCTGCCCACAGCCTCGCTCTCTCCTTCCTCCTCATCGGACCCACGGGCCCATGGATTCTGACTCCCGCACGTGTCAGCGTGAGCGACCCTGCCAGCAGGAGCTGCCCTCGCCGGCCACTCCCCTCTCCTGGGAACCGGAGCCCCACTGAGACGGGGGCGGGAGGACCGGAACGTGGATTTGGCTTCAAGGTCGGACACACAGACGCAGTGCGAACCTGCCCACGCCCGTCCGGCCATGGGCTCCCAGGTGGGTCTGGGTGATCCTGCCCACAGCAGAGCTGTCTGGAAAGCACGACAGGCTCTGTGATGGGCAAACGTGCGCTCCTCAGGCTGTCCCTGCCTGCGCCACCCAGAGCCACCCGCCGTCACTCCTGCCCCAAGGCCCGGCGGGAACCCCACACACAGTCCGGGGGGCCCGTGCTTGAGGGGCTGGGAGGCCTCCCCTGGGATGACGTGTGCACGGCCCTGGAACCAGTAACTCCCGTGTCCTCAATAAGCCCACTGAGGCCGGTGGGAAAGCGTCCCGCCCAGCGTGACCGTGGCAACAACAGAAGAGCTGTCAGGAGCTCTGAGGAGATTTGGGGAAGTCTGAGGACTGGGAGTAAGACCGTTGAGACTTAGGCCTTTAAAATTCATAACGCAAGCCGGCGGCACATACTCAAATGACCACTGTACTTTCTTTGAAATTTCAGAATTTCAGGAAGGGATACAGACCTTCCAATCTTCCGAAACTAAAACTAAATCAGCAACAAATATTTCTTTTCAACATCTTCTTAACTGGCCTTCGTGAACCTGCCACAGTCCCAGGAGCTGCACAGGGTGTCAGGCGGTCCAGCGCGGCACTTTTCCTCTGCTGACCCGCTCTCCAAAAGCATCAGAAACAACCCGAACTTCAAACCTTCGGGGTCTCCGTAGCAGCACTGCCCACAGAACTGATTTCATTCTCAACAAAATCCCTGCGAAACAGGGAGACGTTTCATTCTAAAGTGGAAGAATATGGTTAAAAAAAAAAAAGCCTGTTTAGACGGACCTACTGGGAATGACAGTTTGAGGACCCGTGTTTATGAGATGAACTCATCTCTCTTACGAAAGAAAGGCCGTCCGGATCCCCACATGGCCCTTTGATCATCAGAACAGCTGCAAAGCGTCTAAGATTCAGTCTCAAGCACAAGACTGGTTTAAGAAACTTGAAGGAACAGGGGAGGGGACAGCGCGGAATGTGACCGGCCAGTGGTCAGAGACCGTGTGTCAAAACACAGGTTGGGGTGTCAAGAAGGGTGGCTTTGTGGCGCTTATGGACAACACAGGGCTGGTTCTGAGACTCATGGCGGCCAGGAAGGAGAAGGCGGGGACGCATGAGGGAAGAGACGGAAGGAAGCAAGCACAGGGTCCCCGCCCACGGTGCACCCCAGGGTGCCTCCCATCCCCTGCGAGGGCTCTGTGTCTCTCGTTTAAGCCACGAGGCCCCCCAGATGCCCCCCGAGGACCCCCACTGCTGTCCCATGCCTGCTGCTCCCTCAGACCAGCCACGTTCCACCACGTTCTCAGCTGCCCAGTGCGTGTTAGCTGTGTTTTGAGTGTAACGAGCACATTATGACACTTAAAACCGCCCTTAACTAGAGTCCGCCACCTCTTCTTGCTCCTCAAAGCGAGTAAGAATGTGCCTGCCACACAGCAGAAAGCACCGTGGCCCAGCGAGGGGCCTGAGTGATTAAACTCAGGATTTTCTGCCAGCAGAATCCCCCGTCGTCCAAGAACCCTCGAGCCTCTAGACGGTACACAGCTTCGTCAACGCCTTGATTTTAGTCCAGTGAAATGCAACGCAGACCTCCGACCTCTAGATCCCCGAGATAATGAATCTGTGCAGTTTTAAGCTGCTAAGTTTGTGATGATTTGTTGTAACAGCAGCAGGGAAGCAAGACAGATTTGAGGCTGTAAAGGTGACATCCGGCCAGCTCTCAGAGCAAGTGCAGAGAGAGGTTTTCGCAGGAGGATTTCCGGGGAGGAGGGGGTGGGGTCGGCAGACAAGGGAGGGAGGCGGTCCGGGGTCTTCTCTTTGGCGGTTGATCTCTGGCCTGTGAGTGATACCTAAATTCTGGGAGCAGCCATGGAACTTGCTGGCTCTCAGGCCTGGAGAGCCTCCGGGGATGTGGAGTGCAGGCAGAGTCAGAGACGGCTGCCCACTCCACGCCCCCTCTCTCACCACCCTCACCGCTTCCACCCCTGGGGCAGGAGATCAAGGCTGGCGGTGCTGAGAGCCAACATCCTTTCTGCAGGAAGCTGCCCAGGTACAGAAGCGAACATTTAAATAAAAGAAAACCTCAGGAGCGAAGAGCTCAGGGAGTCCGCTCAGATGTCTTCTGATACCAGCGATGCCACAGGAGAACCTGACGGTGACGATGACGATAATTAGGATGATGACAGTGACAAAGGCGGCAACACGCAGCGCCAGGCGCCTGTATTTACGGGAGCCCTTTCATCTTGGAGAATTGTCCAGCGCGTCGCATCCGGCCTTCCAGGACACATCAATTTGAAATGAGGTCTCTGCTTACATCTGAAATTCAGCTTTGCCTGGACTGAGATGGCAATCACTGCCAGCTAATGGCAGCTCTTTCGTGTCAGTCCTTTAAGCCTCGAGGAGCCTTGAAGGCAGGGGATAATTACCGAGGGCGAAGGCACTTTAGTCAGCTCTATGGCTTGTGGATACAAATGCTTAGTGTGTGAATTCGTAACCAACTTCTTCACAACCTGTTCCTGAGACTTAACTCCTGCATCCACCCAGCTCCTGCCTCCCACACCCGCCTCCCCCAGTGCTCCTCCCAGGGCCTCACTTCTCCTCCTGCATGTCTGGCCCTAAACCTCACCTCCCTCCACCACCTCCCAGCGCCAGCTCGATGCCCCCGCTGCAAGTGAGTCCTCTTCCCGGGCCTCTGGGGGGGCTTCGGCATCTAGGCCGCCACCACCCTTCACTGCTAACCCTCACGTCCTGCCCGTCCACCACGGCACCATCCGACCTGGTCCCCAACCCCTGGTCCCCCTCCCTGCAACGTCCTGGCATCTCTCTGTGTGTTTCTCGCCTCCACTGCCCCGGTTCAGTGAGCTCCCCTGGTCCCGCCCTGGACTGGCCCACAGCTCCGCGCTGCCCCCTCACCTGGGGACAGTCACTGTCGGACAGGGGCCTCCCCTCGCCCGCCCGCGTCCATCCCACGGTGCTACGAGGGCTCACATCCACAGCAGGGACTCAATAGACACTCCTTTTGCAGTAAATCTCTAAGACCACAATCACATGAGGATACTCTGTTTTATAAACACTGACATCTTCTGAGAAGCTGAAGGGAAATGAGAATTGTATTTTATATGCTCACGAGGAATGCCTACTTAAAGGATTGCTGTAATGAATGCCAAAAACTGGAGAAACCTTCAGGACCTGCGGTATTCTCACAACAGGTGTCACAAAGCCGCGCGCGCCTCCCCCACCAGGGACGCCTTCTGCAGCGTCACAAAAGGCAAGGCTGGAGTTTGCTCTTAAGTACAGTCTGTTCTAAACGGCGGTGAATGGAACCAGGGATTTACCGCCAGGCCCAGCACACGAGGTGTAACCGCGTAGGACAGAGCCGAGCTCGGAGTCAGCAAGGCCATCAGCTGCGGACACTACCTCGGAGGTTTCTGACAACGGCCGCCAAGCACGCGGCAGCTGTGCTGGCAGGTGCGACAGTGAGCGAGGAAACCGGGGTGTGGGTGCGAGGCCGGGGTGGCTCGAGGGCGAGGCTCAGGCCGGCAGGAGCCCCGGGCAGACACCAGGCGCAACGTCAGAAGACGCGGCGAGGCGGCTCTCGCAGGCGAGCTGTGCGCCGGGAGAGAAATCAGACTTGCTGTGGAAGGGCTGGCCTTGCTGGGAGCGTAAAGCAGAGCAGAGCAGGAAACAGAAAGAGGGACAGTGTTACCTGTGAAAGCTCCGGGAACAAAGAGTCCTGAACTACAGTTACTTCAGAAGTTAGATACGGCTGTTCGAGCAGGGAGACCACTGCAGAGCTGCGTGAAAAGCAGGCAGAGCAGCCAATCGGGGCTTCTCAGATTCTGGGATGGAGAGCTCACGGGCCGGGCCGGGCCGGGCCGGGCAGGGGATGAGGCTGAAGCGGGGAGCCCCGCCTCCCGCAGGGCTCGGTCTGCGAGGCACCTGGGCCCCGCCTGGCAGGTGGACCCCAGCTCTTCCCCAGGGAAGTGGCTGCAGCGGCCCAGAGGGACTTCCAAGATTCTGGAGCTTATTTCCCAGATGCCAAGAGGTCACGGCTATGATTACACACGAGGGCAGTCAGGACCTGGACGGCTTTCTGGGAAGAAAGGCACAGATTTTACAGGAACTCCCTACTGGTGCCAGGAATGCAAGCGTCTGCAGTAAGGATGCTAGAGAGTTTCCAGGATGCGCAAAAAAACATTTCAAATAAGGGAAGGCACATAGCTATGCACAATCACAGAGACCTTCGAACCTGTAATGACATCATCCTAATCTGGATCTAATCGTAACAGCTTCAAGGAACACCAGGAGGAACTTGGGGGCACTCCAGTGGGGACACAATTATTATCTCATCAGGGACAAGACATTCTTGAGGGAAGGACACAGGCTTTGGGAGGAATGTTATCGCCCTGGGGGCTTCGCAGGGGTCCTGCGAAGTATGGGGTCCGCCCCCTGGAATAGCTGAGGATCCGCTGAAGAGACTGGAACTTCAAGCTCTGCTGGTTAAGTCCAAGGAAGGGAAAGGGCAGGCGAGGCCAGCGCGATTGAGGGAGGATAGAAAGATCACTGCGAGGAGCCAGGAGAGAGGCCGAGAATACATGAACAGCGACTTAGAGACACAGACTATCTGTAAAGCACAAGCAGTGAGAAGTTCAGAGAAGAACTAGAGCAGAGGAAGCACGGGGGGCAGCACCGGCGGCAGGACTCCACACCCCCGCGGTCTGGCGGCCCTGCAGGCAGAGGGTGCGGGGATGTGCCAGTTCAAGCCCACGGAGCCAGCCGCCCAGCCTCCCCCCGGACCGGCCCAGGGACCAGAAAGGGAGCGACTCGCCCTGCACTGGCTCCCACCCGTGGGAACCTGGAGGGAGCAAAGCGGAGAGGGGGTGGTGAGAGCAGAGGGGTCAGGAGGCGGGGCGGGGGGCGGCAGGAAGGGAGGGTCCGAGTTCCTGCTTGGCGGGTGGGAGGCATGAGGAGGCGGGAGGGAGGAGAGGAGAGTCTCCGACCCGTGCGTGGAGGTGGCGAGGCGGCGCTGACTGGTGTGTGTACGAGCCTCCTGCCCACAGACCAGGTGCCTGGGGTCTGGAAAGTGTTACGCAGCTGTATTCCAAACAGGGCCAGGAGATAGCCAAGCAATTATGGGCCGTTTAACTCAACAGCATTTACAGGAAAATACTAGGAAAAGTTTGCTGAGAGGACAACTCGACAAGCACACGGTAATCCGATTAGAAACAGGCCGCGTGTTTTTACTGGAGGAAGGTGTCGTTTTGAGCAGCTTGCTGGGTTTTGAAGTCGCTGCTCTCCCGGCTCTAGAATTTAATCAGAATTCCTTCTACTGTCTGTAAAGAATGGGACTAAACGTTACGTGGCTAAGTAAACACAGCAAACGCCAGGCACAGCTGAGCACATCAGAAGTACCGCAGCACGAGACGTGCACGGCAGAGGAAAGGACTCCACGAGGAGGAACTCAGTTCCGCCGCCGGCAGAGCTTAAATTCCGGCGTTCCGGAACAACAGGTGCCCTTGATGCTGACCTGTGGATGTGTTTCCCGTGCCCCTTCCTAAAGCGCTCTGCAGAAAAAAGTTCCACTGAAAAGCAGAAAAAACTTGGTTTTCTCTTCTTTACGTGGATTGACCGCTGGGTGTGGTCAGAGATTTGGCACGTTAGGAAGCACGCTCCTCAGTCCGACCTCTGTGAGGTTTCCAAGTTAAAAAATCTCAAACAGAAAGAAAGCATCTTTGTGGCTGTTTTGAGTCAATAGGTCAGGACTGACTTCCCACAGTTACACAATTCCACTGCACAGCTGCTGAATCTTCAGAGGATCGGAAAAGACAAAAACCAAGATGAAGCAAGAACAAAAAAGCCAAAGCGTGTGCGTGCACGTTACTGTCTGCTGCAAGCTCTGATCCTACCATGCTCTCTATTCGCTTTTTAGTGGTAAATGCGCGCAATTCACCAACGATGTCATTCTGCTTGGGACACGGACCGCGTGTGGTAACCGAGCCGCACCCTCCACCTACATCTCCAGGGGGCGGGAGGGCTGCGCCTCGTCTTTGCTGAATTCTTAGGGTCTACCACGGGGTGGTAAATATTTGCTGAATGAATAAATAAATAACAACATCAATATTGGGTATTTTACTGTGAGCCAGGCACTGTTCTGAGGAGCATTTTGTATCACCGACCCCATCAATTCTCCAGCAACTCTTTGGAAGAGATTCTATTAATTTTTTAAATTAGTTAATTAACTAATTAAATGGAGGCACTGTGGATTGAACCCAGGACCTCGTGCACGCTAAGCACGCGCACTTCCGCTGAGCTATGCCCTCCCCTCAAAGAGGTTCTACTCTTAATCCCATTTTTAAAGACAGGCGAACAGAGGCACTGTGGAGGCACCTGCCTCGGGTCACCACCTGGTGAGGGACAGCTTTGAACTCAGCGGTCAGCGCCACTGCTTGTCCAGGTGTGGACGCAGGTGGCGAGGGCTCTGTGCACATGGACACATGCAGAGAACACTGGGGACGGGCCAGGAGGCTGGAGAGGCACAGAGCTCCAGTACTGACATTGCCATCACCAAATGCTGGGATGCAGGGGCAATGGGAACCTGAAGGTCTATCATCCAGGGTCAAGCTCTCCATGGCAGCAGAACTCCGAGACGTTCAAGGGAAGCCCAGAGCTTTATAGGGAGGGAACACAAATCGGTTCTAACTGAATGCCAGGGTCCTCTGTGCAGGACAAAAACTTTCAGGTCCCCTTGTTGGCGCAGGAGCAGGCCTGAAGGTTCTGTGGTGGCAAAGCCCACAAGGAAAGCGTGATCGGCCCCGAGGTCGGCTCCCTGGTGGTCGCGCTGGCCCGCCACAGGTAAACATCAGCCTTGGTCTGACTCTCATTCAAACAACAACCCAGAGCTTTACCTCCCTGGGTCTGGCTTGAGGATGCTGGTGTTCCGAGGCCTGAGACGTCCTTACTGCTCCCCACCGCTCCTCCGTTTTCTTCACGGTTATTTTTCCTTTCGGTCATCCTTGGAGCCACCTGACTTTAAGATCTAGCTTATGCCTTTGGCTTCGGAGTGGCCCACGTGCTGAGGATGCGAGACAGGCCAGTCAGGAGAACACACTTCTCTAGAACTCGAGGAAGAATGAGAAGTTGCCAGAAGCACCAGTGGGATGGACTTGACCCAGAGAAGGGGGATCACGACTCAGATGCGGGAGAACGGCTGGGCCACCCCATGTCCAGGGGTTTGCAGGATTCATGCCCACGACTCCCTGGAGCTGTCGGCCCTGAACCTGTGCGTGAGCTCCCTCCTGGGGCAGCCTGCCGTCCCGGTCACCCTCCTCCGGGGTGGCTCAGCGGAAGGCTAAGTCAATCCAAGTTCTGGGAAAACCACCGCTCTGAGAAACGAGGTTAAAAGTGAGGTCTGCTTGTCGGCGAGGAGCCCACCCCGCAGACCGAGGCCGAGAGGCGGGGACGGGACAAGTGTAGCCTGCAGGCTGAGAAAGATGAAGCGCAGCAGGAAGTCCACAATCCAGCAGTGTAGGGAATCGGAGAGCGAGAGCCGAAGAAAAAGCAAGCCTGAGAAACAGGACGCGGCTCTGACGCGCAGATGACCCCCTGGCAGACGGACCTGCACGACGGGTGTGGTGGTGACGTTTCCACGAACCAAAGAAACGTGGGGAGAGTCTCGGCAGGAAGCAGGGTCGGCCGGACTCGGAGGACCGTCTCATTAGCCCAAGGGCCCTTTTCCTGTTGGGCGAGCCCTCTCGTCCTGTCCTCAGCCCCACGCCTTGCCCAAGGAAGAAGACTGCCAGGCCACTCTTACGACTTCCTAGCTTTTGAAACTATTTTGAGAAAGGAGAGAGAGGGGGCCGCATTTCAGCTGTTGAGAGGGTCGAGGTTGCTGCTGGTTCAGGAATTCCCCCCGTGGGATGAGCCGGTTCAGGGCATCTCAGAGCTCAGGGAAGGGGCGGCTGGGGCACCCCTCTCGAAGAGGGGGCTCCAGACAGGCCCTGCTGTGTCGGCGGGTGTGTCCCCTGCCCTCAGCACATCCTCTCCCGGGTGCACCCACCCCAGCAGCTCAGGACACCACTGTTGGCCGGGGAGCCCCGCCTGGCCCGGCCTGGCAGGATGGTGCCCAGCCCGAGCCCGCTCCCCTCGCGGCCGCTTGCCCTCCTTCACCCCCGTGCGGACGAGCGCGTGGAACGAAGCTCCTTCTTTTGTCTGAAACGAGACCTTTCGAGGGGTGCTCAGTGCCGACGCGCTGACTTTCAGCCTTCCCTCCCCGGGCTGCCCAGTCCCGCAGAGGTTGTGCGCCAGACGGCAATGTGGTTCAAAACGCAGGCAGAACAGTCCAAATGAGTCTCCCTTCGCAGTTAACAGACGTGAGGCAATCACCGGGCTTGAGCACTTCCCTCTGAAGACACTGCTTTCTGTCACCATTAGGGGCATTTTGCACAGAGTGTAGCCACCAGAGTGAGGGGGAATACAGTAACATGGCAACACCAAGCGGGAAGTTTTCGTAATTGGGGAAAGCAGGAGGTTACCTTCCAACAACCTCTGCGTCATCTCTCACTGTGGGAAGTCCTGTATTTAGAGACGCAGGCCTTTACCCACCACCCGCCCGTCCATCAGCGTGTGTCAAGCTCTGCGTTTGTTATCGTCTAAGATACTGAAACGTCCTTATCCTCAAAGAGCTCACAGTTTGGAGAAACTCTTTGGAGAAAAACATGAAAACAGGTGAGCACAATGAATTACAATAGCTGTTGCGATATAGCTGCGTGCGGCGCATCACACGGGCAGGGGAGGGCAGAAATTCCGGCGGTGGAAAGATGTGGCCCGAAAAGGGTTCATGAGCAGGACGACACTGGAGCTGAGGCCTAACAAGTGTGCAGGGCTCCCGGGCTCGGGCTGTGAATGCACGCGGGGGTGCAGGAGAGTGTGAGCACGCGTGAGTGTGCGAGTGAGCGCCGGCCCCGGCAGCAGCGGCCCTCCTGATCTCCAGCCCTGCAGGTCGCGGGGCCTGGGGAGGCAGACGTCCTGCAGGGACCCGGGCTCGGCCATCAGCCCGGTGACTCAGCTGATGAGCTCTGCCTTTGACATGAACCTCCATTTCTGAAAGCAACCGTTTCCCTGGGTGTGTTGGACACTGGTTTTCCTTTACTCAGCAGTGGATTTCATGGCGACAAGAACATCTCAGATCCAGCCACCTGGACTCTGGTCTGGGAAGTGCGCACCGGAGGTGACAGAGCCCCGAGCCGTGGGGCGTGGCCGCGCGTGTAGGATTGTCAGAGCCTCCCCCGACCCACCGCAGGCCGCAGCGTGGCCCCGCCCCACCCCGCCCACGTGGCCCACCCGCCCGGCCCCGCGTCCTCACCACTTCAGTGGGCCGGTAGTACTTGAGATCCACGGTCACGTGCACTTTACCGGTCTCCTTGCATCTGCCCACCTCATTTTCATCCTTTCCTTCCCACCTGTAAAGGAGACAGAGACTCGGTCAGCCCCTAACCGCTCGGGAGCACCTGGCGGGGCCGCAGCCCCTCCCCCTGCGGGAGCGTGGGAACTCGGGAGTTGATGCTTCACCGACTTTTAGGGCAACAGTGAACCAAAGCCTTTCCAGATCTATTTCAAAAAAGGTAGGGTTTCTCCCCTCTTTAAAAAAAAAAAATCATGGTGGGTTCAGAAGTTAAGACTTTAGAAATGAACAGATCAGCCAGAATAAGGAACTGGGCAACTTTCAGGGACTTCAAAGATTTTGTTCTTTAGACTATCCTTGATAAAATCAATTACTGTGAATTAATTCATGTCTTCTACTTTCCATTTTTGTAGTGTTAGGGATATTCACTGTAAATCCTGTGCATTCCATTTCAGAGTAAGTTTCAGACACTACTTAACCATTCATTGCATCCCTTTCCTGCACACAAGTCCTCTCACTCTGCCAGTCAGGGTGGCCCCACAATACATCTCAGATGATGAAACCTCCAGAAACCACATAACGAATTGGCTCACTTCCCACCAAGAGAGGTGTATCAGCATCTCGTCCTCCCCAATTCAGCTACTACGGTGTCTGAACTCAAGGGTTTTTCCTTAAACGTCCACAGTTGATGACAGTTAAGGGTCAGCCGCCTGCCCCCCTCCCTTGTCATAAATTGAGGGCGTATGTTCACCGGTTTCAAAACCAGCTTCTTGCTGGAGTTTTCCATCCTCATTTTTAAAGAAATGAAGCCACTGGCCTAAAGCTGACCTTTGGATTTCTACAAACTAACATCCAAACTAAAAAAAAACACTATATAACTTGAATATTTTTACAAATGGAAACTTTGAGCAAAGAAAGAAAAGTTACAAAGCAATGTTTGACTTTCATGCTTATCTTCAGTCAGAACTGGTTTGTCTCATCAGCTGGAGATGAAACCTGTGACAACAGGACAGTCTGTGATCAAATCTGGATCAGGTTGCGTGGGGATCAAAGGCCAGAATAGAGCATTAGTTACTTGGCCATGTGGATTACGGTGTCACTGAGGATAGATATTCAAAGTTGATCATGGCTGGACTGTGGGCATAAGTTTGGTATCAGAGACATAAACTGGCCTCACAAGCTTTATTTCTGGTCCATCATTGGAATGTTCTAGCTTCGATTCACTTTTTTGACAGCACTGGGATAGTATTTCATCGTTGGAGAAGGCCACTGGGACCCGCAAGGCTGGGGCCACCACGTGGCGAACAGGAAAGGTAAGTGGGTTGTACTCTGAACCCTGAGACTCCTTGTCCCCAAGCCGGGTATTGGGGTCAGGCTGGTCCCCTTCCAGGGGGAGGCTGGGGTCAGGCTGGTCCCCTTCCGGGGGGAGGCTGGGGTCAGGCTGGTGCCCTTCTGGGGGGAGGCTGGGGTCAGGCTGGTCCCCTTCTCGGGGAGGCTGGGGACTCTACTCTGGGCTCAGTCTCCATCTGAATGGCCCTCTGAGCACTAGAATGACCAAAAGCCACCACGCTCTAACCACGTCCTCAGCACCCCCGCCCGGCTCTTTAGTCCCCCACTTCTAAACATGAGCAGAAAGCCAAGGATTAGGAGACAGGCGTGTGAGGAAAACCACACTTACGGAAGACACCAATCAGGCAACAACAGGCAAATGGAAAACAGCAGCTTGGAGGAAACAGAACAGAGAAGGTAATTAAAAAACAGGACGGAACAAAAACTTCACACACACCATTGCTAATGTCTTCAGAGAAATAAGGGAAGACATCAGAGAAACCAAAGCCAACATGAAGAAGGACAATTTGGAAAAAAAAGATTTATAAGTTGAAAAAAATTCAGAAAATTAAGAATTCAAGAGGAGATTTTGAAGATCAAATTAAGGAAACCTTCCAGAAAGTAGAGCAAAAAGATGTAGCTGTGAACAGGGAAGATAAAAATTGGAAGATGGCCTCAAGAGGTCAGTATAATAGGATTTCCAGAGGCAGAGTAAGGACAGAAGTTATTTTAAAGGAAATCAGAAAATTGATCAGAGCAGAATATGCGTTTCCAGACTGAAAGGCCCTGCAGAGCACCCAGATTACGGCCAGGACTACATGCCAGTCCCACAGGGTCTCAGAGCTTGGGGACCGAGATGCCTGTGCAGGGGTCGTGGGGACAAGGAGGAAGAGTGGCCCAGGTTCCCACGGAAACATGAAAATTAAAGGCAAGGGAGCAGAGCTGCAAAGTTCTGAAGGAAAAGTACCTCCAACCTAGAAATGCACCTCAGCTGCCTGACTGATTCTGAGGACGGAACAGGGATACTTTCAGATGTGCTGGGGCAAAAAATGTTTGCTTCCCTGCAGCATTCTCAGGAGAGTAATCAAGATTGTGCTTCACCAAACCAGAGTCTTTAAAAGGACGTTGGAAAACAGGGGACAGCAACGGCCCACCAGTCCGGATGGGATCAGGTCAGAAGCTTCCAGAGGGTCTGCTCTGGGAGACATGCCTGACGGTGACCCAGGGGCCTGAACACCTTTGGGGTGACTGAGGGAAAGTGGGTGATAAACACACAGAAAGTGAGGCTCGTGGAGGAAGACAATGATCAGGTCTACCGTAAGCAAGGGACAACTGTACAGAAAAAAGGACCAGTTTCCTGGAATGGAATCACTGGTCAATCAGGACAGAGTGACACCGAACATGACCCACCGGGACCCAAACCACAAGAGGACAGAGCATGGGGCCAGGGGCACCGGGGCCAGAGCTCTGGCTTTGAAGAAGGGGTACCCCGAACAGATGCCTGGAGGGAGGGCATCAAGGACCAGCAACAAAAGCGCATGATTCAGACACATGGAGGCAAATGCCAACGTGACCCCCGGAAGTGTGCGACCCTGTAAACAGGATCTCCAGAGAGAGGACACAGAACCCCAGAGCAGAGCAAACGCTCATCTTGCGGAGGAGCAGGAGCACATCTCGGGTCTCAGGGTGAAGGGCGGCGGGATGGCCCAGCCGTCGGGTAGGACCAGCTGGGAAAGTGGGGGTGTGCAGGGTGAGACTGGTGGGGTTGGGCCGCTTCCTGCTGGTGATCAGAGTTTCAATTAGGTGCTGCAGTAACCGGAGAAAAACAGTGAAGGAAAAAACCACTACGAACAGGAGCTTCACGTACAGCAGGGCTGCCGGCTGGGGCCCTGCTGATGCCAGGGGGCCCGCCAGGTGCCCACCGGCCCCTCCTCCCCGACGCAGCCTCCCCCTACCCCAACCCGACCTCCCCGCCCCCCCCACCTGGCCTATCCCCTCCCCAACCTGGCCTCCCCCTACCCACATCCAGCCTCCCCCTCCCCGACCCGGCCTCCAGGATGGACGTGGGAGCAGCTGATGCTTGGAGCCACCATCAGTCCAGCTCCAGGCTCCTCCACGGAGGACACTGCAGGGCACATGGCGGGGGTAGGGGGGTGTCTGGGGAGGGGCCCGGGCGTCAAGGAGGATTCCAGAGCTGAAGCAGGTCCCGGGGTGTTGGAAGAGCTGCTCTGATGGAGTGATGGGGGCGGGGCTGGAAGCAGATGAGGGGAAGAGGGAGAGAGGGAGGAGAGCCGACCCCTCCGCACCTTGTGGCTCCATGGGCGAGGCAGAGAAGAGTGCACTTCTTAAAGACGGGGAGGATCTGAGCACCTCACGATGCTGATGTTGGAGGAGGGCGGATGGCGAGTTTCTTGAGGGCAGGCGGAAGCCAAAGGCCAGGAGGAGGGACCGTCCCAGATACTGGCAGGGGCACCGGCCGGTGGAGCAGAGGTGAAGGGGAAGGCGAGTCCCTTGTTTTAATCCCCAAGCCTGCTCTCACTCCTGAAAGGCCGCACCGGCGGGAAGATGCGACTTGTGCGCGTATACGTGGAGACGCACACCGTGGAGACACGTACGGGGTGGGGGTGTGCCCACGGAGACGCGTGCACGTGGGGGCGGTGCCCATCCAGGCGCATGTAGGTGGAGACGCGTACCCGGGCGGGGGTGTGCCCATGGAGACGCGTGCACGTGGGGACGCACACGTGGGGGGCGGTGCACAGGGAGACGTGTACCCATGGAGACGCGTGCAGGTGGGGGCGGTGCACATGGAGATGCGTGTATGTGGAGATGTGTACCTGTGGGGGGGGCCCGTGGGACGTGTGCACGTGGGGGCGGTGCACTTGGAGACATGTGCACGTGTGAGAGCTGTGTGTGGGTCCCAAACGAGACTCGAGGCCTCCACGTGTGCTCGGTCTCCCACTTGACGTCCGTCAGTAATGATCACTGTCACTAACAAGAAGCTCCGGCTGTCACGCTGCGCTCATCAATTCACAACATCTAAATCCAGGTGTCAGCCGTCTCGGGACCTGTCAGAGTAACGGCTACCTTTACAAAGCTGAGCTCCCCAGCCCTGGGCCGCGGCGAAGCCAGCCGATGCGCGCACCCGCGGTGGCAGGCGGACACGCTGCAGCGCACACCTGGGAGGGGCTCTGGCGCGCTGAGCCGCCGGCGGGGACGGGCTTGGAGGTCGCCTCCCTCTCACGGCTGGAGGGGGCAGAAGGGTGATGTCCTCTGACAAGGACACTGTCCGTCCTACGGGGGTGAGGGGATTCCCAAACGTTACTGCCAGTGAGGCTTGTGGGCTGGTCAGTTCTTCCCTCGCCTTGTTTTCCACCAGCATCACCGGACGCTATTAAATCGAGAAGCCTGACCTTCCACCTGTCTTCCGTCCCGCTGTGTCGGTAGGAACTCGGTGGTGTGATTAACTCAGGGGAGAGAGCCTGTGTGCTCCTCTCTGAGGAGGGAGGTTCAGGAGATCAAATAAAAACGACCCACACTGTCCCCTCCACTCTGCTGTGCGGCAACCGTGCGGTGACCGTGCAGGCGAGCTCACAGACACGGCCCGCTTCTGACGAGCCTGGCTGTCTGTCTGCTCATCCTGTTCTATCCGCCTGCTTTATTATTCCTTTCAGCCCGGTCAGGGCATCCCGTCCACCTGCAAAGCCTGTAGATGGGGTTTCCCTTCCTTTACGGGATGAAGCAGAATGCGTGTCGGTCCTACCAAGGGGCCGCGGTGGGGAGGAGGCCATTCAGGGACCAGAACCACACCTCTGTTGGAGAATCCAGGCCACAGTTCGGGGCTGTCTGTCCTCTGCCCTCCTCTCTGCACCCAAGCTCACCTCCCACCTCCCACGAATCTTGACCGGGTGCCTGCTGAGTACTGGGCACTGAGCTGAGTAGGGTGCTGAGGACACAGGCACGAGTCTCTGTCCTTGAAGGGCTCGAAGCCTGGTGGCCCCCACAGCAATGTGTGGCGGGGGCCGGAGGCAGACAGGGCCACCAGAGTGCCCGGCCGGGCACCTGGCAGAAGCGTGGAGGCCAGGGTGTTTGTTGGCTGCAGGGAGGCTGTGGCGCTAAGACACGAGAACGAGTGGGCAGCTCCAGAAGCAGAGGGTTAGGCCATAGGCGTGCGTGTCTTGCCGGGCTCCAGTGTGGCCCGGCTGGTCCATCCTGCCTGCCAGCCTGCCCGCGGCCCCCACAGTTCACTAACTCCTGCCTCCGTGCCGTTCCACCCATCTGGAGTGCCTTCCCTCTTCCTATCTCTCGGCCACATCTCCCGCTTTGGCCGAGGGCCCACTTATATCCGCCTTCCTGCAGACTTCACTCCAACCTCGATCAACACGCTGCCACCTCGGCACTGATAAAGTCTGCACGGTACCATCGTCCACTCGTGTGTGTCTGTAAACAGTGCGTTCTTACTGTCACCCAGTTAGCGCCTACGCTCCTCAAGGCAAGGAGATGCCCTGGTTCGCTTAGATGCGTCTGGCACCGAGAGAAAACTGTCACGCCGGGTAGGCAGCACATTGTGGAGACTGCTGAGTTTAACGGGGCAGCCGTCGCTCTGAGGATCCGACGGCTCTTTGGTTAAAGAGCTTATCTGACCTGCTCCCCAGTAAGTTGCATCAACTCCACGTGGAGTGGAGTGAGGGCTGCCCTAGCCCCCAAGGCCCCGGTGACACGAGGGCTCACCCCAGACCCACACGTGTCACTGTCAAAAACCTGCTGCTCCGGTAAAAGTTCTCCTCACTTAGACAGCTTTATTTTGGAGTTTTCAATAGGTTAAGACCCCACATATCTTAGACGTTAGTAGGTGCAAGTCACGGTAGGGCTTAGCCTTCCCACTGCGGGAGGGCCGAGGCTGGAGTGCAGAGCCTGACTCTCCGCACCACGACTAGATGTGGCAGAGGTACTGCTGAAGGCCTGGGTCTGGTGGGGTGTCTCCGCCGGGCTCTCCCAGCGCCCACAGCAGGGACAGGCTCCTGGCAGTCTTCTCCCAGCCCCACGGCACATGCCAAGTAATGTTTCTACCTCTTGGTCGCGCAGATGTCATGCAGTCGGTGAGATGGTCGGATGCAAAGAAAGAGGCAGCACACCGCAGGTGGGGCTAGAGCTCCGGGTCAGAGGGGGTCTGAAGAGACCACGGAGCACAGAAACTCGGCTACAGCATGAAATCTTCCTGCAGGAGAAAACGCAGAGCCGGGATTTTCCTTCGGACCTCCCTCCGAAACAGACCCCTTAATGTGCGTCATGGGAATTTCTGCTCCTCCAACATGCCTGGAAGGATGTTTTCCCATAAAGCAAATCAGACACAGTCCCGGGCGTGCCAGTCTCGGGGACACAGGACGTGCCCCGGAGCCACCCCACCCTCCCCCCAACCTCAGGCCCAGGGGCCGGGACCCCACCCAGGAAACAGGTCCCAGCTAGGGGGAGCGTGCAGGAGCACAGGACACCTGTTATCTGAGCCAGAAGGCTTTTGGAAACGAGTTTCTTTTTAAACGTATAATAACGTTGGCCTTGTTGTTTTGACTGAAAGTGCAGATACGGCACCACAAACGATGAAAAATGTTTCCATTGGCTGAGCCCCCACCTCCCCGCTGCGGCACTCACAGTTGCGGGCTGTTCCTACAGCTCTCTTCTCAACATTCAACAAGATTAAGGACAGAAAATTAGTCAAGACAAGCATCGGCCTGTTTGGTTTACGTTGTCATTTCAACTGCAGGAGAAAAGCGCTTCCTTTTCAGCTCATTTAGGAAGAAGCCGCTGGGACATGAGGAGCAGAGCCGAACCCGGCCCACACGGCCTCCTCCAGACACACACGCTCACACTCACACGTGCACACACTCACACACACTCTCACACAGCGGGATGTTCGGGGAAGAAACAGGTGTTGTCACAAGGGTGCCTCCTCCACGCAAATGACCGGCAGGGGCTGAATCGCCGACGTCACACCTCGTGGTCCCAGCACGGCGTGCGGTACGGCCGCTCCGAGTACCTGCTACTGACCCGCAGCCAGCGACTGTGTTCTCATAATTCAGAGCAGAAGCCACTCGGTGAAGCCAGGCTTCAGGAGCAGTATCTGTGCCACCTCTAAATGCACAGATGGCAACATGCTGGTCATGTCTTTTCAGTGAAAACGTCAATGGACATTTAGAAAAACAGTGGAAGCAACAGGAAGTTACAACAGATCCCCAAACAGCCAGGTGAGAATGCTACGGGTACTCACTGGCCTGTCAGACGGGAAGGCCATGTACGTGAGGCTGAGGAGAAGGTCCGGGATTTAGAGGAAGTGTATGCACCTTCCTTCAAGTGGGCAAAGCACAGCAGGCCAGAGTCTCCGTCTTAACTGCCAGCACCTGGCCACTCCTCGTCCACATCCATGTCCACATCCCTGGGGTGTGGCCCAGGCCCCTGCCTGCCCTGGCCTCTTGGGGGGACCCTCTGCAGCTGTCACCCCATTGGGAGTGAACTGCACTGAAGGCCTTGCTCCCGGACTCGGGGGACTCCAGTGACCACGGCCTCTCGGGAGGACGTCGTGGACAGGCTGCCTTTACGCATCCACTCGTCAGGCCCAGTGAGGCTGGACACAGAGCCCTGAGCGTGGCAGACAGCAGGTGCAGACCCATACATGGGAGGTGCTCAGGGAGCTGGGATCTGCTTCTGGCGACAGAGGAAGTCCACAGCCACACGGCGTGGGCATTTCCCTGGAGAGACCCTTCCCACCTGGCTCTTTTCATCAGAACTCGGGCCTCGAACGTGCAGAAGCCAAGGCTCGCCGCCCTCCCTGGGCCCTGGCCTTGGTACGCACACAGCCATCACAGCATGGAGACCGTGCTGGGGAGGCCAGACCCGGGAAGGATGAAAGCACAACATCATGTCTGGACCCCGGCCTTTCTGCCCGTCAGCTGGGTGGCCCTGGTGGGCGTGGAGCGTCTCTGTGCCTCTGTCCCCTTCTCAGTGAAGCACAGCCTCAGCCTGGAGCTGAGCCGAATAGGTGTGGGGCCCACAGCACCCTTCTGGGCTCCCACTCCCCGCTCACTACTGCTGTCTGCCAGCACCTCTGCTCGCTTTTCTTCTAGAGTAAGACCCCCCGTTGGCAGAGGGCCCCACCCCTCTCCCACTCAAACCCTGGAACTCTGCGGGGCTGCCAGGCACAGAGTCCCCGTCCCCGAGACCAGGACAAGCTTGGAGCCCGACCACTCTGTCCACAACTACTGGGCTACAGGAGGCCACGGGACCTGGGGGACCAGCCAGACCCCCCCTCGGGACTGCTGTAAGCAAGCAGCTGTCATGAAAGGGTCTGTCCCTCTGGGACTGTGTTAGGCTGTGTCCCCAGAAATGCTGCCAACCCTGTCTTCCGCGCGAGGGCCCGCGGCATCCCAAGGTCCCTGAGGCTGCACTGAGCTCAGCTTCAGGCCCTAAAGACAAAGGGACTCTGACCCCTAGACGTGCTCATTCATGTCTCCCCTTCCTGACAATCACCTCCGTTACGCTGGGGGCTTTGTTTCATCAGCGCAGACACTTCACCCATTTAGAGAAATAAGAATTCCTATATGTCATCGCTCACAAATTTGGAGCTTAAAATACTCTAATAACAAAACGTCACACTTCATGCCTTCAGAAAACACAAACAAAACGTGTACTTATTTTTAGAAAGTAAGGCGTGTGTTGCCTCCCCTGTAGAGGAAAGGATACTCACTCCTCCTCCAGGGTTCGTTCCAATAACACCTGCGCAGCGTCACGTAAAAGCAACAGGAATTCTCTATTAAAAAGATGTAAAAAAAAAAAAAACCCTCAATCTTAGCACAAGCTCACAGCACAACTGCGCGTCCACAAAAGAACACAGCTTCCTCGAAGCAGGAAAGATGACGGAGAAGACAGAGCTGCACGCAAAGATGACCTTACGTCCCCCTGCTCTGCCTCTAATGTCTCAACTCCAGCTTTGCAGTTAAATGAAAAGGCCCACACGTGCGCCTCCCTCGTCTTCATCTTCTCTCATTAGTATGATCAGTCTCCCGTACAACGTTTTTATGCAGAACAAACTTATGTCTGGCAGTTAAGTAAGGAAGAAAATGCAGGTGCGTGAAAAGTGACGTATAAAATTCAAGTTACAGGTTGTGCTTCCCACACTACAATTCAGGAGCAGAATTACCCGACGGCGACCTTAACAAGGGCTCGGTCGTGCATGTACGGACTTCTGCTTATTCTTGGGATGTAAGCAATCAGTGGCGAATGGTTTAAAATGCAAAACGTCACAGGAAAGCATGGTAAACGTCCCCCCCGAGGTAAGCCCTTGGGCATTCTCCAGTGCCCAGTGCTGCTCTCGACAGACTGCCGTTGTCATCTTTGAACGAAGCAAACCACCTTATACGTCCAGTTGCAGGAAGCGCTTGACCCCCGAGGCACTGGCGGCGTGGCCGGTTCCTGGTGAACCACGAGCTCCTCGGGCTCCGAGGTGACCGGCGTCTCGCTCGTCCCACGTTAGGGGCCAGTATTTCCAGAAACTCCAGTGTTGCCCTTTGGAGACCCCAGTCTTCCTCCGGCTGCTCTCTTTCGAACCGTATGAAGGAAGGCAAGCAGGTGAGACTCCAGGCTTTCAGGGCTCCTCGTCCCCCCAAGAGCAGTCCCAGAGTCACCAATGCCAGAAATGGGGCGTCCAGAGAACGCTTTATCTCAGTTTACCAGATGATAAATTCAACCCACTTTTGATTCAATTCAACTACAACTTAAGTGACCTCAGGACTCACTGGAGGTGTGAGGGGCAGAAGGAACGGGGAGGGAAGGAATTAAACCAGCCGCAGGCCTTCTTCACTGGTTTCACGGGAAACCTGGAATTTTTAGCTTTTTCCATTTTAAAGGAATCTGCCGCCCCTCCCCCCGCCACACACA
Organism: Vicugna pacos; assembly: GCF_048564905.1. Lineage (NCBI taxonomy): Eukaryota > Metazoa > Chordata > Mammalia > Artiodactyla > Camelidae > Vicugna > Vicugna pacos. The sequence goes on along the minus strand of NC_133006.1, from coordinate 43,139,896 downwards.
CACAAACCCTTAAATCAAACCCCCACTTCCCGAGTCTCTTCTTCCATTACTGATTCACGGACATGTCGACTTACGCAGCACGTGTGTGACACCAAGGTGGGCCCAGAACCTCGTGCTGCCCTTAAGGGGCGGCCCGTCCAGCACAGGGACAAGGCAGTCACAGGCAACCAAAGACAAGGTCCAGAGGGTCCCTGCCACTCTGGAGGCTCCACGCCCCCCCCCCAGGCTCTGCTGCGCAGGGTGCAGTCCAGGGACCAGCAGTCTCCTTAGAGGTTCAGAGCCCCAGGCCCCACCCGGACCTACTCATCCCAAATCTGCATTTTCACAGGCTCCCCAGCGACCCGCAGAGCACCACACTTGAGAACCTCGGCTCTCTAGGAGAAAAACGTAGCCAGAAGGTGTCACAATCCTGCCAAATGGCCTTTACTGCCCGGAGGCGGCAGAGGTCTTCCTGGGGCCACAACGCCCTGGCTGGGATGGGCCCCGTCCTTCCTCCTGCAACTACCTGTCTGGTAAGTCCTTCTGGTCACACAAGCATGAAACCGTGTGACTTTAGTTACTTTTCTTGTCCCCAAACATATCATCAGTTGGCCAGTCCTACTGTTTTCACATTTCATTTGCCCCTCACATGCTCTGCTGACAAACGCCATTTCCCACTAGTTACCCGTGTTATCGCTGACGCAGACGCAGACGCGTCAGGCCTGGCCTGGCTGCTTCTCATCTCTCCGCACAGTTAACCTCCACCCGCCCCTGGGAGGCAGGTACTGTCACTGTCCCCGTCCCACAGGGGAGACGCGGAGGCACAGAGCGGATGACGGCCCTGGGAGGCTGCAGAGTGGGGCTTCAGGCCCAGGGAACAGGGCGCCGGGCTGTGCTGTCACAGGTCACAAGATCGTGCCACACCATGTGCAGAGTAGAACGGGGCGTCGTGGGAACGGAATCGACGGAGTCACGAAAGAGAGAAATGAAATCAGCATCCTTGGGAGAAAGAGGGTCTGGAGAAGTCCCGAGGTTCAGCCCCCGCCCCGGCTCTCCAAGCTTTGTTCCCTCCCGGTGTGTTTTCTTTGCTCATTTCTGCTGGGTGTCTGACTGTGCGGACACTGTTCCCAAGAAGGCCTCGCTGGCCCTGTCAGAAGTCACAGCTGCAGCGGGGCCGGGCCGGGAGCAGCCCTGGCTCCCCTGCCCGGCGTCCAGCTGAGATCGGTATGCTGCTGCCTGGGGCCCACGGAAGAGCCCGGGAAGGATGCTGGGAAGAAAACAAACACTGGACCACGACTCGCAGACAGCGCTCCTCAAGCCATCCTGCTTTCATTATCCGGCCCTGAGAAGGAATTCCACACTTCAGACGCACTGTGAACACTCTGTTCCCACAGCCCAGACCGCGCAGGTGGGGGCACAGGTGGGGGCCTCTGAGGAGACGCGACGGACCGGCTGGAGAGCCTGCACTTCACCCCGTGCTGGCAGACCTCACAACCCTCCCCCTTTTATCGAGGGATTCAGGAGCAGTTCTTGATTTCCCCGAAACGTTCTAGAGCACTCAAAGGCCATTTCTGACAGGACACCAGCGCTTGATCCGCGGTTCAGTCTGTCACTGAAACAAGGTGGAGGTCACTGTCTAAGTCGGAAGTAGATCCGGTGAGGCTGGCTCCGGGCCTTCCTGGGCCTTGTCTGCAGGAGGGGAGGGGAGGGGAGGGGAGGGCCCGCCCCGCCCAGACACGCGGCGCAGCCCTGCTCAGCAACACCGCTGTGCAGCACTCAGGACGCGCCCTCTTCTATTTCCGCGGAGTGTAATCTGTTTGCTCTCTTCTTCTGGATCAGGCTGGACGGAGGCTTATCCCAGTTCTGGTCGCACTGATCTCCTCCAGTGTTTTCTGATTCACCGATCTGTGGATCTGTGTTTTTCTTGTCTCCTTGGTTCTGTTCGCACTGGATTTAATTTGCTCTTCTGCATCTGGCTTCTTAAGATGGAAGCTTGGAGAACTGGCCTGGGGTCTTCTTTTTTCATATTAATATGCAGAGCCATAAGCTTCCCTCTCAGCAGCACTTCAACAGTTATCCCACAAACTTCAGTGTGCTGCCTTCATTTTCATTTAATTCAAAATATATTCTGATTTCCCTGTGACTTCTTTTTGACCTGTCAGGTATTTAGAAGTGTGCTGGGAGGTGTGCTCGAAATGCCACGTAGGTCAGGGAGGGCCCCTGTGCTGCTCGGTCACCCGGCTCCTCGGGTTTTCTGTCTGCTTGTCCTGCCGCTCACGAAGGAAGCACCGAAGCACGAAGACACAGAGCTCGCCCGTCCTCCCTCCCCCTCAGCTCTGTCGGCCTCTGAAATATCTGTGGCTGGGGGCGTATGTGTCTACGAGTGTCACATCTTCACGATGGGTCAACCCCGTTGAGGTACGAAACAACTCTTCACTCCTAACTGAATGAAGTCTAACTTGTCCCACAGAAGTAGAGCCGCTCCGGTTTCCCCGTGGCTAGCGTCTGGATGGTTTATTTTTCCGTCCTTTGACCTCAGGCCACCGGTGTGTTCACACTTAACGTGTGTCCCTGTGGGTGGCACCGGGCTCTTCTATCGAGTCCAGCGCTCTCACCCTTCTAATTAGAGGCTTCGGAGCACCGGGACGGACGTGATTCTCGGCGCTGTGTCCTCCACCCGTCCCACCTCTCGCCTGTTCACACGCCCTCTTTTCCCGCATTCCCTAGGTGGACATCTTTGGGGTTCCACTTGAACCCCGCTGTCGGCCTGCTGCTATTTTTCGCCTCGTTCTGTGCTAGCAGCTGCTCCAGACGGCCCGGAGCGCACTTCAGCTTCCCGCGGTCTGTCTTCCAGTAATTCCACGCCGATCGCGTCCTGCGCAGGAGTCTCACAAACGACACGGGCACCGCGCCACTGCTGTGGTGCGACTTACGCACACGTGTGCGAGAAACCTCGTAATGTACTGTCAGCATCTTTACTTTCAACAGCTGGTTGCCTTTTAAGGAAGCTTTAAAATGAGGCTAAAGAAACACAATATTGTAAATCGACTATCGTTAAATTTTTAAAATCCTTAAAGAAGTGGGAGGGAAACAACTTTATTTTTGCACATTGACTGTTTCTCTGGCTCAAAAGATTCTCAAACTCATTCCACGAAGCCATCACTGCGATATCAAAACCAAGACATCACCAAAAAAGAAAACTATGGACCGTTCCTTCCACGCAGATCCAAGCTTCAAACTAGTCTCGCCGTCCTTCTGGCCACATGCTTGCTGGTGACAGCTGCGTCAGCCTCCGCCTGTCCTCCGGTCCTGAAACGCCTCCCAGTCCAAGCTCGAGCTCCGCTGTCCTCCCGCGGCACGGCTTCTGACAACAGGCCTGCCTTGTATTTGCTCCTCTGTAAGTTCTCTTTTTCCTCTGGCTGCTTTTAAAATGTTCTCTTTAGCATTTATTTTCCGTCATCTGGGAAGTTCTTGGTGGTTCTTTCTTTCTTTTCCCGGGCCCCCTGGTCCCCCGGGGCCCCATGGACACAGACGGGGGCCAGTCGGGGCCCCACGGTAACCAGACACTGTCGTCTCCCGTCAGACCTTTCTCTCTGCGGATCTTGAACCATTTCCAACGTGATGGCCGTAATCTCTGCGGCTTTTCTTCTGCAGCGTCTCGCCTGTTTGCAGTGCCAACAGTGGGCTCCTCGTTTCAGAGACTTAAGTTTTCATCTCTAGAAGGCCCACCTGGCTCTTTTTAGACGCATACGTTTCCCTCTCTCTCCTCTCCATATTCATGCTTTTCTTAAAACACTTGGCCGTCGTTCGGCAGCCATGCTCCCATCCTTCCCGGCGCAGACCAGCAGCATCGTTCCTCGGTCTGTTTGCCTCGTGCTTACCGGGCGCACTTTCCTGCTGCTCGGCGTTCCGGCGAAGTCTGGCTGAACGCTGAACATGAAGAGTGTTATGTTGTTGAGTCCAGATTTTATTTACTGTCTTCCCTTGGAGAACGCTGGGCTTGGCTGTGGCAGGAGGCTCAGTTATCTGTGTCCAGATGATTCTTCTGAAGTTTGCATGTAGACTTTGAGAGCCTGGGTTGAGAGCAGCCTTTGCTCGAGGGGCCGTCCCGTGCCCGAGGCTCAGCTCTTCCGGAAGCCGTACCACTCCCTCCGGTGCGCACCCGGCCTCCCACCAGGGCTGGTCGGAGCGCAGACGCCTCCCAGGCCCGGTGAGCGCGAGGAAGCCCTCAGTTCCAGCGCCCAGGCAGGCATCGTCCAAGCTGCGGAACATCTTCGTCCTCTTCGGTGGAGATGCAGTGGGTTTCTGGAGCTCTTTTTCTTTGCAGAGCCCACCTTCCCGGACGTCTGCGCACACGTCCGGGTGCCCGAGGCTGTCTGCGTTCTGACCTCTACCTCCTCGACTCGGCCAAACCGCTCTTCTCGACCAGAGGTGCCCTCCAGGCTCCCGGGTGGGGACTCTGCCCAGGGAGGGCACCGGGGGCTGCAGGCCCGCCTCTTTGGTTTCTGTGCTGCCCGGGATCACAGCCCTGCACTGCCACGTCCAACGGCGGCTTGACACACTCTATACTGTTTCCCACTTTAAGACAGAAGGTTTCATCTGATTTCTGTTATTCCTTCATAGCTGGAAGAGGACGTTCTTTCTTATATTTTAAAAGTGAATCAAGAAGTTAAACACTGAATTACCATGTGACCCAGCAATTCCACTCCCCAGAATACGCCCCAAAGAACTGAAAGCAGGGGCCGGAGCAGGTATTTGCACACCCACGTCTGCAGCAGCGTTACTCACTGCAGCCAGACCCGGGAGGCAGCCCAGGTGTCCAACAGCAGATGACGGACAAGCAGAACGAGGCCCGTCCACACACGGAAGCACCACTCAGCCCCACCCAGGGGTGAAATGCTGGCGCCTGCAACAGCACAGAGGAACCTGAGGGCTCTGTGCTCAGGGACACAAGCCAGACACAGCGGACAGACCCCAGATGATTCCACCCCTGAGTTTCCCAGAGCCGCCAGGTTCGCGGAGACAGCGCGATGGAGGGTGGGGGCGGGGGCCAGTGTCCAGTGGGGACAGAGCTTCAGTGTGGGAGCACGGAAGGAGTTCTGTGGGTGGGTGGATGGTGGTGACGGTTGTATAACGTTGTGAATGTAGTTAATGCCGCTGAATTGTAATTTTAAAAATGATTAAAGTGGTAAATTTTACATTATATTTTACCACAATAAAAAAATCACCAGAAAAGAAGAATCTTTCACCTATAACGAAGATTTCCCCCCAATCTTTCAAATATTCCAATAAAAATCTGACTTCAAAATGTGTGCACCGCAGCAAGCAGACGTTGTACGTGATCATTTGGTATAAAGCGCAGCGCTGGCCCAGCCGGCAGCAGCCGTGTGAGGCCCGCAGCTCAGACCGCCAGAACCCATGGGTGCGAAGTTCCTGATGTGGCTGGCTGTGCTGCGGTCACGCGGACAGTGGGGGACACGCAGAAGTGGATGGTGACGGGGCCTCCGGTCGGCAACCTACTCTCAGTGGTTCAGAGAAAAGGAATTTGCTGGTGATGTATCTGAAGCTTTCGTATGGTTTCATACTTTAAAAATATAAAGTATTAAAAACTTGTGTAACATGATCACACGGATGTGTTAAGGGTAGAATTACTGATAGTAAAATCATAGTAAACCACGTATATGAACCACGATAAGATTTTTTAAATTAAAAAGTTAAAGATCTTAAAAATACATTAAAAAATTAAAAAGATAAAAAAATTCTTAGAAGACTGAGCTTAGATGGTGACAACTCTAGACACAGACTTTAACGGGAGCAGAGTCCCCGCTTCGCACTTTTACGAGACAGCAAAGAGGAAAAGACAGAACAGGGGTCGAGCGCGCGCGGATGTCTGCCGGGGACAGAGGCCGGCCTCGGGCTCACTCACACGATGGTCTTCCCGATGTGCAGAAACGACTTCTCCACGAACTCCCGGACGCTGTGGACCTCCCCGGTGGCTATGACGAAGTCCTCTGGCTCGTCGCTCTGCAGCATCAGCCACATGGCCTGGAACGAGAGCAGACCCGTTACAGGAGTGCCTGCCGCCCCGGGGGGGGGGGGCTGCTGTCAGTGCGCACAGCTGGGTGCGGACGAGGGGAAAGGTGGCCCGCCTGGGCCAGAGACCCCTCTGCAGGGGTCCGTCCGCACGCACTAGTCCCGACAGGGCGGCGGGAGACCAGAGGTCCTCCCGTAGGGCTGGCGCAAGGCTTCGAAGGAGCCAACACCGAAGCAAAGCAAAGCAGCAATCTGACCGGCCCCAGCTGGCGCAGCTGCCCCTCTGGGAAGCCGCGTTCACTGCTGCTGACCCGTGGCTCCTAAGTGTCACCCCCTCGGGTTCCAGGGCGGCGACTCTGGCCACCGAGGTCCGCTGCCTCCTGGGTTAGACACTCTAACCCGTGTATCCAGACGATGACCATGAACTTAATACACTATTCTGACCACCGCGAACAGTCCCGGCTCTCAGCTCTCAGCTGCGTCAGGATCGCCTGGGGACATCCCAGCCCGGACGCCGTAGGCTGGGGGTGAGCATGCGGCAGCATCTCGTCGGTCTGGGGCACCAGGGGAACCGCACGCAGCAGGCCCTGGACCACAGGTTGAAGGAACCAGACATTGACGAGCATGTGCAGTGGATAACCTTTCAGAGTCCCTTTAAGAAAATCAGAGTTTAAAGAGCCTTGCCTGATTCTCCTTCGTGTCGTGGACAGGATGTAAGGGAGCATCACTTCAGGACACATAGTCATCCTCAAAAGCAGAACCAGAGTTCTTAGCAATGAAGATGGAAATTTGCCAACATGGTGACATCCCAAAGCAAGATAATCGAGAACCTTAAGGGAGAAACACTCAGGTACAAGGGGCACGACCGCTGTTAACAAGTTACATGGAGGTGAAGACGTGTGCGCGGAGTCAGGGCTTCAGCCACAGCGTCTGAGGTTCGGCTCGGTGGGGGCGTCACGCAGACCCGCTGTTTCAAGGGGACCAGGAAGTCTAGTGGGCAGTGCGCGGCTGCACACGTCAGACCCAAATCAGGGTCCCACTCGGCGGAGACCCTCCCCCAGCACCTGGAACGGCACGCTGATTTCAAAGATTTTGTTTACACGACAGAAGATGAGGATTTCAGCTGGTATCTGACAGCTGTCTCTAGGAAAAATCTAAGACCAAAAAAAAAAAAATCAATGTTTTTATCATTACCCCCCACCCACTTTTCAAAACAAAGTAGGTCAAACCGATAAGCACCTCATTGGAACAGTCCCCCAAATCATGTCACGGAACTCTTGTTCTAACGTTTAAAGAAAACAGTCAGACAGTGTCCCCAGCTGCTGCGGGGAAGCTGAGGAACAGGTTTCTGGAATCAATGAAGCAACTTGCTTTCTTCCAGAAAACGCAGCCAACAAAGTTTAATTCCTCTGTATTCACCTGAATTTACGGCATTTTTCTCGTGAATGGTTTGTATTTTTGTTCTAAGGAAGATGAGATTCCCGGCCATTCCATAGGCCTCGGGGACGCGGCACCCGCAGAGGGACAGCGACGCTGAAAAGCGACGGGCGACACTGACTCGCCGCAGAGTTTAGTTCACGCCAGTGAAAGGTCTGCCCTTCCATTCGGCGCCGAGAGGCCACAGCTGATGAATTCAGCCGCAGGGCTTTTAAAGTTGTGCACGAGGGGAGGGACAGATGAGGACTTCGGGACTAACAGGTACACACGACTACACATAAACAGACAAACAGCAGGGCCTGCTGCGCAGCCCAGGGAGCTACACTCGGTTTCTTGAAATAAGCTCAGTGGAGAAGAACCTGGGAATACACGTGTGTATGTGTGGACGTGTGTAACTGAATTGCTTTTCTGTGCACCTGAAACGAACATTGTACATCGACTACACGTCAATAAAAAACAAAATAAAAACCCTTTTCACGAATTATATTAGTGCCAAAGCCCGATGAGACGCAGAAAGGCACAGCACGTGCGCCGCATCGGGGCCACCCACCAGCACGGGTCTGCGGACCGCGCGCTGCCTAGCCTGGGCCCGGGCGCTCTGCTGCGACGCCCCAAGAGACCCCTCTGTCGTGGGCACCTGGTCGGAGGCCGTGGGGCCCCTCCTGGTGTCTGTGTTCCCGCCCTGGTGGACCCCTTCCCAGAACCCGTCTGGGCCCTGCCGTGGACCCCTGGTCTCGCCGGGTCTCCCTGTGACAACACACGGCACGTGGGTGTCTCTGGGGCCGAGCTGCCCTGTGGTCACCTCCCCAGCCAAGCTGAGCCTCTGCCTCCCACTCACACTCACACGAGCACACACACACACACACGCAGACGTGTTTTGGTTTTCTTCAAAATATTTTCAAAGCTTTTAGGAAAAATTAAATTATGCTTCTGGCTAGAATTCCTATTTGAACATTTTTCTGAGGGATCAGTGTATATAATTCAATGTGTTTTCCTCAAATTTCCAGTCTAAAAATAACATTTCAAACAGGTCTTTCAGGACTGCTCAGCTTATTTCATTTCCTTTGAGATGCTATGTTGTGCTAGAACGGTCTTGAAGAAATCGTATCTTCAGCCACGAGAGAGAAAGCAAGGGGCTGCTAAGAGCAACGGGAACACATGGCTCCTGGCTGGTGGCGGATGACTTCACACGCCGGCACAAGATCCCACGTGCTGGTCCCAGCCCCAGGGGCGTCGCGGTCAGAGGGAGCCTCTCACTTCCACAGGCCTGGGCACCGAGGACCTGCTCTTTCCTTCTCCTCAGACGATCTGCGGCCTTTGACCTCTCCATTTCTAGGCATTTCCTTTAAAGTTCACAGCGTCCCAGACCCCAGTCTGGGACAGAGAAGGGAAGGACATACGACTCCAGATTTATTTGTTATTACTGAAGGGATTCCTGGTTTCAACAGAGGGAAAAGGGCTTTGTTTAAATTTCCACCGAGCATAATGGGTGGTTATTGAGCGGTCAGGTGACACTCGGGGTTAGAAGATGAATGACCGTGTGTCCTGGACTGATCGCGATCAGGAATTTGCCGCACAGCCGAGGCCCGTCGCGGTGCTAGACCTTGTCTGGGACACAAAGGCCCTTGTGTGGGAAGCGCCCAGTGCTCGGCCCCCTTGCAGCTGCACACGTGGGTCTGGTCCATTTCCTCCCTGATGGATGGCACAAGCCAGGCGAAGCTCACCTCTCCCCACCTTCCTGTCCACATGCTGGACATCTGAGCCAGGACCCGGCCAGGCCACAGCCTGAGATCACATCGCCACCAGCCCTGGCTCGTGCCTAGAGAAACGATCTGGGGCCGCGTGTCTTAGACGTCAGCTTCCCCGCGCCGACTCGGCTCTCAAGGAACGAGGCAAAAGACGGCATCGTCCCATATCCCGTCAGGGCCCCGCGGGCCACGACTGACCGACCCACCTCCTCAGCACGTGTTTGCTCTCAGCCCTGACCCGATCATCAGTGGAGCAAAAACATGGCCTGCTTTTTATTTTTCGTCCATCCCACGGCGGAGGGGGGACAACCAGTTGAGGAATGTACCATGGCTTGGGACTCTTCCACATAAAAATGTCCCTGAACGGCAAACAAACAGTGCGGCTTTCGAACCACGCCTCACATGTGGCATCTCGCCTTTAAGGCACACAGAGCCGGGGAAACCTGCCTCCCAAGTCCCCGACGTCGGACGGTGACGTCCAGACGGCTGTGAGAGTTTGCTCAGTTCAGACGTGTGCTCTCTTGTCACTGTCACTAACCTAGCTGGTTTACAGGTCTGATTTAGAGAGTCAAAAGAAAACTTCCATTTAAACCCCCCCTCCCCAAGCGCTGCTCCCCCCAGCGACTCTTTGGCCATTCAGATCACGAACGCGGAAGCGGGCAGTGAAGGTCCTCCTCTTTCCTTGACTTGGTGGCTCGGGCGGCTCACCGCCAGGCCGCTGGAGGAGAACTGCCAAGTGCACCAGCACAGCCCGGTGACCACGCCTGATTCCACGCATGCCTTTCGGGGTGTGAGGTGTGTTTGTCTTAAAAACCTGGATTCGACAACTGCTTCCACCTCGCCATTAACCTCCAGCTCAGTATCCGAGCCGCGGACACTGATTAACTGAGCTGCCATCCGTGGAGAGCAGGTTTGTTAACCAAGCTTATGTTCAACCGTGTTTATCTGGTGGCGGCCGCTTCAGCCCCGCGCCTGCTTTACGAGCTACTGTCATAGAAGCAATCTGAACACACCGCCACGCAGTGTAAGCGGGAACAGTGCCGACGAAATCATCCCAGCGAAGATCACAGGCCCCTGAACAAACGGAAATGAAAACTCCCAAGAGAGGATTCCCAGGGTGGATCAGTCCCCACGGCTGGCTCTGTCAGCCTTGCTCAGGAGCCGCCTTCAGCATGACCGCCTGGTGTTTCTGTCAGAAGCCGGACTTCAAGTAGCCCCGGGCCGGGCCTCGCACTTCGTGGGACCACACAGGTTGGACTGAGGGTTAGCCGGGGAAGGACCCCTTACGCTGACGTGGCTGGAAACAGGTGCCGAATGACCAACAAGGGCAGTGTATCAAGAAAATCATCAGTGTGAAACCAGCCACTCAATCTATTAATTCACTCACAGGCCAAAACACTGGCTCGTGGATCCCTTTGATTAAGGCCCTTCCAGCCATTTTAAAGACACAGAGTTTTGGGCAGGAAAAAAATCATTAGATAACAAACTGATAAAAACACCAAACGTAGTAAAAGGCAACTTGAGAAGCTGCCCAGCCCTTGCTGTGAGCACAGCCTTCGACGCTGATGCCACACGCGTGGAAAGAGGCCGGGCCGGCACCTGGCCAGCAGAGGCGCTGCCCGCAGGTCGCTGGGCTGTGGAGCAGTACGAAGCCTGACGCTCCCGTCCTGGGCTGGCCGTTCTGAAGTGGCTTCTGGGCCGCCACCTGGCTCTGTCCACGTGTTTACTTCTTCTGCTTGAGCACATCTCTCCCCCGCGTGTCCGTCTCCTTTCCAGGCTCCTTTCCTTCTGCCTTCCCCGTCTATGCCTCCTGCCTCATCATATTTCTGCTCCTTCCCACATCACTTCAGGGGACTTCCTGCTGCTTGCTCATCTGGCTGTTTTGACTCACATTTATTTTTATTTTTAAATTTTTTCATTGAAGTACAGTCAATTTACAGCATGTTAGTTTCTGGTGGACAGCGTGTTTCAGCCATTCACATACACACATGTGTTCATTTTCATATTCTTTTTCATTACAGGTTACTACAAGACACTTGTTGTTGAAACTTGTTGTTTATCTATTTTATACAGAGTAGTTAGCATCTGCAAATCTCCAACTCCCAGTTTATCCCTTCCCACCTGCTTTCCCCTGGTCACCGTAAGTTTGTTTTCTATGTCTGTGAGTCTGTTTCTATTTTGTAAATAAGTTCACTTGTGTCTTTTTTTTTTTAAGATTTCACATATAAGTAATATCATATATTTTTCTTTCTCTTTCTGGCTTACTTCACTTAGAATGACGATCTCCAGGTCCATCCATGTTGCAGCAAATGGCATTATTTCATTTTTATGGCTGAGTAGTATTCCATTATATAAATATACCATAACTTCTTAAATTTTCTTGCTAATGTGGCTTCAGTCTCTAGAATGATCTTCTTTTCCTTGTCCACATCTTTCCTGATCACCTCTAGCTTAACTCTTTCATTTATTTCCTTTAAGTCAGGGGTCTGCAAACGTTTTCTTAAAGCACCAGAGAGTAAACACTCCAGGCTTGCAGGCCGCACACATCTCACACTACTGATCACCTCTCCTGCTGGGGCACAGAAACAGCCAGGGACACAAACCAGTGGGTGTGACCACGCGCCGAGGAAACACGATTCACCTGCTCTGACTTTCAGCAGATGGAACAAAACTGCGTTGCCTCTCATTTCTTTGAGTCCAGGTGTTTCCCTCTGTGCTGCTCCGCGGGATGCGTTCCCATTCTCTCCTCCTCGTGGCCTCTCCCACACCCACTCACCTTCCCCATTACTGCTGGACATTTGCTGCCGGCTGAGCACGGAGGAGCAGGGACCTGCAGGGGGGCAGCTCGCAGCCCCTTTGACCTTCTCTCCACCCGCACTCTCTGCCTCCAGCACCGTGACGCTGAGCGTGGCCCAGGACAGCCCAGGGGTCCTGGGGCATGAAGTCCACGCCGAGTGCCCTCAGCCAGGGGGCTGTGCCTGGGACGGCGGGCCTGGCCTCTCCTCCCGCAGAACTCCCTGCCATGCTGTGGTGGAAATCAGGCACTCTCTGCCCGATGGAACTCTGCTCTGTGGGACTTTCGGGACTGGAGGTCAATGTGAGCCTCTTCCACAGACACGTGGGTGTGTTCAGCACGACGCACTCTGAGTGCAAAGCAAGTCTGTGTGTCCAGGTCATGTGACTGTGAGACGACGTGTGAAAGGAACAATGAGAAACGTGCACAGGAACCAAGGATGTCCAGGTGTCCTCCGTGGCTCCCGAAACGCTGGCCTAAACCTCCCTGCTGCTCAGGGTCCGGAGGGCTGGGGTCGCTCGCCCCTCCCCATGCCGCTGGCCGCGGTGACCGGCCGGGGCTACCTGCATCCTTGCTGCCAGGGGCCTCAGTTCTCCACGGGCCCCTGTCTCTCGTCGGATCCAGCCCCCATTTCTGTACAAAACAAGCTGCACGGCCTCCAATGGCCCCACGAGGCCTTGGCCTGCAAGTGCCCCAGGGCCACCTTCCCCACGTACTGCTGGCTACAGGTCAGCCCAGATCCAGCCCAAGGAAACAGCTCCCCCGTGGGAAGAGGGCACCGAACCCCTGCGAGAGGGCAGTCTGGGTGGGCGGGCCGTCCTCGCTTGGCGGTTTCAGTAGAGCCATGGCGCCTGCATTTGCCTCGAATTCAAGCACTTCAGCCTGTGGTTTCCCTGAATGGACGGCTGCGTTTCCCTTTGACCCCAGGCGGGGGCGGGGTTGTAAGAAGGCAGCGACACTTCACGGTCCAGGACTGGGACACGGAGTCGCACTTAGGTCCCTGCGACTCAACAAATGCTCAGACTTGGCCCTGATGCCACCATTGTCACAACACACTTCCCAGAAGTGGCTGCTCCCTGGAGCCGGCCCAGCCTCCTACCTCAGCCAGGTGTTTCCAGTTACCTGCGCCCACTCACGGGCCCAGGTGAGCACTGAGACGCGGCTCCCAGCCCAGCGGGAGCAGCAGAAAAGTCCCCACGCCCCGGCCGCCCACTCCCCGCTCGTGGCCCCAGCCACCCCCACGCACCCGGGGAGCCAGCTCGGACTCTTCTGGAGCCTGGCCCCCGAACCCATCCCCACCACTGGTCCTGCCTCCGTCTGACTCTGACCTTTGGAATCCAGCTTTGGGGCTGGTTCTGGCTCCCTTGAGTAACAGGTCCCGCCTCGCCCTCGACGTCTCGCTTCCAGCGCTGACCACCGACGTTACCTGCAACTGCAAACTGCACACGCACCACACACGTGCACCCGGGGAAGTGCAGGCGGGACGTCGCACGCTTAGTCTCGCTAACACCGTGCTGCCCAGCAGAGGCACGATGGAAGCCACGCCTGCAATCTGCGGTGTCTGTCAGCCACATTTTAAGAGTAAAAAGGTGACACTAATTTTAATGTTTTGCTTAACACAATACATACAATAAGTACACTCTCGCTTCAGTGCACTCTTGTCAAGGTATTTTGCATCATTTTTCTGTGTACTAAGCGTTTGAAGTCCAGCGTGCATATTCAGTTCGGACTGGGCTCTGGATGCTCAGTGCTGTGCGTGAGCACTCCTGGGACAGTGCGGAGCACAGAGTGGCCCCGCGAAGGACGGCACGCTGACGCCCACAAGGTGCACTGCCCTCCCCCTGCCACTCGGCCGTCAGAAGATCCCGCCGGGACGCCGTGGAGGCAGCCCCTGCACCGCCGCAGCACCGCTGGACGAGTCCCTGCTCCCCACTCCTCTGCAAGTGTCTCTGCCTCCTGACTTTTCCTGGACTGATTCCACCAGCAGTGCCAACTCAGAGAGCTGGAAAAGCAGCGTGACCAGCTCCCACGTTAGGACTGTCTGACACCTGAAGGCTTGCGTCCTCTATGTACAAATGGCAGTGATGCCACACCCTCGGCTTTGGGACACCGGGGAGTCAACGCCCAGAGAACCGCTGAGGGCAGGTCGATGTGCAGGGCTAACCCAGAGGCAGGAGCTCTCGAATTTTAGCTGCATTAGAACCGTCTGGAAGGTCAAAACGTGGACTGCTGGTCTCCTCTGGCCCCAGACGTGCTGATTCCATAGGCCTGGGGTGAGGCCTGAAAACTTGCATTTCTAATGAGTTCCAGGGCAAAGCTGATGCGCTGGCTTGGGGACCACACTGGAGCTCAGGCTTCGTGAGCCGCTTGGAGAGCAACTTCTGAAAAGGTCCTTGGTCTCCCAGTGCCTCAAAAATGAGGACAATCGTGGTACCGACCTCAAAGGGTTGTTTTCAGGATGAAATCAGTTAACAGAGGAAGAGGTCCTGGGACAGTGCTCGAGGACTGTATCTCCCATGACGGCGGTGACACAGGCAACAGAGATGACACGGCTGGAGAGGGCTCTGGGGCCGGGAGAACCCAGCTCGTCTCCATGAGCACCCTCGCGTCCAGACGCAGCATGGGGAGATAGGGCCCAACAGTGGAGTGAATTTACTCCTGACTCTGTCAGTCAGGGCCGCAGAATCGTGCAGCTGGAAGGGACCTTGGAGATGGCCTCATTCGCTGCAACTCATTTAAAAGGCAGGTAAACAGCTGAAAGCTGGGAGACAATGTGATCCGCCTAAAGTCACACACCTAGCCGAGCCAGCGGCGGGACCACAGGCTCTGTCCCAGCTTAGTCTTCTCTTGACTGCATTACACTAACGTGCGAGGCTGTGGAACTCTGTTACCAGTGGCTGTTAGCGCAGCTGCATGGATGTCTGTGAGCTACCTGGGGACCAGGCCACTCCGCCAAGGGGATTTACGCAATGCCTGCGAGGGGCCAGGCACTGTGCCAGAGCTGGGGAGGATGCCAGGCAGGGACAGAGAAGGGAGATGCCACGTCTGCCTGACGGACTTCCAACGTTTACGCGGGAAAAGGGTTCTAGAAGTCCAACATCTGATGTAAGGAAGAACTTCTGAGACGAACCCCAGGGAGCACCCAGGAGTCACCAGGCAGGGAAGCTTTCAGACACCTTCACGCTAAGCAGCCATCCCACCCACTGCCCTGCGGAGGAGCGTGCCTGCCAGGAGGGCGGCCCCGTGCCTCCCGCCTCCAGCTCCCTTCTCAGGGATGGACACCTGACACGTTCTGGGCCCAGCAGGGTCTCGAGAGTCTGAGTGCACTGGGCCACGCTGGGCGGGGCTGCATGACTGTCGCGTGGGAGGCCTGTGGGAGAAGCCGCACCGCAGAGCCCAGGGTGGGGGTGGGGGGCTGCCTGGGTGGAGAGGAGGGGAGATGGGTACCACCGGCCTGGGTGGGCGGGGGTCAAGGGAGAGGCGCGCAGAGCCCGGGAAAGCGGAGCCCACTGCCCAGCTACAGAGCCCCTACCCCACCTGAATCTCTCTGGGTCAGTTCTGCCCTGGGTGCCGCCAGCCTCGGATGAAGATGGCTGGGTCCAAGCACGGCGCCAGCACCTTGTCGGTCTGCGTGTGCGGGCCCAGCCGGCCGTCGGGCTCCAGGAGGCAGTTCCAAGGGGTGCGGCAGCCCCCGGACCTCGGGCCCCCCGGGAGGACCGCGGCAGCCGAGGAGCACGAGCTCACGGGACGGGCACCGCCGGAGGGGGTGCGGGAGCGCGAGGGGGAGGCGGGGGTCACAGCAAAGGGGTGCTCCAGGGAATTCCCCACCTTCTGCTTTTTTTCCCCTTTTTCAGTTTTTCCCATAACCTTCCTTTTCTCTTAAAATTATTTAATTGAAGTACAGGTGGCCGACAGTGTGTTCGTTTCCGGCGCACGGCACAGGGACGCGGTCACAGGTGTACGGCTTCGTTTCCTGCTCCTTACGGTTACAGGCGATCACAAGGTCCGACCCTCTGCTTCTCAGCCCCGTGGGCGCGGTGACGGCGCGTCCCCCAGCTCCCACGAGGTCTGCAGGCCCGGGCATGCGTGGTATTTGTGATAGGGGTCTGGTGTCCTCTCGGCCCATCCCAAACGTGTCTGCCCACAACGTCCTCGTTCACAGAGATCCAGACCTCAACTCAAAGGCCGCTCTCCCACTCGGCACTCTCAAAACTGTGCTTGAACAGACTGAGATTTAATCATCCTGCCTTTAATGTCTGGTTGCTAAATATAAAATTCCCCAGCATAAACAGCATACAAGCTTGGTTCCTCTGGGGGGCCAGACTGCTCCTACCAGCCTGGTCTCACCCACGAGCGTCGTCGTTACTTCCTGGATGCTGACTCAGCACCGCCCTTGACTGGAGAGACGCGAAGGGAAGCCAGTTATATTTAAGAAAACGTTTATTGCAACAGTCACATTTGAGCCTAGGGATGTGGAGCGGGGGTGGCCAGGAATTCCACTACACGTGAAAACACAGTAGTGTTTTAGAGAGAGTATGCCCTCCACACCGCTGAAAATTAGACCAGAAGCTCCTTCATGCTCTCCAAATAAAAAAAAAAAAAATCAAGAGTGCTCCTAAAAGTTTGACTCTTTTAAAACCACGCAGTGATGGGAGGTTTTTTTTTTTTTTTTTTTTTGCGTCTTTATAACTTTAGATGAAATCTAGAAAAACAAGCCTTTGATAAGCTGAATTGATATTTTCAAAATATTTAACATAATCAAGTACTTAAAAATTCTAAAACACTTCCCCTGCAAAACCAGCCAAAACAAACACAACCTGTAGGGAAGCTCTATGCAGATAACCAGATTCTGAAGAGTACACGTCTGTTTTTGGGGACTAGAACTTTCAACAGTCCGACAGGTGTCAGTGACCGCTCAAGATGCGTTAATCGCAACAAAAGGCCGTCTACTCCCAGGAGACACCAGCAAGCGCTGAAGGTGCAGAGCCGAGGGGCCATCTTTCCTGCTGGCACCACCCGACGTCTTCACCTTCGTCTCATGTGAATGAACAAGGACTTCATTGTTTTCCTGAACACTAATTTAGTGTTGTGTTTTTTTTGCAGTGTCAATGAGTGTCAAAATATTGTTCTTTTAATACATGAAAGTATTTGCATGGAACTTTATGACTGATCTCGAGATGTTAGCCAGAGGCAAAACAGAACAGAGTAGCTTCAGTTGGGAAATCTCACTAGCAATGAAAAGCGAGAGGCTCTACCATTCTACTTTTCTGCCAGTGTTTTTCCCAAGTACACAGTGGCTTATTTACCCCGCAACTGCTGAAATTGAAAGCAGTCTCAGACACAACAAAACCACGCTCCAGCTCTGCGGCCCAAGGGTTCCATTTCCCTGAAAATGAAACAGAAAGGCAGCATGGAGGGACACAAAAGCGCCAGGAGGAAGTCCCAGGAGCCTGACATGAATTCAGATACAATACTACGTCAGCCAGTTACGGAAAAGCCAAGAAACACAGTGTGCCAGCCGTGCGCGGGGAAGCCCACGGGCGGTTTTCTCCGCTACGCCTCTCTGCAGCGTCTCATCACCAAGTGCTCACTGCCTCCCAGTGTCTGCATTTATCCTTGTCATCAAGAAAACGGCCACCACGTTCTCTGTCCCTTCCAGGCCGAGCGTCCACAGCCAGGTGTCGCTGGGCTTTCGGCTCCGCTCTGCCCTTCCTCCCCAGCGATTTTGCCGTTGTGGTTCTGACCGAACAGACACAATGTGCTTTCACAGACGCCGGGTCCAGCTGACAGTTACTCACCACGAAACTGCGGGGCTGGGCCCCGCTGTGGTCGGGGAAGGGCAGTCCCAGGGCTGGGAGCCGGGACAGGCCGGCGAAGGCCCGCGAGAAACCAGACCAGCCTTTCAAGTCAAGTGCTGGCTTGCAGACGCGTAAGTTAATCAGCTATGAAATAACCACCACAATGTTCTTATTGATCTCGAAGGCTCGTGACGCAAGGCTTGGCGGGGAGGGGAGCCACGCTCCCTCGGCCTCCAGCCTTCCGAGAAGGAGAGCTGTGGTGTTTACGAAAGAGAAGTTCTTGGTGACGGGCCCCTCCTGGGAGAGAGCGCGTCGTCTCCAGAGCTCGCTGGTGTCTCCATCGCCCACACTTACTAAGGGGACATCAGAAAGCCAGCTGATAACATCTCAGGACTGAATCCTCCTCCGCAAGGCACAGGGTAACGCTAGTAAATTTGTTTTTAAATCAATGTTATTGATTTAAGAACAGCTACTGAACATCTGCTCCAAAAATCATAGATTAATTTAAGAACCTGGTCACTTTAAAGTGGTATTCAGTGTCCTTTCACTGCTCTTGTACGTGAGCCAGCGTGAGCCACACTTTCTGCTCAGCCGACACCGAGCCAGCAGCTCCCACTTCTGCTGCGTCCCTTCTGAAATCCCAGAGGAACAGCAAGTGGTGAAGGTGACCTGTGGGCAGAGCTGAGGGTCGCGCTCGGGTGCTGCCCGCCCAGACCGGAAGGCAGGTGAGGAGCCCTTCCCGCTGTGCCCTGCTGTCTGGGCGTCTTCTAGACTGAATCCTCATAAGCAGAAGTGAGAAAGAACAAATCCAGTTCAGAGTCCAGTGAGACCACCAGGCAGTGGGCTGAAGAGCCAATGGACTGGGCCCCTCGGGAAATCGGGTCTCCCAGGGCCGGGAGCCCACAGCCCAGCATCTCCCCAGGGCTCAGCTGGCTGCCTGGGGGGCGGTCTTCCAGACGCCGAGGGCCTGGCGGGTGAGGGGTGGGCGTGCAGCTGCGCTGACAGCTGGCCCTGCTCCCAGCCCCCTCCTCACACCGCTGCTGGCCCGTGTGTGACCCCTGACCCCACGACAAGCAGGGGCGGAAAGAGAAACCGAGCCTCGGGCCTCCCCCAGGGAGCCGATGGCACAGAACGACTTGCCAGGGGAGAGAACCTCGCTCTGCATGAGCTGCTGTGCCTGTGACTCAGTGCTGGGTCAGGACCCCCGAGAAAGGGATGGATTTTGGGCGTTTGCATCTAAGAAGGAAAAGGGTCCCTGGCTGGGGGCACAGATGTCCTGGTCACCAGTGAAACCGCACCCCCCGCTGAGACCCCTGCTCTTCGTGGCACGGCTGCCGGTCGGGAGGGTCTGAGGGAGCGGGGCCGGCACCCGGGGCGGCCGCTCCCCGTCTGATGCAGCTCCTCCTGCCATGGAGGTGAAGGAGCCAAGGGAAAAGGGTGGTTTGAAAAAGGAGACACTGTTTCCAGCAGCACCAGGGGCCCAGGAGCCCTTCCTGGGATGGGCTGCGCACCCTCCTACAAGGTGAGGCGACTCCTTGAAGCTGAGCCTGTGGTGGGAGGCCTGACATGCAGCGCCCTCGGGAGGGACTGCCGCCAACACGTGGAGGCCCAGGTCCGGGAGTCACGGCCTGCCTCAGGTCCGGCTTCCCAGGTGATGTGTTTGGACAGGAAGACGGGCGGTCTCAGTGCGATGCAGTGAAGAGAACTCGGACAGAAGTCCTGAGACGCCGGGCTGGTCACCTCAGACAAGTCACTAACTCACCCGCAATTTTCTCGCAGGTTACGGGCCCCGGCTGGGTCAGCCCTTGAGAGCACGCTGTGACGTACCGAGCGCTGCTGCAACCGTAAATGATGACACTGCTGGAGAAGGTCCTGGGGAAGGTCCTACCGAGCTGCGTGCGGCAAGTCTGCGGCCTGCTGTCTTACTCGCCATGAAAACACAGCGTTTCTCAGACCACTGATTCCTTCAAAAATGTGCTTTAGAACGGAATCCGTGGCTTCAACATTTCCATCCTGAAGAATTTCTGATTCCTTGCCCGAAGTGTGTCGGTTATAGTCAAGTTCTGAAAGGGCATTAAAAGCCTGGTGATTTATATATTTGTCTCACACGTGGGTCTCTGCTATTTCAGCAGAGTAAATCTGTGCTAGACGGGGGAGCCTGAGCTCATTTCTGCTGGATACTGACCTTCATCAGTTGGGGCTAATAGTGTTCCTTTGTGGAAAGCTGTACCCTAAACAGTCGACAAGGTGTTGACAGAAAAACAGATATTTTTCCAATATTTTCCAATGAAGTAGAAAAACCCATAAGTGGAGCCTGAACTGAGGAGTGATCAGAAGATTCCAACAAATGAAATCTTAAAACAAATAAACAAGCCAAACCCTTTAAAACGGATCAGTTAACTGGAGATTGTGCTTTTTGGAACTGGATTCCAAATTAAGCACAATAATAGGTCTAATGCCATCTTTTGTTCACAGCATTGTCCTAATTATCTTGGTCTGAATGTTTCCAAACCTCACTGTTTATTTTGGCAAAAGGAGCTCCCACGTCCACCGCCTCTCTTCCCAGAGCGGGGCTGTGTTAACAAGGAGGCGAGTGGGCACACGGCCCATCAACAGGCAGCAGGAAGGCTGTGGTCTGAGAAGCCCCCCCCGGACAGAGAGACAGTGACCGGAGGGTGGCTCAGAGCCCCGAGAAGCACTCACCTGCCGTGGTTTTGAAGAAAATCACCGGAAGGACTTCCCTAACACGTCTCCCGAGAAGAATGTGGATTTCATCATCTTGTTTTACAGATGGAGAAACTGAGACGTGCTGGATGGGAGGCGACCTTCAAAAGGTCACGCGTTGGCAGAACGGGGAACAGAAGGCAGATTTCCTGACCACCCTGCCGGTTTCCACCCGGTCCACCCCGTCTAAATGCAATGGCAGAGGCCGAGTGTGACCAGCAGTCCCATGAAAACATGCCCTGTGCCAGATTCTCTCCAGCGCCCAAGACACCCCCGGCAAGGGGAAGGCTCGCGGCCCCGCACCCTCTGGACACACGCTGGTTTAGGAGGCAGAGCGTGAGCGGCCCCAGCAGGGTGCCCAAGGCTCAGCACGGGAGCCCCCTCCTTCCCACTTTGCAGCCTGACACCAAGGGGTCTCTGCAGCATCCCTGGGTCCCTGGTTAAAGGCTCTGCTCCGGATGTCGGGGCAGACACCCTCCACGGCGGGGGCCCAACCGGCCACCCGCACAGACCCACGGCACCTCGTGAAAACGATGGCGGTGCAGTGGGGGTGACCGCTGGGAGGGATCTCTGCACAGAACTTGAAGATTGGGTTACATCCTCTCTGAGAGCATCAGCAAGTCCGACTCTGTGGTCACATTTTTGACAGAAACGAGATAAGATGGGAAACCCAAGCTGACGTGAAGCAAATCACTGCAAACTGAGCAGGAGAAGGTCACGGGGCCTTGCAGACAAGGACACGGGGGCCCAACGCGATGCTCCAGAGACGGGCCTGGCACAGGGCCCACGCTCGCCTTCCAGGACAGCCGCCTTCCTGGGTCTCCACGCAGGACGTAAGGCATCTGAGAACCATACTGTGAGTCAGCGGAGAGATGACTGTAATATTATGTCTGCTTTTATCCCCAAACTAGGAGTGACTTTCCAGTGAACAAAGCACTTTACTTTGAAAGGTGATTTCTCTCTTTTAACACAGCAGTGGAGGGAGGGTCCCAGGCAGGCTGGCGATGCCAGTACCTTCAGGAGCGCCGGCTGGGTTCGCCCGGGTGGCCTGCAGGACCTCCCCCTGGCCGGAGGGGCAGCTCCTGTTCGGGGACGTGGAACCAGTCTCTCTGGCTCTTCTGCTATGTTATGTAAGAGAAACTGTACATCCGAAATGCTAAAAACTGAGGATTATGTTTTTAAAAACTCTCAAATTGTAACTGTTAGTTAAAAAAATAAATAAATAAAACATCGCCTGGGCTAGGAACAAAGCACACCAGTGGTCCAGCTCGTGAGACGACTTGAGCACAAACTTGAGCAAGACCCTTGCGCCCTTCTCCGCACGCCGCCACCGCAGGGCGCGCTGAGCTCCACTCAGGTCACGAGCAAGCAAAACGGACGAGCCAGGAAGTGCAGCTTCTTGGTTTGTTCACAGCATAGCTGCCACATTTAAGAAGACACTTGCTTCCCACTTTTTCTGAAATTCTTGAGATAGGAAATGCAAACCACAAAGAGAATAGACTTTTCAAACCAGAAACATTTTACAGTACCAGCCCCCCAACCGGCACTGGCCCCAAATGTCATTGAATACACAAGAGAAGACACCCTTTGTAAAGCAGCTAATACCAACCCAGAACAATTAGTCACAGAGCTCCTGGTTAACAACCACCACCACCCTTGTATTTCAGTCGTCAAAGTCAGGGAATCATTATTTGTGGAATAAAAATGCCAGTTCATCTAAAGTAGATCTGGAGTTCAGAAAAAGTTAAAAAGGCCAAGCAAAATCCAGCGCAGTTCCCCAGGCTCTTCCCACCTCCCTGCACGCACTGCAGACAACCGCACAGGGACGGAGGGCCTGTCCTCGGCCTCCCTGAACGTCTCAGAGTGGCCGCCTCTCCCAGTCCCCAGACTGACCCCTGCGAGGAGCCAGACGGGCTGAGAGATACGTCAGACAAGTGCTGAAAGGCGACCTGAGCATCTGGCGGTGAGTCCGGGGCGAGTTTCTCTGCAAACTCTCCGGGGGCTGCTGGTCTCCAGTTTCTCAGGAATGTCTAATGCACCCGTCTCTCTCCGGAGAGGTCATGGAAGCCTGTGACAGCCCCCAGGGCATGGCCTGGCTAAATTAGCAGGAGTAACTCCGGACTCTCCTCCAAACATGAAAACACAAGGGAGAGAATTTCATTAAAAGCAGAAGTCGAGATGATCCGAGTTAATCCCGGCTCTCAGCTGCTGTAGAGACGTCCAGCGTCCATGCTCGGGGACAGAGTTCACTGACGACAGCGCGGCCACGCCAAGTGTCCTTCTTGGCCTCGGCTGACCAGGCCCCAGCCCCACCGCGGAGGTAAAAAGTGGGTGTAGTGCTGTTGAAAATAAGTATTCAGCCTGTTTACATGTTACTATATGAAGCAGTAAGATCCTGAGGTCAAAACTAAACATTTCAGTACCTCAGCCTTTAAATATCTCCCAAATTGGGAAACAGGAAACTTTACCAGGTACCGCGAGTCATCCACCACATGTGTGTGCGTAAACACGGGAACGCCTGGTGTCCGCTCGGCAGGGCAGGCGGTGTCGCAGGGACGCGCTGTCGTGTAGCTGCAGGTACTGGACAGAACACGCGGTAAACGTTGAGGACGACGGTGTAACTACTGAGATGTGGGCAAAGAGTGCAAGGATGCCGTTTCGTCCCTTGCTCCTAGCACTTTAATTGGAAGGCGAGCTCTAACAAAGGTGTGGAAGTAGCCCGGCTACAAAAGTGACCAATGAGACGTGGAAGGATTCAGCCTCGCGGCTCTCGCTGGCGCCCTCCTGCTTCAGCCAAAGAAGGGCAATGCTGACCAACTGCTTGATGAATAAGGGTTTCTCATCAGCTCCTAAACCACAACGTGCAGTGTTTGCTTTGATTTAAAAAATCTTTTGTTTCTTTAGGATATTTGCGATCTGTGACGCTGGCTCTTCATAGCTGTCATACACTGTTACTCATCCACCGACATTTTGCAGACTGGAAGTTAAGCTGGACACTTTTAAGCGTTTCTGTGCACCTTTAGACATTTTTCCCTTTGCGTTCCGCGTGCTGTGCCCTGATTTACTGGAGGAGACAGGAGGTGCAGAGCACTATGCCCCGGAGGAGGAACGGCGGCTTCCCTGGATTCCACTACGTCTGCTGTTACAGCCACGTGCTCAGCGATGAGGATTATGTGCTAGAATTTTACACTTTACATCAGGTTGCCTACCGATGTGATTAGGTCCTAGAAAAGCCCTGCGCTGACCCGGTGGTTCTGTGTGACGCGCCCCCAGTGACCTCACAGTGCCGACAGGTGCCAGCAGGACACGATCTCCCACGGCCTGCATGCGGTTTTCAGGGAGAGGGACGGGGCCCCGCGAGCGGGAGGCCCGCAGTGCCGTTGGCGAGGAAACAAAACTCCTGAATGTCAAAAGGCGGGTGGAAACACTCTCTCAGAGCTGGGGAAGTAAAACACTGGAGCCTGTGAAGTGTGAGCTGTGCTCAGACTGAGGCTACGAGCAGACCAACAGCACAGGAACCCAGGGCTGGGCTGATGGGGTCGCCCCAACTTCAGCCTTTCCTTGGACCCACCACGGGCATTTCCAAGATGGCAGGTGGGGCTCAGTGACCCCCGCGGCTCCAGGACGGAGCGCTGACCGGCCGACGGGAAGACTGAAACCCAGCCGTCAGCCTCATGAGGTTTAAGCTCTGACAAGCGAAACTCCATCTGCTCAGACGTGACATCTCAGCAGCCTTTAGGTAACACGGAGGCTATTAAATCCAGCTTTCTGATGATCTGGTCTCTTACGAATGCTAAGTGAACCCTCCGGATACTCGGGGCTTAATTTCTTGCGGCGGTGACCGTTGCCTCTGCTGGGTCACGAAGCCCTCTGCGGAGCTGGTGCAGTCGGGAGGGTGCCTTCCTCACGGGAGACACGCGCGGGGGCCTGCACAGGGCACACGTCGGCGGGGTTTACGAGAGTCGCAGACGTCCCTCGAAGGCTCCCTTTGGCTGAGAGGTGAGAGATCCCTGACCCACTGGGACAGCACACGGTTCCCCTCGCCGCTCGCGCCTCTGTCTGGGTCACAGTCACTGAAGGCCAAGCTGGGGGCAGGACGCGAGGCTGGGTGGGGCGCGGAGGGGGAGAATCCGCGCTGAAGTGGAGCAGACGGGGGTGGGCCTGTCGGCGCAGCTGGGGCGCCCTGAGGCCGGCAGCCTCCACGTCTGGTCCCGAGCCCCTGACGGTGACCCCAGCCCTGGGAGCGAGACAGCGGGCGTGAACAGTGCTTTCTTTGTCCGGCAAACCACCGTACAAACGTTAGCTGTCGGGTGTATGAAGTCAAGCTTGCCTTCCCGTTCTGAGAGCCGACCAGCGGGCAGGAAGCAAGAATCGCCGCGGGAAGGAGACGTGGGAGGCAGACCCGAGCGGCAGCGTCGCCGTGCTCTTCTCGGCGTTTACCAAAAGCTTCCCGTCAACTGTTATGAAAGTTCTAAAATGATGATCCTTTAAAAATAAAGCTGTCAAGGTAACGAACAAAGATGTGTTTGCTACAGCTTGAAGCCCAGGGCTCTGACTTAACACATTCTTTACGAGGGTCACACAAGATACATGAATAAAATCAACTGAAATTAAACAGGCATCATCAATAAAAGGTCTCAGACACGGTCACGCTGAAACTCACTCACTTCTATGCCTCATGTGCCAAGTCCCCTGCCCGCCCGGCCCTCAGACACTCTGTTCTTTTGGAGCAAAGATATCTCAGCCTGAAAATGCGACGACTCTGGGGCCGGTCAGCTGCGAGGCAGCCAGATGAACCACGAACCGGTGTCATCCGCGTCCCACGGAGGCCGGCTCCTCTCCCCCACCAGGTTAGGACGCAGAGAGACGGCGAGGAAAGCCGGGGCCCGGACAGACCCTGGCCGGCAGCCCAGCTCTGCCGCTCAGTGTCCAGGGCCCTGGGCAAGTCGCTTCAACTGTCGCGTAAGGGCGACATGCCTCTCCTGCAAGCCTTGAAGCAAGACACGAGGAAACGAGCGGCAGCGTGTGGAAGAGCGGCTGGCCCACGGAGCAGGTCAGTGAGACGGCGACCACCATGCATCTGCACGAGGATGCCCTCCACTGAGGAAACCCGGGGCACATGCCCCGCGGCGACCTGGCCCACCTGCTCGGGGCACACGCTCACAAATGCCTCCCGAGGCGCACACGACTCTGAGCTCAACCAGCAGGTGTACGGCTCCCCTTCCCCACGAGAGCACCCTGGGTGGGAGATGCTAACTGGCTTGCGGGAGTCACTCAGCGGCCGGCGCAGAAGTGGCTCAAAGGAGGGCTGACCGCTCCGTCCCCTCTGGTGCGTCCGGCTGGGGGGGCGTGTCTGTTACAGCAACTGCCGGTCCCTCACAACACACTAATACCGTACACATTCCAAAGGGCAAAGAAGAGCGACCTGGGAAGTGTGATCGCCTAACAAGGAGGCGGTCAGCCTCAAGAGCAGCTTGAGAGCCACAGGAAAGGAAGACAGACGAGGCCAAGAGCAGCCCGACCCGGACGCCCGTGACTTCCCGAGGTGGGTCTCGTGGACCCGAGGAGGGGCGCCAGGTGCACACGGCCCCCGGGCATCTCCAGGATCTCGCGTTACTTTCAGTCACTGCAGCGAGGAAAAAGGGGGGAAGGCAGTGTGCCGAAGACCACCGTCAAACCCAGTGCGCTGTTTTACCCCCGAGGGCGGGGCAGGAAGGACCACACTGAGGGGAAAGCAAACTGCATCCCTCAGCCTGGATGGGGATGCTCCTGCGGTGTGTGCGGAGCGATGCTGATGTCTGTGACTTCCCTGAAAGAAAAGGCGTCCAAGCTGACCTTCTGAATCTGCGAGGCGACCTCTCAGACACGGACGGGGCCTTGGGAGACTCGCAGGGCCCTGCGCCGGGGCTGCCCCCGGGGCAGCTAGACTCTTCACAGATTACACTTAGCTCCTGAAAGAAAGCGGCTCGAGCAGAGTCAGGGAACAGGGGCACCCGTCTGGTGCCAGGTGGTCTAGACTGACAGCCCTGAAGGATGCCCTGTCACCGGCCTGAGTCCCTGCGGACCTGGACAGCAGGCTGGTGGCTGTGGGGAAAGGCTGACGGGGAGGAGCTGGTCCAGGTCTCCTACGCTCCCAAAGAGAAAGCTAGAAATGAAAAGAAATATTCTTTATTTCTTCTAAACGCCTCTGCTGGTGGTAGCTGGTCAACAACCAGTTTGGGGAAGGGTTTTACTGACAGCACTGCCTCCACGCTCCCATTTGCTGTCCTCGGGATTCAGCCAGGGTGCGTGTTTCAGAGCAAATACGAGGGACAGGGTCGCACAGGGAGCCTGGGTCAGCCCTAGCTGGGACTATTACCAGAAAGTGGCATCGTCTTTCTTTGGGAACGGCAGTGATTGAAACCCCTAACTGCAAACCTTGGGCTCACGCAGCAGGTTAAGGCAAAGGCCGGGCACGACCTTGGCTCTGCCCGGGCAGTGCGCGGGACGCAGGGGAAGTTCAAGGGGAAAAGGAGAGCCAGGACTCGACACTTCGTGTGTTCAGGGCAGTCTGGAAGCACCGAGGGTCCACTCTGTTAGCTTCAGGACACGTGCACTGTTTGAGGGAAGCAGCTAAGTTATCCGGGTTAACCGAGGACTCTCAACAGTTACAGTGGCTCCTGGTAAGCGGTGGCATCAAGTGAAGTAACAGTTCCTCAGACCCGACTCCGTTCCTTGAATGCCGTGGTGGCGGGAGGCCTGTCTGTCCGTGGCTCCGAGTGTTCAGGGCTCTGCAGGGTCGGGGAGGGTGGCATCCAATGCTCACCTGTGCTAAACCACCTCAGCCAAGGGCTCTGGGCACCTCCGGACCACAGCAAGTGGCGACAGAGGACCAGCACCTGGCAGGTGCGCGACAGCAGAGGGACGTCCGAGCACAGCTGCCGTGACATCTTCGCAGCCCTGGCACGGGGACCGAGCAGTTCACCCTGGAATGGGTCAGCGGTCGACTCAGAACTCGTGGTCAGCAGCTTGGACAGCTCCCGTGGACGGGGCCCAGTTCTCAACCAGCGATGGCGAACTGTGAACTGGAGGGCTCGATTCTTCTTGCGGGAATGTGGGAAATAAACTCTGTCGAGGAAGTCCCATCTCATTCCAAGAATGAGTTAATATCGGGACCTTAGTCTCCTGGGAGTGGATTCAGAGGATTTCAACACGAAGAAGTGCAGCTTGTTCTCAAGAAACATCAGGTCCATTCAGAGTTGGTCTTTATCTTAGAGCCCAAATATCTATTATTAGGGCAAAGGCTCAGACCGCTGTACAAGACACATTTTTGAAAACCAGGAACTAGACGGAGTCTTTGAGCACCGGCTCCAGCTGGAAGCACAGAAACGCCTACAGCCGCTCAGCGTCAACACCAGTGTAACACAGAACACAAGGGAACCTGAAGGAAGGCCATGGCCATTGTCGTTTCTTGCAAAATCCCCAAAGAGCACTGAGCATGTCGGAGGCAAGGCCTCAAAAACACACGATTCAAAGCCCTAAGAACGGAACCTCCCGCGTGTCCCCTCAGCTGCCCTGTTCGCCCGCGTGGAATGAAGGACAGGACAGTGTCTGCCGTGGGACGCAGACGGTCTCAGCTCACTGGTGCCTCAGCAGCCCCGCGTCGCAGGGCTGAGCCTCCCCCTCCGGCGGAAAGAGCATCTTGGTTGCAGCATCTCCCCGAGGGCCTTCTGCACACAGGGGGGACACGCAGAGTCAAGAGCTGGCGCGAGATGAGGAGCAGGTCCCACAAGAATGATGAGGGCCATTGCTTCCCAGCTGCAGACAGTTTTCATATTTTGCAAAACAAAGCATGACGCAATCTCTCACTAGGCCATTGAAGTGGATCAGGGCCCGTCAGCAGCCCCCAGCGACGACCGCGCGTCAGTGTGCAGACACAGACCAACACGGACGTAGACACACACACACTCTGTCCGTCTGTCTCCCCAGAAATCTAGAAGGACGTTTCAAGCTGAGGTTCACGCTGGAAACAAGTGTGCAGCAGTCCTGGTTCAGAGACGCACGGGATCTCACGGCAGCTGGAAGTGACTTGACCCAAACTCAGGAAGGAATGGTTTCCACAGGTTTCCTTACGGAGAGTAGATTTTCACACTGGTCACTGCAGCTGTCCAGTGACTGCCAGCCACTGTGACCGGACCACGTGTAAGAGCGAAGACCTTGGATGACCTCTGACGGCAGGAGGGAACCTGAGCTTCAGGGAGCTGAGGGGGAGCAGCCAGTCAGAGGCAGGGCCACGACTCACTACGGGGGGATTCCCTGGGGGCCCGGCAAGCAGCCACCCGTTCCTGGCGGCAGGGACAGGGGACGGGGGCTTTCCACGCCGAAGCTGAGGGCACTCCACGGCCCCTTGTCTCTGGCTCCTTCCAAAGGCAAGTCTTCTAGAGACAATCCTTTAAGTAAAACCCGTAACACCTAAGATGATTATGAGAATAAATGAAACAACTCAGGGACCCAAACCTTCACGAGAAGAGGTAGAGACCCCCCCCCGATCGGCAAACGCCTCCGCGGGGTGGGGGCTTTATGGGAAGGCCCAGGGCCGTCTCGGTGCTTCCACCTCCCTCCAGCCCATGATGGCCTCACCTCCACCCACACAAGGGCCGGGACCATGTCAGCGCTCACTAACACAGCCACTGCCACTCCCTGTGCGGCTCCGGCCCAAAGGGTGCCTTTGTCTGTTAGAGAAGGTGGCCTTCCCTTTCATTCTGTGGAAAACCTGTACTCGCGTGTCACAGTCTGACGCTCCACTGCCACCTGCTACACGCCCAGCACCGCGGCCTGCAGATCAGCGCGTCCGTCAGCACGGCGCCACGCCGGCCGCGAAGGGCCTGACCCCACTTGCCCCGGAGCCCCCTTGAGCTAGTGTTTGCCAGACCCCAGACACATCATGTCTGCAGCCTGCACGTGGATGGCAACTCAGTGACCAGCCTGACGCCCCGCCCAGGACTCTGCGGGTGGGAAGAGGCAGCACCCTGTCAAATGCACCCCCGCCGCCCTGACGTGAGGGGACAGGAATGGCCCCCGAGGGCCTGCGTTGTGTGTGAGTCAGAATATTGTTCTCCAGGACTGGTCTACAGAGAGCTGTGCCGCGTCTTCGAAAATGTGACCGATCGATGGTCTACACGCTGGGTATTTTTTCTTCATGTTTCGGAACTGAATGTTTGTTCTTTTCTGTCTTTATGGCGAAAAGAAAACGGGGAGGGGAGGCGTGGGGTGTCAGGGCAGCGTTCTGCTGGGAGTGCAGCGGGCTCTGCCACTGCCCTGCACGGACCCGGCACGACCCGGACCCGGCAGCGCGCCCCGCCCAAGGGGACGCTGCCACGGCGGCGCTGAGTGAGCACCGTTTCTCAATTCCTTCTGCGTTTGGAAAGTCATGGGGTAGCGGCTGCCTTTCTTTAAACAAATGTTGTTGAAATGTTCAGTGGGAGATTCCCACTGAAACCTAAGGTGTTCCTGCGGTCACAGAGCACGACACCTGCCCGGCGCTGGGGGCCTCGGGGCCTCGACGCTCACCCTCCAGCGGGGAGGGCGCCTCCCAGGAGGCACATGGCCCTCTGGCTCCAGCTCAGGCTTCAGGTCACAGGCGGCACCGAACCGAATCCCCAGGGCGCTCGCGCCAGCCTCCCGCCCCGGAGCCTGGTAACTAGGACAACCCAACAGAAGGGGCAAGACTAACTCCGTCGTCGAGGTCCGCGAGGTCGTCAGCCCAGCAGCCGAGGAGGCGACAGCACGGACCGTCTGGGGGCCACCTGGCCCAGGTCACAGACTCCAGTACCCCTTCCCTGGGTCGGCCCAACGAAGACAGAGCCCGCCCTGGGGACCCCACCACAGGCCAGGCCCCGGCCGCACGCCCCACCCGCCCCACCCTCGCGGGGCGTCCACATGGGCTGCACCCTCCTGTTTGACGGCAGAAGAA
This sequence comes from Vicugna pacos, assembly GCF_048564905.1. Taxonomy (NCBI): domain Eukaryota; kingdom Metazoa; phylum Chordata; class Mammalia; order Artiodactyla; family Camelidae; genus Vicugna; species Vicugna pacos. Next base: position 43,109,431 of record NC_133006.1, on the reverse strand, counting down.
GTGAGTCAGCCGCAGCCTATGCTAACGCCACACAACCTGCACCAGCTGCGAACAGGCCCTCCTCAAAGGCCACGTCCTTTCCGCGTCACCACACCGCGGCCTCGAAGCGCAGGCTGCCCTGGGAAATGCACCAAACTTTACAGACATTTTGGTGTGGCAATTCTGGGAAGAAAAACAATCTGTGTGTACTTTCATTTTATACTATTTCTACATTTCTTTTTGATGTTGTTCCAAACGTAGAGCTGAAGGCTGAGGTCACCTTGTTTTGGGAAACTTAAATACGCACACACATACGCGCGCACACACGTACACACGCATATATGCACACTCACACATACATGTGCACACTCACATATGCATACATGTATGTGCGCACACACGTAAAGACACAGACGTGCACACATTTATACACACCCACACAATGCACGCATATATGCACATACATTTACGCGTGTGCACGTGGATACACACATGCACACAGATACACACATTACACGTGCGTGCAGCACACTAAACATGCACACACACATGCACACACACCCACGACCAGCGATCGTAGTCTTCCCAGATGACAATGAACGTTTCTAGGAAAAGGGGCATGCAGAGCGGGCACTGGCACCATGTGTGGGGACGGGCCTGGAGCGTCCGCAGCTGCTCTCTGGACGCCGCTCACAGGCCAGAACAGCTCTGGGGAGCTGCGCGGGGACAGTACGGGGACACAGAACGCCTTCCCGCGTAAACCACAAACTCCTCTCCGGCTGCTCGCCGTGAATAATGAAGCAGGGAATCCAAAGCTTTAAACCTGTTAAAGGAGCAATATTAAGTTTGGTGTAAATATAGCTGAAATAATCCAGACAGTTTTATGACCTTACACCCCGAAGAGAGGTGAAACGCTGAATTCTTTCCCTAGAAACAGCGGTAAACACGGCCAACAGATGGAAGAGCTGAGTGGAAATTTCAGTAAAGGAGGCCACAAAGAAGCGTTTGTCAGCTCGGGGGGCAGCTTTAGAACAAGAAGCTGAAAAATGGAACTTTGTTTTATTTTGATAGAGTGCCAAAACAGTGCTGCATTCCTTGAAGAGCGAATAAAGGATCGGGTTAGACTGGCCTTCTCAACACCTCTCCAAAGGCCCCCTTGGGTCTCATTTTGCTGGGATGACTGTTTATATGGCAGGTAAGGGAATAACTCTGCTGGATCCAGTTACAGCCGGGCCTCTGTGACCCCCGGGTCAAAAGAGCAAAGGCAAAAGTGACAGCGTAGATAATTGCCTGTTTAGGAGAACGGAATACTGACTGAAGGCAGTGATCAGGGCACCTGAAAGATAAACGAGCTGCGGGAAAGGTCCGGGAGATGGCGGGGCGCGGCCGCGCCGCGGAGCCCGGCAGGAGGGGTGGCTTCCTGACCTGGAACTCACTCTGGCCCGGCTGTTCCAACATCCAAAATAGGGTAGTTTGTAAAACATGCCATAAAACAGCAACGCAGCCCGACGCCCCAAACTGCAGGATCAGAGAAACGTCAGTGACCGTGGCCGTCCGTCCACTTTCAGGGTGGGCTCTGCGGGTCCACACGGGCCCCACGGCCACTGCTTCTGCCTGTCACTGGGGGGATCCTTCCCTTCCTGCCGGCCAGGAAACAGCCCGCTGACGCTACAGTGACCCCAGACTCTTCCGCGGGGCCTGGGCAGGGTGGCCAGCCCTGCACCAGCCCCACCACCCCTCTGCCCTCCCGGTCCAGGTTTCCCACTGCTGTGCTGGCCTTTGGAGGGCGGCCCTGTCACCGCGCGGGGCCTGCCCTGCCCCCTGCACAGGCCGGTCACCCCGTTTACCAGTCAGGCCGGCCCTCCTCAGGCTGGTCTCCCCGGCGGCCACTGCCGGGAGCCCTTCCGCCCCAGATGCCACCTGATGGGAAACTGGAGGATGGGTGTCCCCTCCCCAGGGCGCCCTCCGACCCAGCCCTGCTGACCGCCCCCTGCCCGGCGCTTCTGAGCTGGGCGTCTGCCTCCGCAGGAGCTCCCCAAGGCCCAAGGTCACAGCCTGGGACCCTCCCCGGGCCTCCTTCCTCCAAACCCTTTCCAAAAACGACAAAAGTTCTATGAGCGACCGAGAAGCTTCTGGAGGCGACGACCTGGAAGGAAGCTTCCCGACCGGCCCCAGCCTTCCGGGAGACACAGTGCACCTGGCCCTGGAGGGGCGTCAGGTGAGCAGAAGCGCGGCGTCTCGCACCTGGACTAGCCCGGATCAGTGCTGCGTGCGTCTGTCCCTCCCGCTCGTGGAGGGACAGGGAACGCCACTGAGCAGATCCAGGTCTTCTCATTCTCGGGGGTCCAGGCGAACGCGGCTGCCCGGACCAGCCCCACAGCCCCGCACGCTTGCTGTCAGGAGTGGGCACATCGGCCTCCTGGAGCAGCTGGACCGTCAGGCCGCCCGCCCCGCCGGCCGCCCCACGTCTGGCCTCTCGAGGACATGCCCTCCCAGCAGCCCCCTCGGGCCCCACGCAGAAGCCACGCCTCAGAGGAGCCGGGAGCACACCGCACGCCCCCCGCTCGCAGCCGCTGCCCACAAGGACACAGGGGCTGCGAGTCAAAGCCCTGCCTCCTACAGTCTTGCTTCTAGTGTCTTTCAAGGTCTTTGTGAGGACCAGGAAGAATCTGAGTCTAGAGCAAATGGGACTGTCACGCAGCGCCGACGTGGCCCCACTGACGTGGTCCCACCGACGTGGTCTCCCCCACAGAGAGACGAGTGATCTCGTCCAGAGACTCTGGACAGAAGTGCCTCACGGCCAAACGTCTGATTCTCAGAGCTCGGCGATGTTAACTCAGTCCTGGCAAAGAGAGGGTTAGGAGCTACCGGGAAGGAAGGAACACAGGCAAAACAGCCACGCTGATCAAAACGAAATAAAACGTTTATAAAACAATGTTATTAAACACGTCCAACGTTCCAGGCACTGTGCTCGCCCACTGGTCCCAGTCCCAGAACCACCCCGTCGAGGAGGCACTGCTGTTTCCCTGGTGGACGGGCGCGGTCAGAGGGAGGCAGGCGGGCTTGGCCGGGGGGCCGAGGGCTTGACTGCCCGGCCCCAAGCTCAGAGCCCCTGACAGCCCCGCTTTCCGGAAGGCTGGCCCCGGAGGTCGGACGGGTGCAGCTTCACCGGACTGTGAAATTTTGACGAGGCTGCTGGGTGGCCCTGCGGACGCAGGGGGCCTCTCTCCCACTGCACCCAGGGCACAGCCTGGTGAACCTCAGACGAACACGTTTCCGAGGTCAGGAGCCACGTGTCCGTCCAAAGTGACGCAAAAGGAGGCCACGGTCCTGCTCCTCTTGGGACACAAAACCAGAAACCAGTCATGAGCTGAAATAACACAACACACGTAGTGGAGGAGAATGTTTCCTTTTCCCCGAGAAGAGCCGTGACGTTTCACACGGGGGACGGCAGTCCTGCCGGAAGGAATACAAGTTCAGCGTCTTAAGAGGCAGCAAGTGCATTACTGCCGAAAATACACAGAAGAGAGAAATGTGGAGGCAGCTACCTGGCAGTGAGCTCACTGGTTCTCACACACACACACACACACGGACACACACACGGACACGCACATACGCGGACACCAGCTCTCTGGTCCTCAGCGGCAGAGAAGGCGTTGGTAAGTTAAGGCTGGCTTGGGTGACTTACGAAGTTTTGCCCCTTCCCCCGGGTCTACGGTCAGCCCTGCACTTGTGATAATCAGGTAGGTGGTCAGGCTAGATAGGCCAGTCTTTTAAAAAAAACCCCCAAAGCACGGAAACTTGTCAACTTTAGTCAGAGCCCTGCCACTAGCAAAATACGAGGAAGTTAAATCTGCTGCAATAAAAGTGATACTTTGCACGCTGCAGGTGGACTGTTTATGATTGCCAGTTTAAAAACATTTTCTAAGCATAACGATATGTAACAGAGACCAGGAAAGTTCACTTGTTGGTTTTCACAAGCCTCTGTCCCCGCACCTGCCCGAGGATGTCCAGTGTCTGACCTGAGACGGTCCGGTGCTGAGGGACACCGGCTGGAGGGGAGCTGAGAGGCCGGTGAGTGGGCAGCGGGACTCGGGGGGACGGGGGTTTCAAAGCAGAGTCTGGGCCCAGGGGGCACAGAGACGAGGCACTCGGGCAGGTGGGCACAAGGGGCTTGGGGACCCACTGCTTTGCGTCCTGTGACTGACACCCCCGCCACCTCTTCAGAAGAGAATGAACCCTCTTTTCAGGGCTTCTGTGGGGCTGGGTTTCACTTCTTTTGCACGAGGTTGACCCCATGGCAGCTGAGTTTCCTCTGCGTTACACGTAACACAAACCGACTTCATTGTCAGGTGCCTCACAGACCTGCCTCCGCAGATCCGAGCGGCGGATCGCTGCCACACGCCGGCACCGCTTCAGACCGCACGGCCCTGCTTGAAACATTACCACCCAGGAAACACGCCGAAAGGAAAGGAGAGCTTTCCAGGGTAGTTTCGGTATAGAAATAATCCGAGTTCCAGCATCAAATATGTTCTAAAGCAGCATAAACAATGACCTTCCAGTGTCACAAGGCAAGGATCAGAATAAATCCTGCACGGGAAGGCCCGACGCCCCAGGAGCCCCCCACTGCTTCCCAGCAGAGGCTCACGTTGGCCAGACAGGGTTGGGGTGGAGTCATGAGGTTCCCTGGCTATACCGAATCCAGATGCTGTGTAACTGCACAACGGGATTAAAAACACGCTCTTATCTGTGGTCTTAATAAACCTTCAGCACAAAGTGTAAAGAACGAAAACAGAGCTCTCCGGGGAGTGGGCTAAGAAAAACTCCACCAAGCAGCGGGCAGTCTTGCCAGAGGGGAGTGGGACGGGGCGTGGCTGGGACAGGCGCGTCGCAGGCCTCGCTTCCTCGGGCCGCGTGATCTAGCCCTGACCACGGCGACGGACGCCGCGACGGCGCTTAGCGGAAGCCTGTTGCCCTGCAGGACGGCACGGGACAGCTGTGCTCGGGAACGCTCAGCGTGAAGTTTGGGCCATGAGGGCGACACCTCAGTCTGGAGAAATCGGTCTCTCAGAGAAGAGCAGGACGCGGCCCGCGAGGGACCCCGTGGTACCACTGCTGGCGGTCAGGTGACCGCGCCGACAAACCCGGGGTCTCAGGGCCTCGGCGCAGCCCGTCCCCCGGAAATACACTGTCAGCACGGAGGGGACTAACCTCCAGGAGCCGCAGTGAAAAGAGAGCTAGGGGAAGTGAGTTTTAGCACTATGTGACTTAACCCAACTGGTCTCGACCAGTAATTCACACAACAGTTACGGGACACTGCACACTCGTCTCTTGTCCTCCTTCAAATCCAGCGTCCGCTTCACACTACCAGCCATCTCAGTCCAGACTCGCCGGGCTTCAGGCTCAGTGGCCGCAGTCCCGGACAGCCACGCCTAACCAGCACAACCCCCCCTCGAGCCCTGCGTCCTCGGTCCAGCTGGGCATTTACAGACAGCCTTCCCCGTACTGACTCGGGGACGAGGCCCTCACACCCTAGGGGTCTTCCCACCCCTTCACTTCAGACGGCGGGCAGGAAGGCCCAGAAGGACAGGTCAGTCTGCTCTGAAACACGCACTGGGTGGCCTGGACACGGGGATACCAGGAGGCGCGCGTGGGGACGGGGCCGCTGCCTCCCTGCGCGTGCAGGGAGCCGGCAGGGTCCCAACCTCCAGTTTCTTCCTCACAAGCAGGGCAAACCACATATTCCCAACATCCCGAGACTGCTGGGTTCACCAGACAGGAGAGACAAGCCACACCTTGGTTTGGCGCTCGCGTGGTCTGGGGTCAGTGGACGCAGAGGCCAGCACGTCCACTGGCGCTGGGTGGCCGCAGGCCCCCCGCGTGACGGCCGTGGCAGCGCGCTGTGTGGTCTGAACCAGTCCTCTAGTGAATGTCACGGTCACAAGGGCCAAGTAACAGTCCCCCGAAGTTGGTGACCTAAAACCACCGTTTACTATGGTCACGAATTCTCTGGGTGAGCACTGTGGATAGAGGTGTCATCTGGGGCCTCAGGCGGACGACACGCAGGCTAGGGGCTGGACAGCCGTGTCCAGAGGCCCGTGTTGACTGCTGGCTGTGAGCCCTGGGGCTAACTCGAGGTTTCTCCGAGGGGGACCACTGGGCCCCAAGGGCAAGCATCCAGGACAGCAGGTCTGGTGAGGCCTGTCCCATCTCGGCCACATTCTGTTCACCGAGCTTCCCACAGAGGCCACCTGAGGGGAAGGTTCTGGAAGAGCCTGTGGGGCGGCAGGATCTGCCACCCTGGGTGACCTGCAGCTTCTCTGGGCTTCGGAAGGGCCCTGTTCTCTGCTCGCCCTCCAACACCCAGTTACTCCCAGGAAGAGGTAGAGACGTCCCCAGAAACAGAGCCAGGACGAGTGCTGACGAGGGAGGTGAGGCCGGGCCAGCAGAGGCGGCTCTCAGCCAGAAGGCTGAACCTCTGGACAGAGAGAGATGCTGACACAACAGCGTTCAGGGGAAATGCACCCAAACCAGCGTGCTCCTCACTCAGCCGACGTCCCAGCGCGGCCCTGGCAAGTCCGCCTAACGGTGCCCAGGTCACCCCGTTTATCCTGCACACGACGGCATTGCAGTGACTCCTCAGAAGTGCTGTCATAACGAAGCAACCGCACGGTTCACGTCAGTTCACCGGAATCCACTGAATCACAACCATCACTGCGGCTGGTAAGGGCGATTCAGAGACAGGGAGATGGCAGCGAGCTGGTCTAGGACCCGGGCAGAGGGTCCGCGTGCAGTGGAGGCCGCTGGGGGGACCAGGAGGACGGCGGGCCGGGCTGGGCTCTGGGCCGAGTCCCGCGGGAGGCAGCGGCTTGGGGGGCAGGCGGGGGATCTCGGCACCCAGGTCCACGCAGCGGGCTTCAGGCTGCAAACCCAGCCCCGGCCCCGGCAGGTCCGCAGGGGCTCAGGTGCCGCCCACCCTCCCGGGAGACTGCTTTCTGCTGTGAGTGCAGGTGGTCTGGCCCCCCCGGACGAGACACTTACACACCGGAATTATTCCAATAAAAGAAATCTGTCCATAATTTGCGCCAGTTTAATCTTCCTGAAGATTTACTTCAGAAAGAAAGAACAAAAGAATGGCTATCAATTACTCAGAAAAAAAGAAAGAAACTGAGTAAGTTGAGTGTCCTGTATGGTGACCAGCTGAGACGCCTTCGCTGAAGTGTCCCCAGCCCGTGGACGCCCGGCCAGGTGCCCCAGCAAACACAGCCCTGCAGTCACTCATGACTCTCCCAACTCATCTGTGTCAAAACAAAAGTCTCCCACTTAATAAAAACGAAAGCCTAACAGACTTGAACATTCACAGCGCGTTTTCTGGGTACGTCTTAATCTCCCCCTCGGCTAAGTTACCGTCATATAAATCAGGCCCTTAAGTTATCGTTGTTATAGTAGCAATAAAAATAATAATAAAAGTACTGTGAGGTCAGAAGGTGTCAGGAACAGTCAGGAAAATGAGAGAGACGTAAAACAAAGTGTGAGAGGCTCGCCAGGACGGGAGAGTGCAGGCACCGCACCTCCGAGAGGGCGCCAGCAGGAGGTAGCTGCCACCGCTGCTTTATTTAATGAGTCTCCGCGTGAACCCCAGCTGCCCACCATGTGGTAAGGCCGCTCTCCGTCGGCTGGTCCTGCCGGCCACTCACGGGAACCTCACTTACAATAAGGGAAAAACAGGTCTTGAGATGCTCCCTTGATTCATGGGTTTTTTTTTAAATGTAAACATCAATTGGTTGAACTCTGTTTTTTGCAACCAAATTAACACGTGAAGTCTGTAGCCCAAAACCGTGACAAAGGCAGGCGAGGAGGCCCTGGGTGCCTGAGATGCCTTCCACCGGAGCAGGAGGTGGAAAGACACTTTCCGAGTTACTAAGGAGAGAACTGAGCCTCCAAAGCAGAAATAGAGCACAAGGAAATCTCACGTCGCCTACAGTGGCGGCGGGAGGGAGGAGCGCAGTCTTGTCCGGAGTGCCTTCTCAGGACACACACTGCCGTGGGCCTGGTCACTGCGAGGCTCCTGGGTCCGAAGCCCGCCGTGTGCCCAGCCGTGCGCAGCCCGGAGGGGGCGGCAGCTGGGGGCCCAGCCCCGCCGTGTGCTCCCCCCGCACCCTGGGCGGGTCGTCTCCAGGTCTCAGCCGCCCAGACATCAAACAGGAATCTTCTTTTTATTGAAGTCAGGTTAGTTTCAGGACTACATGAACCGGAATATTGACACCCAGAGGTCAGAACAGACACTGAGAAAAGGCCGGACGCAGGCTGAGAGAGGAGACCGCTGGTCACGGGGCAGCGGCCAGGCGGCCACCACTGAGGCCGCGGCTGGGGAGGGATGGGGGACAGGCTGGAGGGTCCGGAGGGAGGGCACACATCCACAGGTGTGGCGTGTGCCCCTGGGGACGCCACTGGGGCCTTCAACGTCTTCCTCAGCTGAAAAGCAGGGCAGGGCATGAGCCTGCATACGGATTCCTTTTTGGGGCGTTTCTGTTGCTCCCCGAGAGGCGTGGGCCAGTCCATTCCCAGGCAGGGGCTGGCGGGGCTGGGGTCTCTGGCAGAAACGCCTGAGGAGATCTGACGTGAACAGCAGGGGAAGAAGGACGCGGTTTCCGACACCTGACCAGCAGGAGGGGAACCGCAGGGCGGGAGGGGACAGCGCCGGCACTCCGGGGGAGGGAAAGCCCTTCCGTCGGGTCCTACGAGCCCCCCTCTAGGGCCAAACATCAGCTCGGGGTGCCGGCTCCACGCGACTCAGCACCCTGTATTTTAGGTCCAACAACGTTCAAAGCCACACGCTTGACTTCATTAGCTGTTTTAGATTTCTGGGTTTTCTTTCACCTGCCCCCCCGGCCCCATTTGTTAGTGCAGAACTGTGACACGATTCGGGTAACTCTCACCCTGCCGCCGGACTGGCCCCCACAGCCCCCAACAAGACTGCCTCCCTCACGGCAGCCGCAAGTTTGGGGGCCCTAGGCCGCCGCCATCCTGACCAACCAGCTACAAGATCAGGGGTTCCCATGACGCCCCTCGGGTTCGCGGGTCACTAGAGTGACTCCAGAGCTCAGGAGGGAAGCCCCACACATCAGGACGAGACACAAAGGCACACACGGGGTGGTCCGCACGCTTCAACCCTGACGCCCCCGGGTCCTCAGGACGCAACACCCTCCACGCATCACGCGGCCCCCGGACAGGAAGCTCCCCTGAGCCGTGGCACCCAGCGAGCACCGGGGCTCGTGACGTACTTGACTGAACTGCCTGCTATGTCGCTGAACCTCACCCCCAGCCCCCTCTCCCCACGGGCCAGGCGGCCGGCTGACCTCCCGGGGCTGGAGCCCCAGCCCTCCCGTCCTGGGGCACGTCCACACGGCCAGCCCCGCCCTCGGACGGTCCAGCAGCCCACCGCGGAGAAAAAGGATGCTCCTGTCACCTAGGAAACGCCGAGGGCGCAGAGCCTCCGGTCCAGGAATGGGCGACAAAGCCCAGTCAGATTCTTTATTACACAAGTTAAACAGAGCTGGGCAGCGAAATCTTTTTACCGCATCTGGCTGTCAGCGACACGGCTAAATTATGCTCACATTCAAAAGACAGGCGTATAATCTCACTCCTGTTAAATGACATCATACGTACATTTATTAGTTCCAATAATTAAAATGATTTTTGATTCACTCTGATATCGTTTATTATTTTTCCCATCTTGTATCCATTAAGATACATTTCTTTTGCTCTTAAATACACATTGCAAAAATTTTACGGCTGCTGAAGTTACTATTTTTCATGAAATTTTCTCCCTCGCTCCTTCTGTGAACAGTCTTAACCTGTCCCACTTACTTGCATCAACGGTGTCACTGCGCGTGTGCCAGCTCAGGAGTGACCCCCAGGGCCGAGGGTTACAGGCGAGCCCCTCCGTCAGAAGAGGGACCAGCGATGGACAGAGCAGCAGCAGCAGCAGCAGCAGCGCACACCCGCTGACCGTCTTCGGTGCGTCAGGCACCGCCTCGCAGCGACCCGGGGGCAGACTCTGCGGCGCTCTGTTTTACAGATGAGGACGTCAAGATTTACAGAGATTGGGGAACTCACCCAAACTCCTGCTGCGGAAAGCGGTGCAGGTGGGTTTTAATCTCAGTTGTTTGACACACGCATCTAACTCCTAACTGTCATTGACTTATTTACCTGTTTCCAGGGAGACAAAGCAAATTACCTATGAAATTTCAGATTTTCCCAAATATCCAGGTTTTCAATAGTTGCAGTTATAACTGAAATTAAATTCAAATCTTCTTGGATGAATGTAACAAGGAACGTGGTTTTACGCAAGTGTCAGTCCCCCGACAACACCCCAGATGCCTGGGATTAAGAGTAGAGGAGCTGTTTGCTCCCCGCTGGCCCCTCACTCCTGAGAGCTGGGCTGCATGACAGCCCGCCAGCGTGTCCTAGCCCCTAACTGTGAACACGCCACTTCACCCGGCACTGTGACTTGCAGGCGTGACTAAGGGTCTTGGGCTGGGGGACGGCCCTGGTTAGCGGGTGAGGCCAGTGTAACCGCAGGGTCTTCCGCAGGAAGCAGGAGGACCAGAGAAGCAGAGGACAAAGCGGAGGTGGGAGTGATGTGATGTGATGCGATACGAGGGCGGGGGGCACAAGCCGAGGAGCACACGCAGCCTCCAGGAGCTGGACAGGGCCAGGACAGGCTCTCCCGAGCGTCCGGAAGGAGCAGAGCTCTGCCAGCACCTCGATTTTGGCCTCTGTGTTCCACCCAGACTTTGACCTCCAGGACCGTGAGGCGGTGTGCTTGTGCCTGTCTTCGTCTGCTCAGGCTGCCCACCCACGATGCCGCAGACCCAGTGTTAAGCCACAGACAGCCGTCCCTGTGGGCCTGAGGTCCGGGCACCAGCAGGCTCAGGCCTGGCCCCAGCTCTCTTCTGGGCTTGCAGAGTCCACCTTCCCGTCCTGTGCCTGCTCACGGGAACCCCATCACGAGGGCCCACCCTCCCCAAAACCCCACCTCCAAAGGTCACTACGTGGGGGGACACAATTCCGTCCACAGCAGAGCTGTTCTAAATCACTAAGTCTGCGGTAACTTGTATCAACAACAAGAAGAAATTAACACGCTTCTTTCCCCATAAGCGAAATTAACATCTCACTGCACTAACTATGGTTAATAATGCTGTACTGTACGTTTAGAAGTTGTTCAGAGAGATCTTAGAAGTTCTCGTCAGAAGGAAAAGAATGTTTAGCTCTCTGGGGTGACGGCCACTAACCAGACTTACTGCGACATTCTGCAAGACACATGAGCACTGAACCACGTTACACGCCAATTACACCTCGGTTAAAAGCGGCACAGATCTTCCTTCCTGCTTCTGGCAGGCAGGGTGCATACTGATGCATTCAGTAAAGACGAACACTGCACATACGTTTTACTTCAATGCTGCCTGTAACATACAGTCAAATTGTATTTGTTCTTAAATTAATGTTTAAACTAACCAAAATATCACATGTAAATAATGCGAGAAATTAAAAAGTACTGAAACACAAAAAAAATGGAACTCCCTCCCGCCCGTCAGGCTCCAGGGCGCCTTTCAACACCGTGACAGTCTGGCTGGAGGATATGAGTTTATTCTTTTATCGCCTGCTTAGTCCACTTCAGGCATCAGCAGGGGTTCTCAGCATACTGACACACTTTTAAACCCTACTTTCCATCCACAACTACTTCTCAATTTTTGGTTACATCAGTTTTCACAGTAGCCATTATCAGTCAGTGGATCATGATTGCAGCTTCTCAAAAACCCCTCTCTCCACCGTATCGACCAGCTGCTGGTTTTTTCATCTGACTGGTCTTTCGCGTGTACGTGAGCTTCTCACGCCCATCAGCTCTCGGGAGAAGTTCTTTCCCGCGGCCTCAGGCGGGTCTGGACTCACCGCTTCCTTCTGACTCTTCTCCTCGAGACTTGCCTCCCAAAGCCGCCGCCTTCAGGCACTGACGGTTTCCTCTCAGCCTGCTGCTGTCATGACCTGGGCTCCGTGCTGTCACCTGGGAGTGTGTCCTCCTCTCTTGGTCAGGCCCCCACCCCCCCGAGTTCCACGCCTTCATCTTCTTGTGCTGCTGGAGCACGTTCTCCAGACGCTCTCTCAGAAAGGTGCACTGAGAATACTTTCTCTAAAAGCGACGCACGTTTGGGAACGTCTGCGACGCTCTGAACGGGTTCAGGATCCCCGACGAAGCGCCACTTCCCGAATCCGGAGGCTGGCTTCACTGGCTGCGCGTGCCAGCGCTGGAACGTAACACCACACCGTTTCTGCTCCTGCTTCTTCTCGGGCTCATTTGGTAAGAAATGCGTCTGTTCTCCTGAAAGTTTTAGGATCTTCTCTTCAGTCCCAGCGTTGACGTTTTACAGCAGCGGCCTTCGAGGTGGGTCTTTGTCATTCACAGAGCCAGACGCTCGCGAAACTTTTGCGATCTCGAGATTCCGCCTCTCGTTCCGGGGAATTTTCTTCAAACAGTCACTTGATCATTTCCTCCTACTCCCATTATAAAATTTTTTTAGATTAGGCTTGTTTGTTTGTTTGTTTATAACAGCGGTACTGGGCTTTGAAGCCAGGACCTCGTGCGTGCTAAGCACGCGCTCTACCACTGAGCTAAACCCTCCCTGCCTCTCCTCAGCCTCTGAAGTGAATTTTCAATACCATAACCACCACCGAGCAAGTTCTTTCTCCTTTTATGACAAACCCACGGAGAGTCCCACAATTTGATGATTACATTCCACTGACAGGGCTTAATTTCCAGATATACAAACAGCTTATACAACTTAATGACAAAAAAAGCAACCCAGTCAAAAAATGGGTAGAAGACCTAAACAGACATTTCCCTAGTGAAGACATACAGATGGCCCACAGGCATGTGGAAGGATGCTCAATATCACTAATTTATCAGAGAAACGGAAATCAAAGCCACAACGAGGTATCACCTCACCCAGGTCAGAATGGTCATTGTTAAAAAGCCCACAAACAATAAATGCTGGAGAGGGTGTGGAGAAAAGGGAGCCCTCCCACACTGCTGGTGGGAATGGAAGTTGGTACAGCCATTATGCAAAATAGTCTGGAGATTCCTTAAAAAACTGAAGAGAGAGTCATCATATGATCTAGTAATCCTACTTCTGGGCATGTATCTGGAGGGAACTCTAATTTGAAAAGATCCAGAAAACCCAGTGTTCATAGCAGCACTATATACAATAGACAAGACATGGAAGCACCTAAATGTCCTTCGACAGATGACTGGATAAAGAAGCTGTGGTAGATATACACAATGGAATACTACTCAGCCACAAAAAAGAATGAAATAATGCCATTTGCAGCAAAATGGATGGATCTAGAGATTATCATACTAAATGAAGAAAGTCTGACAGAGAAAGACAAACATCATATGATATCACTTATACGTGGAGTCTAAAAAAAGGAAACAAATGAACTTATTTACAAAACAGAAACAGACTCACAGACATAGAAAACAAACCTACGGTTACCAAAGGGGAAAGTGGGGGAGGGATAAATTAGGAGTTTGGGATTTACAGATACACGATACTATATATAAAATGATACACAATAAGGTCCTACTGTACCCCACAGGGAACCACATTCAGTAGCCTGTAGTAACCTATAATGGAACAGAACATGAGAAGGAACATGAATCACTGTGCTGTGCACCTGAAACTAACACAGCATTGTAAATCAGCTCCACATCAACTTTAAAAAATTACATTCCAAATCCTTTCTTCAGATTTATTACACGTCAACTTTGAGCACTTCTCAATCTAAGACGTTCTCTAAGAAATCAGTTCTTTGAGAAAAAACTGGGGGAACTGTAACACCGTACAAACTGCTGAGGTGGTGCAGACACGCAGACACGGACACGCAGACAGACGAGCAAAAGTCACGAGGAAAGGAAACTGTGGCGTTTTGCGGGGAGCTGGGGTCTGGTGGTTGAGGCACAGGTGGCCGAGCTGGCGGTATGGCCGGGGACAGAAGCGGAGATGAACTCCTGGAAGTGCCTTAGCCTGGGGGCTCTGGCCTTGGTCTGACTTCACAGAAGCAGCAGGCTGGCGCCCTGTCTGAGGAAGAAGGGACGGTCAGTGTCGTTTCCCAGAGCGTCCTCTCAACTCCGAGTGAGGACAGTGGTGCCCAGATCACTTCCCAGGTTGACAAAAAGCCACGTCTTCAGTGAAGGGACCTTCACGTGTGCACGTACTGGGCATGCTTGTCATTGCTACCCCAGGATATAAAATTCATTTGGCGCCTTTGAAGTGGAGATGAAAACGTCCCGCTCCAGACTAAATGTATTTTGATGTTAGTAATGTCCTGGATGTTCTAAATGAGAGCATTTTTATATAAAGATTTCTACGTGCTACCAAAGACTCTGAGGTAGTGACTTTTTTTTTGGTTCCACTAGGAGCTCTCAGTTATCCCTAAAACCCATAAAATGACAGAAATGCAGACAGCGCTGGTCTATCCGCTTAAATGACCGTGTGGAATCTAACCTTCCCAACAGCCTCGTCTCTTTTTCCATATTTATATCTTTTAAATCAGCTATTAGAAAGACGATCTCGGTGCTGTATTTCCTCACTGGAGAACAACGAGAAGCTGAAAAAAATTCAGATTTAAAAATATTAACCACAAAGTGACAAATGAGCAAATTAGTAAGAACCATGCCTTGAAGTCAAATAAAATCTGAAGTGATCACGTGTGAACGGGAAGTCCACACGAAAGGCTTCGACAGTGGAACAAGCGTCACAGTGACACAGGAACCCTGCGAAACGGCGCCCCTGCTCCGGAAGCACTTCACTCACACTGTGTTCGCCCAATTTAAACAGCTCTTTGCTCTAAAGATATGCAGGAAACATTCGCAATGAGGCCCTGAAGAAACCCCCGGACAAGTGCCGGTAACGTCCTGAGCACATCCCCTGCGTGTGTGGCGGCCAGCAGCCGGGGCAGGAGGCGGCGGGGCGGCGGCTCCCTCCCCTCCTCCCTGGACGAGGAGGACGTCTGCAGCCCAAGAGAAAGCGGCAGCACCAGGCTTGACCTCGGTGGGAAGGTGCCCCTGCCCGAGGGTGGGCGTGGGGTGGGGGTGGGGGGTGGCCTGCAGCGCGACCGCGAGTTGGGCAGAACTCCGAGGAAAGAGGTCCCTCCACGCTGGCTCCGCCCTGACGCTTCTCCCCGAGGCTTACCGAGCCCTGGGGTCCCCGGTTGTTTTATCTTATGCAGGAAAACACGCAGGGAAAGACGTGTAAGCTTTCTTACTTCTCATTAAGACAGGGCCCCAAAAAACTGGCTGAAGAAACGAAGCTGGTGCAGGTTACACACTACACTTTTACCATGTGTGTTCTGAATCACTTGGAGTGCTTTAAAAATATAAATTCTCAAGCCTGACTTCTGCAGATTGCAATTAGGCGAGCTGCTGAGGGGCCTGGAACGTCTGATTTTACGAAGCTCCCCGAGTGCTCGTAACGACCAAGCCCGCTTTGGGGTTTCAGATTTGAGGCTATTTTGGAATGTTTCCTTGGGACACTAACTTCTCCAGTCATAACCTTCAAACTCTGTGTCAACTTGGAATCCTGAACTCCTACGTACATCTGCTCTTTCAGCAACACAAAGATCCACTGATCTGCCTCCTCATTTCAGTTAAAAACAACAAACACAAAATATGACTTTGCTGCGCTTTCCTTCCAAACGCTCACTTTGCTTCGGGAGCAGACAACTCGAGGAAGCAGGGAACCGGCCTTCCCCTCCTCGGTGCGGAGTTTGCAAAGCCCCTTCCTCCGACCGCAGGGAGTTTTCCTCGTTAGCTGCGTTGCAGGGGTCCCTTCCCACTCGCAGACATTACGCCCGTCCGGGGAAGTGTGACCTCACTCCGGGTGAGAAACGTTTATTCCAAAGGCCCTGGGAAGCAGGAGGAATGGTGTCGCTATCCCCACGTCAGATGGTCACCAGCTCATAATTCTGCTGCACTGAATAATTTAAATCCTACAGCCTGCGTGATAAAAGCACAGGTGTGCCGGGTTAAAAAAAAATCCTCTGCCTTCCGCCTTTAGTTTAGGTAACGAACGTCGTCACAGGCCTGTTTCGCCCGCGTGACCTCCCCTGGGACCGCTGTGTGGTGTTCTCCTTTGTGTGACGCCGCGAAGCTCGGCGGCAGGGGCAGTCCCACAGCCCTCCCTCCACGGGGGCCAACACTGAAAACTAGTCACTGTCTCGAGCATTTCACGGACGTGATCAATCCCTGGTTGGAGTCCTGGGAGGTGAATACAGCACTGTGTCCATTTTACAAACAGAGACACCGAAGCACAAAGAACGGGAGAGCCAGCCGGGCCCAGGAAGCGGCAGAGCTGGGGTCTGAATCGCAGACTGGCTCTGAGCCGAGCCCCGGCACCGGGTGGGCACCCCGGGCCCCGAGGAGAGCTGCCCCGGGGCTGCCGTGTGACCAGGGCGGGCTCGGCCCTCTGAAATGACAGGCGGGCAGGCAGGGCCCTCTAACTGTGTTCCAACTCTGTCTCTGACTCACTTGGGGTGTTAACGTTAGGAATGTCACAGAGTCACTTCCTGGTTTTATGTACATGCACAGGGACTCGTGGAAAACACCCTCCTGTCATTCTTGTACCGAGCAGTCAGAGGACACCAAGTTTTCACACTTTCCCAGTTTTGGTTTCAATCTAAGTTTGTACCAGCTTCAGAAAAACATCCTGTAATTCTAGAAATTTCCACTGTGGCTGCATGTGGAAGGGGCCAATCGTGCCCAAATTCTGATTTGAATTTACTTCTAATTGCACAGCAATCAGACACACACACTCCCCTCTTAAGAGAAAAACTTTTAAGGATTTAAAAAGCTATTACTGAAAAATGCAATCCCACGCCACTGTCTTATAATTTTCAAGCAGATGACTGTCCTGGACAATTCTGAACGAAACCAGACTTTCAAGCACGTAGTAACGATACGATCCTGTACTCAGTTCTTTCCAGGGAAGAGCAGAACCTGTAGAACCACCAGGCCTTGTGCAAACCCGTGTGGGAGGCTCTGAACAGCACCAGCCCTGCCGGGAGCTGGGGGAGCGTAGCGGGGGGGCAGCAGGAGCCTCTTTCTGATCAGACGGGGACCTCCCCGCAGCCAGCAACCTGCCGTATCTCCGGGAGAAAGCATCCCTCCTCTCGCGTGCTCCTGTCTGGGAGTCCTCTGCGGGAATGTCCCCTGGATGTGGCACAGAACCGGCCACCCTGAGCCATGTCACCAGCGCCGGCCTTGCAGTCAGACCCCACTTTCTGGCTGGGCCCCGCGCAGCCTGGAGGCGGCCCTGCTGCCACCTGCACTGGGGTGTGAGCTGCAGGCTGTGACACACTGGGGCAACCCCAGCCTGCCTTCTGCCGCCTGCAAGTGTGCTTCTCGCTCGGGCGAGCGGCCCGTGAATTCGAGGGGGCAGGGAGCTGGACCCCCAATTTGATTTCGGTCCCACGACAGTGCTCTGGGCTCGGACAGCCCTTCCCGAGCCGGTTAAGAGGCGTTTCCATCACCAGAGGGACTTTCAAAACCTCTGCTCTTAACAATCCCCAGGATGTCGTTTCGTCCGAAGATGAGCAAGAGAAGGGATGGGGAGCTGGTGGAGGAGACGGGTGGGGAAACGGAGGGCGGGCGGGTCCCCAGCCGGGTCCAGGCCCAGAGCCCCCTCCCCCACCTGGCAGGAGTCAGCTGTCCCCTCCTTCTTGCCCTCAACGTTCAGATAATAAAAAACAGGTTCTCTCTAAAATGCCAAGCTTTTCAGCGGTAAGAGCGCGTGACCCTGATGTGGTGCCCAGACTGCACTGGCTGGAAAGGCCCTGAGATGTGGCCACGCAGCACCTTCCACAAAGGACGGGGGGACAGGTGACTTGGCCCAGGTGCACAAGCCCTCGGTTCCTTTGCCCCAGCTTCCACGTTCAAAACTGAGGCCCCGATGGGTGTGTTTTCAACAGGAAAACATCCATCAAGATAGACCTTTATTGCAAGCCTGAAGGTCTTCATTATTGTCAACGGAGGCTGAGGAAGGCAGGAGAACAGGGCTCTGGCTCTCCTCCCCTCAGCCGCACTCTAGAACAGACAGGTGTTCTGGGACCCTCAGGAGAGCAGAGGAACAGGGGGCCCTGAGGGGAGAGGCTGGAGAAGGCAGCTCCAGCCGTGTGTCCATCCGTATCTCTGCCCATTAGTGCACGACGGACCTGCAAGGGCTGACTTCACGGCCACACCTGCTAAGCGAGACATGCAAGTCTGAGGACGCCCACAGAACAGACAAGAAAACTCAGCCCCACTCCCCAGGCCTCCGCATGTTCATCTCAGAGGCTTACCTGAACTAGCAAACTCTCCAGGGGCTTAAGGCTAGGAGGTCATCTGCACCTCAGTGTCCATTTTCCTTTGTAATTAAAATCACTGCTATTCAGAGCTCATCGGCGGGGAAAGAGGACGCAACGGACAGTCCGGCAGCGCCTGCGGGGACCAGCCTTGACCTCTTCCCCGGCAGCCAGCCCGCCCCCCCGCCCCGCCCAGGCTGCTGACGGCACCCATGGCGGCCGCCTTCTGGAATCCGCTCTGCTCAATGGACGAGGTCTTCAAAGTAAGTAAGGTCCAGTTTAAGTACTCGAGATACATGGAAATAAAGAGGCTTCAGATTCTGAGAAACCTGGGTGCGGATCAACCCAGCCACGCTGATACTGGGGAATTCCTGAAAGTCTCCAAGTTTCTACTGACTAATTGGCAAAAGTGGAGAACAGTGCAGCCCGTCTCAGGAGGGCCATGGCGAGGCCGACAGCAGACACCACCACGGAGGTAAGCACGTGTCGGGGTCCGCAATGCCCACCTCCTAACGGTCCAGCTGGGCGACCATCGACTCCGCGGAGCCTGGGAAAGGCAGACACAGCCAGGATGACAACGAGGCCTGGACGTCTGCATCTGAACGCACAGACGTGCTTGGGCCACCAAGAACACGGGCCTCCTGAAGACATGGGGGTATGGGGAAAACTTCTGGGGAGACCTTCTGCAGGAAGGGCTCGGGGTCAGAATTCCTGGAGGGTGTGTCCGTCGCAGGCTGTGGGGGTGACAGGTCCTGGCAGCTGGCAGCCCCGTCACCCCCACCCCCGCCCCGAGGACGGTCCGCTTTCAGGCACCCTTTGGAACACTCAGCCCCGACTTGAGACCCAGGTCAGCACGGCCCATCCTCAGTGCAGAAACCAGAGTTCTCTGTGAAATGTCCCCGTTCTCCGAGGCCCAGGTTGGAGCGACCCTTCAGGAGGGGAGGAGTGCGCCTTCTGTAGGAAGCTGAGCACGGCGGGCCTCCTGGGGGCACGGGCGGGCATTTCTAGCCTGCTCCTCTGCGCCCAACAATGCTAAGCCGCGCTATTTACGTGGAGGAGAAAGCTCGGTCGTGGGAGGAAACGACACGAGTGGGTATCGCAGTCCATGCCGCCGGTTCCGGCGGCTGCTCGGCAGCTGCGCGATCAGAACAGTCTTGCTGGACCGTGACTGTCTGAGGCTCAAACCCTCTGAACAGAACCGTAGCACAGCAGTCATGGCTTTTGGCCACACAAAGCCGTCCAGCTGGAGTGCAGGTGACCCCCCACTACTTCCCGTGCAAAGCCCACTCACAGGATGTGCCCCCCGCCCCACCTCTCCCCCCGGGGAGGCGGGGCGGGCCAAGCAGACGCCGGCTGGGGAATCTGCCCAGGGCTTCATCCGAGAAGCACCTGAGGTCCGAGGCCCGGCCCAGCCCACCCCTCCCAAAGGCGAGGGTTAGGAACTCGGGGAGCCTCTGAGCAGGAGAAACAGAGGCACGTCTTCAAGGTGGCGCTCCACCGCCTGCTACAGTGACGCGCACGTTACCAGCCTGCAGGGGGGCAGAGAGGAGGCTGCAGGAGTTTTAGCTGGTGAAGCTGTCAGTGGGCTGAAACACGTCTCAGAGAAAAGGCCTCGCCAACGCGACCCCCTCAGCCCCATAAATAAATGGCACTGGATGCTGTGATGCTGAAGCAGGCACTGACCTTAAAAGCAAGGTCCCAGGCACTGCCGGTTACAAAGTCTGAATTTGGATATTTAAACAAATTGTGTTAAACAAAGGCCCATATTTGCTTTAACAGAAAAACTGAGATGTGGCACCAGTGTAGAAAAGGGGAAGAAAAAAATGCTCCAACAAGTTTTAGTTGATTGTTCCAAGGTAAAATAAAACCTACTTCCTGAAAAGTTTACTTTAACACAGTGGTACGCGTCTTCACTGAGCACGTGGATTCTGTACGTGCTAACGTCATCTCAGTGAACCTGTGAACGCCAGAGGCGCCCGTGTATACAGTCGGCACTCAGTCCCACGCTGCTTGACTTAAAATGGGGGACAAGACAGAATTCTGTGAGGTGGAAAAGAAAAAAGAGGGTTTCTACAGAGCAAGCATTTTCTCTAACAGGCATATCTCAAACTAATAGGCAGGAAGCATATTTAAAAAAACGTTTTTGCTTTAGGTCTGAAGGACTTTCCTTTCCAGCTACAAAACAGCTGAACTCATGCATCCTCAGCCCAGCGCAATTTCACGCCTAATTTATGGAAATGGAATACCAAAGGGCTCCGGGAGGGAGAGGGCAGGCGGGAGGGAGAGGGTGGTGTGACCTGCCACTCCGCTGCGGGGCAGCGCGGCGGGAGGGTCCCACAGAAACGCACGTCAGGAGGGCGGAGGGAGTCCGCTGAATGAACTGACTGTTACCTTCCCCCCCAGCATAAGTCTTCTTTTTCCTGATACTGTCTGAATTTGAAACATCTAATTTAATCCGTTGGAGGGCCAGTCTTCCTTCTATTTCCTGTCTGCCGAAGCAGTCGCCTGTTTCAATTACGACCTTCCCCAGCTCCTCCGTTTCTCGGGCTCCAGCTGGCTCGGAGTGCACTTCCTTGGAAGGCAAAAGGCACTAACTGTGCTGATCGGAGACTGATAGCCGGAGAGCCACAATATTTAATAGCGGCACTGATAAGGAGGCTTAAAAAAACCCATTTCTGAGCCTAAACAAAAGGATATTATGTAGCTGTACGTTCAATTAAGATCCAGTTAAAGTCTCTTCCCCCATTATGTGGAACTTCGTGCAGGCAGCCGGCATAATTCATAGTGTTATGGCAAATCTCATTGGCACTGTATGTTTGAGAAACGTCTCCCTCCTGCTCGCAGTTAGTTTCTGGTGATCTGGGACCAGCTTGCTGCAATTATTACAAAGAACAGAGCTGTGGGACTGATGCAGCATTCTTGCAAAACCTTGGCTGGCTAAAAATAAGACTGTTTTGTAGTCAAGATGGCAAAAAAGAAAAAAGGTCCCTGGGCTGTAAACACCAGTCAATGTATTTCTTTTCTGCTTTATGAAACCACAGCTTTTTTTCTTTTTCCGTCCCTCCTTGCTCCCAGTGCAGTTTAATTACGGTCTAATCTCTCTCGGCGAGCAGCCCTGGAGAACTGACTGTTCAACCACAGCATCATCAAGGCTAAAGCTACAACTTACGCAGGAGGCAGAGGCTTCCCTTAGGAAGCCCCAGCCCCCTACTCCCAAATAAATAGATGCATAAAAAAATAAGCAAGTAAATAAATACACAGTGACTTTATTACTAACTCACGCTGCAATGTTTTACGAGGCCCTGGAGAGGCCAGCCCAGTAATTAAAGAAATGCCTGCGAGGTGTTGATCAGCACGCACCCCGGTCAACTCTGCTGGGTCAATAAATCTGAAGGCAAACTTTTAAGTTAACAAGACTATTTGGGCCTCCAGTTGCCGAAAGTGTTGGGTTACAGGGAGGGGAAATGAGGTGGGGGAGGGGGAGGCTCAGGAGGAGGGGGCAAGCCCCCCTGGAGGCGCAGGGAGCCCGGGAGCTGCGAGGCGGGGGTGAAGCGCGGGTGCTCTCGCCTGTTCCTGCCCACAGGTGTCAGTCCGTGTCTGATTTCTCTGCACGTCCTGAAAGGGCCGCTCCCATCCCAGGGCTGCAGGGAAAGTTGAGGGGTAGCAACCTTCCCGATCAGCAGCAGGACAAAACAGATGACAAGATACAGCCGTGACTCACGGTGGAGATGGAACTTCCACCAGCAGTGGTGGGGTTCCTGCACGGGCTCCATTCCTTAAATGTGGCCAGTCTGATGGACAAGCTCCCTTCTCCGAGGAAGCAGCAGCAACAGGATCCTTCTACTCGGCGTGCGGAGCGGGCTGGAGGGTTTGCCTTGGCACACGCGTGGTTCTGATGCAAGCATCTCCCTCCCGCGTGCCCCCTCCAGGCTCGCAAGCGCCCGCCCAGCGCTCGGAGCCCGGTCCCCCGCTGGGAACGGTGCCCCTCGCTTCCACTCCCCTCTGCTTTCCCCTCCGTTACTTCTGCGATTTGGGGTGAAAAGTGCCACTTTACGCTAACCCTGCCAGTGAATCAGAACTTTCGGGCCTGCAAGGCGTCTGAGCGCATCACACGCCCCCCACTCCGATACCAGGACACACAGGCCTCTTGTTCATCATGAACTGTATACACCTCCACTTGCAAGTACAGAAATCCTCAACATACTAAACTCAAAACTGAGATCATAGAAAGTTCTGAAAACTTCCCAGAAACTCACTTCTAATCCTTACCAGCAGACATCTTTACACGACAGAAATGTGTGCACTCTGTTTTGTGTTTTTCTAAAGCTCTTCACGTCCGTCACAAGCTCGTCTTCACTGGCAGCTGAAACATGTTGCCCTTAACATCCTGCAGCCCAAGGTCACCTCTGCCCCGCCTCACGGCACGGAGCTCCAGATCTCCGGGAGTATTTTCCCAAGTGCTTCAACAAAATTTAAAGCTTTTGTTTGAGGAAAAGAAGTTGGTCTCCAAGTATCCTGTAGCGAGCCTTCTGAAGAAGCTAAGTGGCTTTCCATTTCAAAGGGAAATTGAGGTGGACATGCTGCTGTCTGTGTGAAGAGTATCAGCTTTCTGCCCTTCTTCACCTCCTTTGAGGGGCTGGTGGGGCTCTCTCCGTCGCACGGACGCAGCGCTGCCCTCACATCCTCAGGTTTCCATAGGTAGCGTCTCGGCTTGGCCTCTGAGACGGCTCCACGTCACGCTGTCTGATCTGACTAAGCGCTGATATCGGAAGTCCGAAATGTATGCTTTATCTTTCTTTTCCTGTTGTGTTCTTATGCACTTAAATATTCTAAGACACACTTCTCATTTTCCAAGTCGGGAGCACAGATTATTAAACACACGTCCCTGTAGAAGGTGTCCTGCCGCTGCGCTGCACTGACGGAGCAGGTCAGCAGTCCAACCGCACGGGGTCTCAGAGTGTGACCTGGGGACCCGGAGGTCCCTGCCTGAGACCCTATGAGTCAGTATCTTTTCCTAACAGCAGGAGACACTGGCTGCCACTCTGCCTCTGTCACGAGGGTGCAGGAGCCCTCCAAGGCCACATGGCTTGTGACCTCGTGTGACTGCAGCAGCAGGTGAGAGAATTCAGTCGTCTTCCATTAATCCAGACGCGAACGGGGCTCTAAAATGTGAAACGATGCCACTGCTCTATCTGACTTTTTTGTTTTCACAAATAGACGTTCTTCATAAAATATGTTACTGAAGTTACCAGGTTATTTTTTAAAGAATCAGTAAACACCTCTCAGGTATTACAGCTTTGTTTTCTCGGATGGCACGTGTTGGCAGACACGACCCACAGGAGAAGTGGTCGGAGACCCTCAAGGGCGTGTGAGAGTCAGGGTGGGGGGTGCTCTGAGAGGAAAGCAGTCCACGGAACTCGGTCCAGGGCATCGAGACCGCTTCCAATCTGGGCCACCCTACTGCGCAGTTTCAATCTGCATGAAAATGTGGGAATCTGTAACTGTGGTCGGTGTGTAAAAATGTATGCAGAGAGCCAACTCTGCTTCAGGTCCAAGCTAGTGCCTCAATCGTGAAGAAACACTTGGACATTTAAAATCAGCTTCAGGGGGGCTATTCCTGCCCCTGTGAGACAGGGCCTAGGGCCTGCTGATCGCACTGACAAAGCCCTGAGCACCTCACCAAAAGTTCCTGTGAATTTCAAACTCTGTTCCTACAAGCGGAGACCTCAGTTTTGGACTCAAAAGGCAAACTCCTCTGGGTTAGGCCCTATGTTGTCAAAGCAATTCAAGTCAGAAAAAGTCTCTGAATTTGGGCACCGGCGCCCCGTCCACTATCCAAAGAAACTACATGGTCGGGAGACCGGTCTGGGGGCCCGTTTGTAACTTAACAAATGGGGCTGTGGAAACACCATTTCACCTCTATCCCTTTTGGTTTCGGTACAAAAGCCTTCTGTTATTACAGCCATTAGTCTGTGTCAGTGACATATGATGGATCTGAATTCGCCTAGGCTAGACTTCAGGATTCTTACATTTCAAAGCAGCAAAAAGGCTCTGTTGCTATTTTCACACACTGATACCGACGATCGAAGCACAGGATTTTCTTTAAGCAACAGCTATCTTTCAAAAGTAGAAGCATGAATACCACTCAGATTTACAAATCAGCGAAAGGTCCCCCCCTCGGAGCTGAAACCCCTGTTCAGTCTCTACACTATCGGCCAGGCTGAGGACGAAAGGGGTCCCGCGCTCAGCCTTCAAGCCTTGTCCGTCGCCGATGCATTCAGCCCTGATGACACAGATATGATGCGCACGCTTGTCCTTCATTTAGACCAGGGAATCTCAACGTGGGGGGGGAGGTTGGGGGGGTAGTTTGTGTGCTTTGGAAAAGCATGCTCTGTATTCCAATTGCTTTTTCTTTTTCAGTCACAACTTTTATTTTTATAATTCAAAGAACAGAATAGAGAAAATGAGACTTACTGACAGGGACCTTGTGCTCACAATGCTCCTTGCTCCCCTGTAAAACCTCCTTTCCAGTTCCATCTAAGCCAAAGGGTAGAACCGTGGACTGTACAGCCCACGAGAGCAGAACCCTGTCTGTGAGTCATGCTAATTTTTAGCAAAGACACCAAAGTAAATTTTTGGCACAGACATCAAGGCAATTCGGTGGGGGAAAGGAAGGCGTTTTCAGTGAAGTCCTAGAGAAACTGGATATCTGATGGGGAAAAAATGGACGCTCCACCCCTACCTCACACCATACACAAAACTGGTCTTGGGTGGACCACAGCTCTCCATTTGAAAGGTAACACTATGAAGCTTCTTGGAGAAGCAGGACCATGGAGATGAGCAGATTCTCAAGGAAGACACAACAGCACTAACCTTGAAGGGAAAATGATCAACTGGACTTGATGACAATGGAAAACTGCTCATCAGAAGAAACCTCTGAGAAACTGAAAAGACAGCCCCGAGGCCGGGAGAAAACAGCCACATCACATGCAGCGGACCGAGCACGTCACCCCTGGGCGACAGAAAGGCGCCTGCACATCGGCAAAGCAAAAGCCGAGAGCACCCCGGCGTCGGACTGAGCACGTCCACTGTCCTGAGTAGCAGGATCAGCACAGCCAGCCGGCCGGCAGCTGGTGGGGCATCCGAGCATCCCTGCCACCTGACCCCGTGCTGGGGGTCGTGCACACTGATAAAATGACAAGAAGCTTTCAGTTCAACCAGGAGGCAAGAAGGTAAGTGGGAAATTCTAACCAGGCGTGAAACGGCGGTGAGAGCCTGGACGAGGCACGGCCGGCCTGACGGC